>NW_026712300.1:6767442-6772442 GCF_030504385.1 Musca domestica
ATCGTTTGAGAATGTGCAGGTATAACAGAGTGCCACAACAAAAATGGCGCCCAACGTTAAGGCCAGGTCCATCTTGGTACCTCTTGGAATTTTTGGATCTTGATTACGTTTTTTGTTTTCGACTTGAGTTGTTACCTAATGATAACACGCATAGCGACGTAGCGTGATTGATAAATATTTATTCTAATTTCCATCGTATCAAATTGTATTTTATATGTCATTGACTCATCGTCTATATTACGATATCAATTTTGCGATAAAATACAACCAACTTCTGAATTTTTATTGGAACATAAAAGTTATATAGTCATTCACTGTGGGTAAATATATGACCAACAGTTGAATTTGCGATAACTAATGTGTTTCATTTTGAGTTACTAATTAGAATTTCTTTCTAAGATATATTGTTGTTGCGTTTCACATATGTTGTTGTTTTTCTATATTGACTTCTTTAACCAACCTTTTTACATTTCCCTTATATTAAATGAGATTTATATACTGATTTTCTGAAGATGAAAATTAATATTTGTTTTCGACGAATATTTTAGTGCACATTTGGCTTTTTGAGTATTGTTTTTGATTTTTACAATTTTGGAGTATAACCTTTTTATAAATTTCTTTCTGTTGTTGGACACGTAACCCTTAAATACATATATATATTTTTTTTTTTGGGATTTTCAAAATTCTGTAAATTTTTATTGGAATTTATTTTGGATTTTACATTGACATTTGGATTAAATTAAAATATTATCGTGATTGTTTGGCATCATGCAACCAGCAGCCTCAGCGATACCAAAGCCTCACGGAGGACCACTCGTTCCAATAGTAGGGCCGCATGAGATTTGAAAGATAACCAGGGTAATACACAGCCAGAAGATTTAGGTAGTGGTAACGGTATTACACCGACAAATGTAGATGATAATGAATCTCGATCTTACCAGCGGAAGTAACTGGTGATAACAGTACAGTACTAGACCTTCTTTTAGTCCACTCACAATTCGTGGAAATAGTGTGACCGAGCTGAACGATTGAGTAGTACAGGTATTGTTGAAGTGGTGGAGACAGCGTTAGAAGCTTCCCAAGCCTCGATGATAGAAGTCATGAGAAAAGAAATGCAGTCGGCAGTAGCGGCGGCAGTGAAGATTGCTCTTTCACAAACCCCTATTACTCCGTGTAATCCTTCTGACGGTAATGTTTCACCGGCGCAGAATATAAACTGGCACACGACTTACCACCGAGGCAAACTGATACAAGGCATGTAGCTTCGGTAGACACAATAGTGAATTCAGAATTGTAATGGCAGAGATTGTTTTAATAGGTCGAAATATCCGTATATTAATAAGTGGGGAATAAATTCGATGCAACGCCAAAGGACCACAGATTGAAGATTTCCTTTTAGAATTGAGAGATTGCGTAGAAGTTATGGGTGTCGAAAGAGAACTTCTTGATGGATTTCATCATTTATGGAAGGCCGTGCCAGCCAATGGTATTGGGATAAATCCGGCAGTATCCAAATATGAACTGGGAAATTTGAAGGTATATTACTCACGAATTCCAGCGTTTTCAATCCAATTTGGACGTCATGCGTCAAATTATGGACAGAAAGCAGGGAAGGATGAGTCTGCAACACAATATATAGATGCGATAACCAGTTTGCGTACTCAATTGAGAGAACCTTTAAAGGATTTTGAAGTCATCGATATTTGAAAGCAGGATTAAAACCCAAACTGCATATCTGACTTTTAGTGGTAGTTTTTATTCCGTTGAACAATTCGTAATGAAGTTAGAAAAGCCGAAGAGCTTTTAGAACGAGAATCTTTCAAAGAATAAGACCAAACGCACCTTCTCGCATGCTGAATGAAATTTTTGAATCCGAAACTGACGAAATGGTTAATGAAGTTGATGAGTTGAGATTTAGATCGAAACCAACAATTGCTACCAATAAAGATTCTTCTCGTTGTTGGAACTGTGGAGATCATAGCCATGTTTGAAACAATGCAACAGTTCTAAACGATCTTTATTTTGCTTTCGATGTGGTACTCGGGTGTTACAGCTCCACAATGCAACAATTGCAAACAGCAAAGCCGAGCAGGTAATTCCTCAAAAACAGAATCAGTTTCAACTCAGACGTAGACTGACTAGGTTCGAAAGATGTTTCCACTTCCATAGACCAAAATTTTATTGACCAGATTGAAACTTCCGATTATACACATAAATCCAAACCAATTTAACATTGTCTTTCCATGTCCGCATGGCTAACTATTTGAAAACCCGTGATAGAATTTTAATGCTGAAATATCTGCAAATCCTGTTGATTTTATTTCCCAACGAATCTTGAATACTCGCGACGATACAAGCGTAGACGTCTTAGAAGAATATCGATTTCGTCCACAATATTTTCTGAATTCAAAACTAATGATCCTCGACCATTCCGAGAAGTTTTAGTAAATGGTGAATCTGTGTTAGCACTTTTGACAGTGGTGCAACTGTTACTTGCTTAGGCAAAGATGTTTTTTCTCTGATCGACAGATTAAATATCCAAGTTATTCCTGTTATAAATGTAGTGTTGGTACGGCTAATGGACAACGTGTTTCCTGTGCCGGAAAAGTTAAAGTAGATCTCACGTTCGATGATCAGACGCAGGTCATGGAAGTATATTAATTCCGGGTCTTGAGAATTTCATGTATTGTGGCGTTGATTTCTGGAAGAAATTTAATATAGCACCGAAGCTCATTAGCAGTATCGAGATAAATTCTGTAATTAATGATTCTGATATGCATTCTTTATCTGATTTATCTTGAAAAGGCCAAGGAATGTTTTCTAGATTTTGATAAGTATGGTCTTGGTAAAACCCATTTAGAGGAGCACATCATTGATACTGGTGATGCGGTTCCAATAAACAGCGTCGTTATCCTGTGTCTCAGCTGTTGAGTTTTTAATTTATCAAGAATTAGATCGCATGTTTAGTTAGGTGTTATTGAACCCAGTATGTCTGCATGGAATTCGCCGGTCACTCTCGTTCGACGTGGAGAGAAGAATAGGCTGTGTTTAGATGCACGCAAGTTAAATGAGGTAACCGTGAAGGATGCTTATCCTCCCCGTTTATCGATTCTTTTAGGCCGCTTCAGGACACCTACTTCATTTCTAGTATTGATCTTAAGGATGCTTTTGGCAAGTTCCTCTGGCAGTTGACAGCCGTCCGAAGACTGCGTTTACAGTGCCGGGAGAGACCGCACTATCAATTACTGTCATGCCGTTTGGGTTGTGCAACGCAGCTCAGCGGTTATGTCGGTTGATGGATAGAGTGATTTCACCGGACCTGAAAAACAAGGTTTTCGTATACCTTGATGACCTGTTAGTCGTATCGCCAGATTTTGAGACTCATGTTGATCTGTTGCGCAAGGTAGGAGAGATGCTGTCCAGAGCGAATTTGACCATTAACTTAGAAAGTCCAAGTTCTGTCGTCGAGAGTTAAGATATTTAGGCTATATAGTCGGTGAAGGTAAAACTCAAACCAGATCCTTCCAAAATAAACAGTATTACGGATATACCAATTCCTAAAACAAACTCGCAATGTTCGCAGTTTTTTAGGAATGGCTTCATGGTTTAGGCGATTTATTCGCAATTATGCCGAAATTACAGCCTCAATTACAAGTACTTTGAAGAAAGGAAACCTTTTTGTTTCGATGGACAAGCGATTGAGTCATTTAATAAATTGAAAGTAGCTTTGACTACTAGTCCCGTTTAAGTCATCCCGTTTTCGATAAGAGATTTATGTTCAGTGCGATGCTTCCAATCTAGGCATTGGTGCAGTCTTGTACCAATTAGACGCTGAAGGTCTGGAAGTCCCCTGGAACGTCCTAGCTTTTCATTCCGCACAGTTATGGAAGGCTGAACAAAATTGTAGTGTCACTGAACGTGAATGTTTAGCGGTTATCAGTGCCATTAAGAAATTACGCCCGTTTATAGAACTAATGCCTTTTACTGTTGTTACGGATCACAGTGCTTTAAAATGGCTTATGGGACAGAAGGATCTCAGTGGTCGTTTGGCTAGATGGAGTCTGAAGCTCCAAGCTTTCAATTTTGATATTCAGCATCGTAAAGGATCGCAAATGTTGTCGCCGACACATTATCTCGTTTAATATGGATGAAATAAATATGTTCATTTCCGAAAAGCCATTAATTGATTTAGAATCTGATGAATTTAAATGTGAGGAGTATACACAGTTGATTGAAGTAATACGCGAGAACGAGGATAAACTTCCCGATTTAAAAATTGTCGATTCTTTGTTTACAAGAAAACTCTCCCGTCGGACGGTAATTCAGTTCACGAGAATTTCACTTGGAAAATTTGGGTTCCTACCGGTTTAACCGAATCATTATTGAGAATGCACATAAGTCTATAGTAAAATGTCATTGTGGTATTGGTAGAACTATAGCTGCACTTAGACAATATTTTTATTGGCTAAGATGGCAAGACAAGTACGAGACTTTGTAAATCGTTGTATTGTTTGTAAGGAGACAAAAGCTCCAAATAAAATCTGAGAGCCAAAATGGGCAATGAAACCGTTACAGACAGGCCATGGCAAAAGATTTTTATTGACTTATTGGTCCATTTCCACGATCGAGGTTAGGCAACACATTTATTTTCATCGTGTTAGACCACTTGACGAAAATTTGTTTTGAAACCAATGGCCAAGCAAATTCGAAAAATGTCATTAAATTTTTAGAGTCTGAAGTTTTTCACAAATTTGGTGTGCCACAATTAGTCCATTCTGATAATGACAAACAATTTGTATCTTTTGAGTTCACTTCTTTTAGAGAAATATGGTTGCAAACAGATCCGAAATGCGGTGTACTCTCCCCAAGCGAATGCTTCCGAGAGGGTTAATCGGACAATTATCGCGGTGATCAGATCGTACGTTTCGAGGGATCAAAAGGATTGGACAAATATCTTTCTGCAATCGAATGTTCTTTAAGATCCACATTGCACACATCAA
>NW_026712300.1:6777442-7272442 GCF_030504385.1 Musca domestica
AATTATCCAAACCAATACATGGGACTTCTCGCAATATTACTTGTGACAACTGGTTACGTCAGTTCCACTGGCAAAGAACTTGTTAAAAGAGCCGTACAAATTGACTTTGGTGGGAGCTATAAGGTCCAATAAACGTGAAATTCCGGAATTAATGAAAAATGCACGATCGCGAGAGGTTGGAACTGCCAGATTTTGTTATGATGGACCTTTAACGCTTTGTCCTATAACCAAAGCCTTCTAAAATGGTGTTCATGCTCTCATCCTGTAATGAAAAAGGCACTATCGATGAAAGAAGTGGTAAGCCAGACATGATTTTGTATTATAACCAAACAAAAGGAGGAGTCGACACGCTCGACCAAATGTGTTCAATAATGTCGTGCTCAAGGAAAACTAACCGTTGGCCTATGGCAATATTTTACGGAATGCTCAACATAGCTTTTGTAAATTCATACATTATTTATTGCCACAACCTACAATCTCGAAACCAAAAACCGTCTAGTTGAAAAAATTATATGAAAACTTTATCCAGTTCGTGACATCGCCATGGATGGAAAAGCGCTTGGAGGCTCCTAGTTTGAGTAACGCTTTGAAGCGAAATATAAAAAATGCATTGCCTCAACAGGTTGAAAGAGACAATAATGAAAACAGAGAAGAACCTGAACGAAAGAAAAAAAGATACTGTTACTATTGCCCCTCCAAAATGAGGCGTATGTCTAAAATGGTGTGTGTAAAATGTTCTAAATCTATATGCGGGGAACATAAAAATGAAGTGTGCAAAACTTGTACCTAATGTGACATACATAATATATTTTTTTATTTATCATAAATGTTATATCTAAATAAGCTTAAAAAGCGAAAGAAATGTGTTATTTTAGTTTTAAGAAAACGGCAGTTCCTTTGGAAAATACTTGAATTTTTTGTTATTTTATAAGAATACTGAAAATGTGATTTTTTGTTACCTAATAAAAAAAGTTTCGTCAATAACGCATTTAAATAATAAAGAAATATATAAAGAACCTATGTAAGTACAAAAAATGTAAAAATGGTTCCCAAAATGTTGTCACCGTAAAGAAAAACTATGATACGTCCCACAGACATATGGTTATCTTTTCCGTAGCTTCCAATAGGGTTATCTCTCTAGGGTTAAAAAAAATCTTTCGAATACCATCGGTACCCTTATATGGGGGTTGTACAACAATGTTGACCTATATATTCAATATTTTCCACAGGAGCTAGAACCCATTACGGCCCACAAGTACTGTTTAACTCAGGGGAGTGTGGGAGAGGCTTCGTATAGCGGCAAGAGCAACAAAACTCCCCGGAGTTATTATGATGTGAGATGTGTAGGTGAGAGATGTGGTGCGGGTGATTCGCGGGTGTGGTGTGCAAATAAAGAAATAAAACAAAGATAAATTAGTATTAATTCTTAATATAATTTATGCTTTATTAGTTCTTTCTTTTCGACAACAATCAAAATTACCTTGGTCTAATTTGGGGTGGCGACAGAGCCCGAATGCTTTCGTTTTCGTTTCTAATGTAATATAATGTATCGAACTTATACATTCCGGGCCCCTTGCTAGAACTACGAGTCTAGCAATCTATATAAAGTTATCATAAATTAGGAAGGAATTCAGATTCCTAAATGATCTATAGTTGCAGGTTTTCGAATTTTATCATAGACGAATACCGATAGATTCGGTCTACAATTTAAATGTTTAGCGCAATTAATTCATGTTTTCAGCAAATTTCGGTTATGATACGATTTTTTTTCTAAATTGGTCGATTTAATGTTTGGAGGGAGATTATGTTACATTCGAGGGAGTTATTGAAGCGGTGAGGATATACCCGAAAATAAATTTTGGGCCAGCAAAGAATCCAAAACAATTTTTGGAGGTTCAGCTTGTAGAATTTTAGGGTATAGGTCAGCGCCAAGTAGCAAATCTATTGGGCTGTCATCGAAAGAATCCGCTAATTCAAGATCAGGAACTCGAGTCTTTAAATTACAAAAAGATGGTGGCGAGAACAACTTTCCTTTTACCTTAGGCAACACTAACTCTTCTGTTTCCACAATTCTAGATGCGTTTTAGGGGGAGGCAACTGAAGTGAACAGATTTAGATGTTGTTTGTCAAAGAAAAGTTGAAATACCAAGTGTATTTTAGGTTTCTTACTTATAATAGATGCCTTAGAAGAAGGGTCTACAATTGCTCGAGTTGTAAAAGATTTACCATCATGAACGATGTTGACTATTGCAGTTCCCAGAAGCACATAATCTTCAATGGTGTTGGGAGACTGGCTATTCGATTTATTTTTTTGTAGAGAGTGGGTGCGTTTTAGAGAACTTTGGACCTCTACTTTGACCTTCGTAAAAGCCGGTGGGGACTTTGAACCTCGACTTTGACTTTGGTAAAGGCCGGAGGTACGTTCTTAGAATTCAATACGAGATTTTGGGCAGACTTGCAGAACAGCGAAGATTTTCGACTTTTGCAACTGGTGGAAACCAAAGATGGTTTTGAGCTTGATGCTGCAATAACTTTACAATTTTGTGGTCGGTGGAGAAGGCTGTGATGCCTTGTTAACAAGATTTGCAACTATTTGTGCTATGACAGTTTTTAACTACATGGCCACATGAGAGACAGTTGATACAACGTTCATTCTTTTTCACAATTAAGATTTTGTCCTCGAACGAAAGTTTTTTAAACTGTGGGCAAAGTCGGAGAATATGACTTTGGTTAGGACAAATTGGGCAATAAATGTTTTGACGTAAATTGGAAGACCAAGGAGAAGGAGAAACATATTTGAGCTCATCACCAATGACTTGTTAATGGTTGAACTAGGTGTACGAGCATGCTGGATGCTAAAGACCTAGTTGAGTAGCGATGAGGTGAAACACTCTTTGGCAACGATTTAGGCAAGAACTATGAGAAACAATATTTGTGGGCAGATTTCTACGCATATGTGAATACATTGCAAAGTTTGTATTCTTTCAGTGAGGAAAGCATCTTAGTCTGGCCAGGAAGGCAACAACGACTTATTTTTGATACTTTGCTTCCACAGTGTTAAAGTTAATTTTGGCAGTCGCTGCAAACAAATAATACATTATTGGATTCCACTGATCCGTGGCGACGTCATAGACGGCCATTGCAGCAAGGCAACTATTTACGCCACGTTGGATAGTTTTCAATCCCGAACAAGTTTCAAACTTTAAAGTGGAATATCAAACAAACTTTTTATGTGACTATTCACCACAATGCGCTTATTATCATACGCATCCGACAAAGCTTTCCACGCTAAGGAGAAATTACCATTTGTGAGCGGCAATCTGCAAATAATTTCGCGAGCCTCACCGGTAGTCTTCTGCTTAAGATTGCAGAGATGTTCTATTTTTAAAGGCCTGAATACTAACGAACAGGGTGGCGAATAAGTCTCGAAAAGTTGGCCAATATACAAAATCGCCAGCGAAGACTCCGACGTCAATATGTGGCACTACGGGACAATGACTATCGAAGGTTGAATTAGAGCACATATTAGTGGGAGATTTGGAGGAAGTATTAACGGGAGGAGAAGCAGACTGCACAGAAACCGGTTCGATGAGACTGCCCAAAAGCAGCTCGGAAGGTGTTATTCTATTAGAGACGTCAGCTGTAGTTCTGTTTTGCACATTAGAACTGGAAGCAGGTGAATAATGAGGAGCCACAACAGAAGAACAATGATCATTGTTTGGAGATTTGAGGCGATCAAGGTGCTTGTTTATGGTGGTCAAACACCAATAATAAGCAATAAATGCATTATTGTATTTATCCTCAAAGACATCAATATTATCAATCTGTGCAGTCTGGGATGCCGTAAGGTAGGTTTACACTCAGTATAAGTGTTCCTTTTCCTATAATTCTCGAATTTCGGAAAGACAGATTTCAAGGCTGTAAATAGTGAACTGTGTGGCATCAATTTGTTCGAAATATCCTACACTCCTCAGAACAATGTCAGCGACTCTTGTAAAACGTGTGAGAGGAGTGATCGACAAGCAAGAAAATTTATAACAAAAACAATATAAACGGTATGCAGAGCAAAGAAAAACCTCCAAATATTTCAAAAGATTATAAATATTGAAGATATAGCAGGGCTCAATAGGAGAGAAATTCAGAAAATCTTTTCCTATGTGACAAATATTACTAAAACTGCTCCAATATCAAAAATTAAGAAAATAAATGAAATGCTAATGCCAAATGAAGGGTATTTTCCAAAATGTATCTACAGTTTTCAGTACTATCTTTGTACAAGTATTTACCAAAGTCTTGCAAAATGAGTATTTTTACAAAATATTTGAAGCTAAAGTTGGTAATCTTTTAAAGTTTATGCCGAAAGTAGAATGTATTCTTCCAAAAAATACCCACACACTTCGGAGAATCACACAGTACCAAAAAACTTAATAAATTGCCCAAACAATCACAAGAATTGCCACAAAAAGAATATTTCAGCTAATATATGTTTCTCGAATATGTGCAAAGAATGCCGAAGGTAGGGTGAATTTGTCAAAAATTCCAAAAACCCAAAGTAGATTTTCAATTGATGAAGCAAACGATATTTAATATTTAAATTTTTGCCAAACTGGATAAAAACGATTAATTTTCACCGAAATATGGGTGCGTTTTAGAGAACTTTGGACCTCTACTTTGACCTTCGTAAAAGCCGGTGGGGACTTTGAACCTCGACTTTTGACTTTGGTAAAGGCCGGAGGTACGTTCTTAGAATTCAATACGAGATTTTGGGCAGACTTGCAGAACAGCGAAGATTTTCGACTTTTGCAACTGGTGGAAACCAAAGATGGTTTTGAGCTTGATGCTGCAATAACTTTACAATTTTGTGGTCGGTGGAGAAGGCTGTGATGCCTTTGTTAACAAGATTTGCAACTATTTGTGCTATGACAGTTTTTAACTACATGGCCAACATGAGAGCAGTTGATACAACGTTCATTCTTTTTCACAATTAAGATTTTGTCCTCGAACGAAAGTTTTTTAAACTGTGGGCAAAGTCGGAGAATATGACTTTGGTTAGGACAAATTGGGCAATAAATGTGTTGACGTAAATTGGAAGACCAAGGAGAAGGAGAAACATATTTGAGCTCATCACCAATGACTTTTAATGGTGAACTAGGTGTACGAGCATGCTTGGATGCTAAAGACCTAGTGAGTAGCGATGAGGTGAAACACTCTTTGGCAACGATTTAGGCAAGAAACTATGAGAAACAATATTTGTGGGCAGATTTCTACGCATATGTTGATACATTGCAAAGTTTGTATTCTTTCAGTGAGGAAAGCATCTTGTCTGGCCAGGAAGGCAACAACGACTTATTTTTGATACTTTGCTTCCACAGTGTTAAAGTTAATTTTGGCAGTCGCTGCAAACAAATAAATACATTTATTGGATTCCACTGATCCGTGGCGACGTCATAGACGGCCATTGCAGCAAGGCAACTATTTACGCCACGTTGGATAGTTTTCAATCCCGAAACAAGTTTCAAACTTTAAAAGTGGAATATCAAACAAAACTTTTTATGTGACTATTCACCACAATGCGCTTATTATCATACGCATCCGACAAAGCTTTCCACGCTAAGGAGAAATTACCATTTGTGAGCGGCAATCTGCAAATAATTTCGCGAGCCTCACCGGTAGTCTTCTGCTTAAGATTGCAGAGATGTTCTATTTTTAAAGGCCTGAATTACTAACGAACAGGGTGGCGAATAAGTCTCGAAAGTTGGCCAATATACAAAATCGCCAGCGAAGCCTCCGACGTCAATATGTGGCACTACGGGACAATGACTATCGAAGGTTGAATTAGAGCACATATTAGTGGGAGATTTGGAGGAAGTATTAACGGAGGAGAAGCAGACTGCACAGAAACCGGTTCGATGAGACTGCCCAAAAGCAGCTCGGAAGGTGTTATTCTATTAGAGACGTCAGCTGTAGTTCTGTTTTGCACATTAGAACTGGAAGCAGGTGAATAATGAGGAGCCACAACAGAAGAACAATGATCATTGTTTGGAGATTGAGGCGATCAAGGTGCTTGTTTATGGTGGTCAAACACCAATAATAAGCAATAAATGCATTATTGTATTTATCCTCAAAGACATCAATATTATCAATCTGTGCAGTCTGGGATGCCGTAAGGTAGGTTTTACACTCAGTATAAGTGTTCCTTTTCCTATAATTCTCGAATTTCGGAAAGACAGATTTCAAGGCTGTAAATAGTGAACTGTGTGGCATCAATTTGTTCGAAATATCCTACACTCCTCAGAACAATGTCAGCGACTCTTGTAAACGTGTGAGAGGAGTGATCGACAAG
The DNA here is from genome assembly GCF_030504385.1 of Musca domestica. Taxonomy (NCBI): domain Eukaryota; kingdom Metazoa; phylum Arthropoda; class Insecta; order Diptera; family Muscidae; genus Musca; species Musca domestica. Next base: position 6,783,786 of record NW_026712300.1, read on the forward strand.
CAAGAAAATTTATAACAAAAACAATATAAACGGTATGCAGAGCAAAGAAAAACCTCCAAATATTTCAAAAGATTATAAATATTGAAGATATAGCAGGGCTCAATAGGAGAGAAATCAGAAAATCTGTTTCCTATGTGACAAATATTACTAAAACTGCTCCAATATCAAAAAATTAAGAAAATAAATGAAATGCTAATGCCAATGAAGGGTATTTTCCAAAATGTATCTACAGTTTTCAGTACTATCTTTGTACAAGTATTTACCAAAAGTCTTGCAAATTGAGTATTTTTACAAAATATTTGAAGCTAAAGTTGGTAATCTTTTAAAGTTATGCCGAAAGTAGAATGTATTCTTCCAAAAAATACCCACCACACTTCGGAGAATCACACAGTACCAAAAACTATTAATAAATTGCCCAAACAATCACAAGAATTGCCACAAAAAGATATTTCAGCTAATATATGTTTCTCGAATATGTGCAAAGAAATGCCGAAGGTAGGGTGAATTTGTCAAAAATTCCAAAAACCCAAAGTAGATTTTCAATTGATGAAGCAACGATATTTAATATTAATTTTGCCAAACTGGATAAAAACGATTAATTTTCACCGAAATATGTGCTAAATATTTCTGCAAAGACTGCCGACTTAGTGTAATTTGGCCAAAAATCCCAAACACCCTACTACAAGTCCAAATATGCTACAAAATTAACAAAAAATGATTTCTAAAATAAATTGCAAAAATTGACAATTTTAATGTTTTTACCCCACTGTACCGATCCAACAACGGATATCGCACAAAGAGGAATAAACAGAAGCGACGTCGGCAGATAAATGACTATGCGTAAGCAGCTATGCACCCGCACAACAGCGACGCCACATAAATCCAAAGGTGAATGTCGGAGATCAAAACACTTTGTTGTTATTTTTACTGAATATCAAACCGACGCTTAAAAAGTGCGCGGGAATGATGGCTAATGTTGTTGTAATGTTTGCAATGCAAATGCTAAATGAGTATCGATCGACGATTAGAAAAATGAAGGGATTACAAACAAAGTGAGAACCACAAATAACCAACGACTGTTATAACAAGTGTTTGTTTTTTCCAAGAGTAGAACAACAATACTCATTACAGGGCTCAGCCTTTAGAGGGGAAAAGAAATGTTGGAGTTAGAATTACAGCACAATTTGGTTGGTGTGGAATTCAAAAACAAATAAACCAAGCTGCCGAAAGTGATGAAATATGTATGTGTGCTGTAATAGCAAATGTGGTTTTGCATATTCTTCTTCTGCTAAGGCGAGGGAGTAGGGCAACAACGAGGGGGAACTTACTATTCTCACAAAGGGTTTCAACATTTGAAATGAGATTTAGAAACGAAAATAATGAACGAAGCGAGCAAAAGCACCAAATATTTTTGTATGATCAACGCGACGACGGATGATCAGTACAAAGAAAGCTAATTAGACCAAACCGAAACAATTTAAATATTCACTAAGAAACCGTGGTACGTAAATTCAGATTACCATTTAAAGTGAGCTACCCACGGTTTCTTAGTGAATATTTAAATTGTTTCGGTTTGGTCTAATCGCAAGTGCTCTGCACGCTTGTTACATATCAAATAAAGTCCACCTCTCGTCTTTGCATAAAATATTACTTGTTGTCCTGGTCATCCAACATCGCGGTGATCATACATTGCTTTTCGTTTAAGAACAAGTCAATTGGTCGACATATATTAACACTTCTTGTGTTAATTAAGTACATTCCCCTACATTCCTCTGTTTCTAAGGCAAATATGTTGGTGATGATGAGAGGTACACCAGTGATTTCTTCATCCACAATAGCAAATGTTGGCTCGAGGACCAATGTTTAACTCAGGAGAGTGGGGGAAAGGCTTCGTATAGCGGCAAGAGCAACAAAACTCCCCAGAGTTATTATGATGTGAGATGTGTATCAAAATTATCTTTATGTAATTTGGGGTGGCGACAGAGGTCGTGTGCTTTCGCTTTCGTTTCTACTAGACAATTGAACGCAATGGTTCTAAGTGACCGCTGAGGGTCTCATGTCTGTCTACTATTACAACTACAACTACTTCAAATAGAGCAAACCGAGAACAACCAATGCTCAGCGGCGCATCCGCTCACTACGGTCTCCGCCAAGGGAGTTGTAGAGGAGATGCCAGCGCGCCAATCAGCATTCGTGATTGATCGAGCAAGGTACCAATTTTTAGACAAATCCGTTGGAAAAGGTTGCCAAAATTAACAAAATACCGATTATAAATTTTTAGACAAATCCGTGGGAACATTTGGCATATATCAGAATACCGAATATTTCACGGTACAGCTATATGTGCACCTTTCCATACAATATTTCGCCATTAGAGCTAAAACCCTAATTTTTATGTTGCGAAATCATTAAATTGCGCGAATATTGGGACGTACCGTTATATGACGGCTATAACAAAACGTAATAAAAGGAATGACAAGTTTATAGAACCACCTGTGAAGGTGGAGGACATAAAAATTGTGTAAACAATATTTTAAAAGCACCAAGTAAAAAGCTGTAAGTTCGGCCAGGCCAAACTTTGAATGCCCTCCAGCATTTGGAACGAATTTGACAATTTTCAAAAACAATAAAATACGTTAACATTTCTGCTAAAATATTAAAAATAGCGATTGTAGCTGTTATATTAGATTCTATACGACGACGTGGACCTGCATAGGTAACATTTGTCTAAGCCATTACAATATTCAAATGCGAAACTTAAAAAATCGGTAATAAAGTAGCTAAAATCAACAAATACCTAATATCTGAAGGTACCGTTATATGGGGCTATACGAAGATGTGGACCGGCACAGACAATTTTCTGTCTTTGGCTGTAGTATACATTACGAACTTCAAATACCAAATTTGAAACATTTCGGTAAATAATGTCGCTAAAATCATCAAAATACCGAATATCGGGAGGTACCGTTATGTGTGGACCGGCACAGACAATTTTTGTCTTAGGCTGTAGTATCCATTCGAACTTCAAAGTTGAAAGAATTCAGGTGATAATGTAGCTAAAATCTACAAAGTACCGATATCGGGAGGTACTGTTATATGGGGGCTTTACAAAGACGTGAACCTGTACAGACAGGAAGAATTCCGGCGAATAATGCGCTAAAATCAACTAAGTACCGACTATCGGGAGATACCGTTATATGGGGGCTATACAAAGACGTGATCCTGTACAGACAATTTACTATCTTTTGCTGTAGTATCTATTACGAACTACAAATACCAAATTTGAAACAATTCCTGTGAATAATGTCACTACAATCATCAAAATAGCAAATATCGGGAAGTACGGTTATATGGGGGCTATACCAAAATGTGAACCTACATGGCCCATTTTCTATACCAAGAGTCCTACATAACACACATTTGAGTAAACTTATCAATTCTACTTCAATTCGTTTGGAAACTAGAGTGATTTCCACAAACAGACAGGCGGATAGAGGGACAGACATCGCTAAATCGACATAGAATGTTATGCTGATCAAGGATGTAAATACTTTGTGGGGTCTCAAATGTATATTTCGAGGTGTTACAAACGAAATGACAAACTTAATATAACCTCCATACGATGGTGGAGGGTATAAAAATCTAAAAGCAGCTAGGTTCGGCCAGACCGAACTTTTACACCCTCCACCATTCCGAAGTAACTTGAATTATCTAAAAAAAACAAGTAGAAAGTAAAAAAAAACTTAAAGTTCGGCCGGGCAGAACTTTGAATGCCCTTCACCATTTGGTACAAATTTGGCAATTTTCAAAACAATAAAATCCGTTAAAATTTCTGCTAAAAATCTTAAAAATGCCGAATGTAGCTGTATATTAGAGTCTATATGGCGACGTGGACCTGCATAGGCAACTTTTGTCACAAGGCAACTTATATCACAATATTCAAATGCGAAACTTGAAAAAATCTGTTTACAATGTAGATAAATCGTCAAAATCCTCGAATATAGGGAGGTACCAAGGTGGTTATAAACGTGGATCTGCACAGAAAATTTTTTTTCATAGGCTGTTATATCGAACTTCACGAACTTCAAATGCGAAATTTGAAACAATTCCGATAAATAATGTCGCCAAAATCATCAAATACCGAATATCGGGGTGTACCGTTATATGGGGGCTATACGAAGACGTGGACCTGCACAGACAATTTTCTGTCATAGGCTGTAGTATTCATTACGAACTTCAAATGCGAAATTTGAAACAATTCCGGTAAATAGGTTCGCTAAAATCATGAAAATACCGAAGATCGGGGGTACCGTTATGTGGGGGCTATACGAAGGCGTGGTTCTGCACAGACAATTTTCTGTGATAGGCTGTAGTATTCATTACGAACTTCAAATACCAAATTTGAAACCATTCCGGTAAATAATGTCGCTAAATCATCAAAATACTGAATATTGGGGGGTACCGTTATATGGGGGCTATACGAAGACGTAGACCTACATGGCTTATTTCTGTCGTAGGATGTAGTATCCATTATGAACTTCAAATACCAAAATTGAAGCAATTCCGGTAAATAATGTGGCTAAAATGATCAAAATACCGAATATCGTGGGGTACCGTTACATGGGGGCTATACGAAGACGTGGACCTACATTGCCCATTTTCTGTTTTGTGCTGTAGTATCTATTAAAAACTTTAAATACCAATTTGAAACAATTCCGGTAAATAATGTAGCTAAAATCATCAAATACCCAATATCGGGAGGTACAGTTATATGGGAGCTATCCGAAGACGTGGACCTATATGGCCCATTTTCAATACCAAAAGTCCCCAGAGTTATTATGATGTGAGATGTGTATCAAAATTATCTTTATGTAATTTGGGGGTGGCGACAGAGGTCGTGTGCTTTCGCTTTCGTTTCTACTAGACAATTGAACGCAATGGTTCTAAGTGACCGCTGAGGGTCTCATGTCTGTCTACTATTACAACTACAACTACTTCAAATTAGAGCAAACCGAGAACAACCAATGCTCAGCGGCGATCCGCTCACTACGGTCTCCGCCAAGGGAGTTGTAGAGGAGATGCCAGCGCGCCAATCAGCATTCGTGATTGATCGAGCAAGGTACCAATTTTAGACAAATCCGTTGGAAAAGGTTGCCAAAATTAACAAAATACCGATTATAAATTTTTAGACAAATCCGTGGGAACATTTGGCATATATCAGAATACCGAATATTTCACGGTACAGCTATATGTGCACCTTTACATACAATATTTCGCCATTAGAGCTAAAACCCTAATTTTTATGTTGCGAAATCATTAAATTGCGCGAATATTGGGACGTACCGTTATATGACGGCTATAACAAAACGTAATAAAAGGAATGACAAAGTTTATAGAACCACCTGTGAAGGTGGAGGACATAAAATTGTGTAAACAATATTTTAAAAGCACCAAGTAAAAAAGCTGTAAGTTCGGCCAGGCCAAACTTTGAATGCCCTCCAGCATTTGGAACGAATTTGACAATTTTCAAAAACAATAAAATACGTTAACATTTCTGCTAAAATATTAAAAATAGCGATTGTAGCTGTTATATTAGATTCTATACGACGACGTGGACCTGCATAGGTAACATTTGTCATAAGCCATTACAATATTCAAATGCGAAACTTAAAAAATCGGTAATAAAGTAGCTAAAATCAACAAAATACCTAATATCTGAAGGTACCGTTATATGGGGCTATACGAAGATGTGGACCGGCACAGACAATTTCTGTCTTTGGCTGTAGTATACATTACGAACTTCAAATACCAAATTTGAAACATTTTCGGTAAATAATGTCGCTAAAATCATCAAAATACCGAATATCGGGAGGGTACCGTTATGTGTGGACCGGCACAGACAATTTTTTGTCTTAGGCTGTAGTATCCATTTCGAACTTCAAAGTTGAAAGAATTCAGGTGAATAATGTAGCTAAAATCTACAAAGTACCGAATATCGGGAGGTACTGTTATATGGGGGCTTTACAAAGACGTGAACCTGTACAGACAGGAAGAATTCCGGCGAATAATGCGCTAAAATCAACTAAGTACCGACTATCGGGAGATACCGTTATATGGGGGCTATACAAAGACGTGATCCTGTACAGACAATTTACTATCTTTTGCTGTAGTATCTATTACGAACTACAAATACCAAATTTGAAACAATTCCTGTGAATAATGTCACTACAATCATCAAAATAGCAAATATCGGGAAGTACGGTTATATGGGGGCTATACCAAAATGTGAACCTACATGGCCCATTTTCTATACCAAGAGTCCTACATAACACACATTTGAGTAAAACTTTATCAATCTACTTCAATTCGTTTGGAAACTAGAGTGATTTCCACAAACAGACAGGCGGATAGAGGGACAGACATCGCTAAATCGACATAGAATGTTATGCTGATCAAGGATGTAAATACTTTGTGGGGTCTAAAATGTATATTTCGAGGTGTTACAAACGAAATGACAAACTTAATATAACCTCCATACGATGGTGGAGGGTATAAAAATCTAAAAGCAGCTAGGTTCGGCCAGACCGAACTTTTTACACCCTCCACCATTCCGAAGTAACTTGAATTATCTAAAAAAACAAGTAGAAAGTAAAAAAAAACTTAAAGTTCGGCCGGGCAGAACTTTGAATGCCCTTCACCATTTGGTACAAATTTGGCAATTTTCAAAAACAATAAAATCCGTTAAAATTTCTGCTAAAATCTTAAAAATGCCGAATGTAGCTGTATATTAGAGTCTATATGGCGACGTGGACCTGCATAGGCAACTTTTGTCACAAGGCAACTTATATCACAATATTCAAATGCGAAACTTGAAAAAAATCTGTTTACAATGTAGATAAAATCGTCAAAATCCTCGAATATAGGGAGGTACCAAGGTGGTTATAAAACGTGGATCTGCACAGAAAATTTTTTTCATAGGCTGTTATATCGAACTTCACGAACTTCAAATGCGAAATTTGAAACAATTCCGATAAATAATGTCGCCAAAATCATCAAAATACCGAATATCGGGGTGTACCGTTATATGGGGGCTATACGAAGACGTGGACCTGCACAGACAATTTTCTGTCATAGGCTGTAGTATTCATTACGAACTTCAAATGCGAAATTTGAAACAATTCCGGTAAATAGGTTCGCTAAAATCATGAAAATACCGAAGATCGGGGGTACCGTTATGTGGGGGCTATACGAAGGCGTGGTTCTGCACAGACAATTTTCTGTGATAGGCTGTAGTATTCATTACGAACTTCAAATACCAAATTTGAAACCATTCCGGTAAATAATGTCGCTAAAATCATCAAAATACTGAATATTGGGGGGTACCGTTATATGGGGGCTATACGAAGACGTAGACCTACATGGCTTATTTTCTGTCGTAGGATGTAGTATCCATTATGAACTTCAAATACCAAATTGAAGCAATTCCGGTAAATAATGTGGCTAAAATGATCAAAATACCGAATATCGTGGGGTACCGTTACATGGGGGCTATACGAAGACGTGGACCTACATTGCCCATTTTCTGTTTTGTGCTGTAGTATCTATTAAAAACTTTAAATACCAAATTTGAAACAATTCCGGTAAATAATGTAGCTAAAATCATCAAAATACCCAATATCGGGAGGTACAGTTATATGGGAGCTATCCGAAGACGTGGACCTATATGGCCCATTTTCAATACCAAAAGTCCTGCAGACATAGTACACATTTGAGTAAAATTTTATCAACCTACTTCATTTCGTTCGGAAGCTAGAGTGATTTCCACAGACGTACAGACGGATAGACGGACAGACGGACGGACATTGATAAATCGACATAGAATTTTATGTTGATCAAGAATATATATACTTTGTGGGGTCTAAAATGTATATTTCGAGGTGTTACAAATGACAAACTTAATATACCCTCCATACTATGGTGGAGGGTATAAAAATCGGTAACAAAGTAGCTAAAATCAACAAAATACGTAATATCGGGAGGTACCGTTATATGGGGGCTATACGAAGACGTGAACCTGCACAGACAGTTTTCTGTCGTATTCTGTAGCTTTCATTACGAACTTTAAATACAAAAATTAATATAGTTTCTGCAAATAATGTCGATAAAATCATTAAAATGCCTAATATCAGGGATACCGTTATATGGGGACAGACAATTTTCTGTCATAGGCTGTAGTATTCATTACGAACTTCAAATACTAAATTTGAAATAGTTCCGGTAAACAATGTCGCTGAAATCATCAAAATACCGAATATCGGGGTGTACCGTTAAATGGGGGCTATACGAAGACGTGGACCTGCACAGACAATTTTCTGTCATAGGCTGTAGTATTCATTACGAACTTCAAATGCGAAATTTGAAACAATTCCGGTAAATAGGTTCGCTAAAATCATGAAAATACCGAAGATCGGGGGTACCGTTATATGGGGGCTATACGAAGGCGTGGTTCTGCACAGACAATTTTCTGTGATAGGCTGTAGTATTCATTACGAACTTCAAATACCAAATTTGAAACCATTCCGGTAAATAATGTCGCTAAAATCATCAAAATACTGAATATTGGGGGGTACCGTTATATGGGGGCTATACGAAGACGTAGACCTACATGGCTTATTTTTCTGTCGTAGGATGTAGTATCCATTATGAACTTCAAATACCAAAATTGAAGCAATTCCGGTAAATAATGTGGCTAAATGATCAAAATACCGAATATCGGGGGGTACCGTTACATGGGGGCTATACGAAGACGTGGGCCTACATTGCCCATTTTCTGTTTTGTGCTGTAGTATCTATTAAAAACTTTAAATACCAAATTTGAAACAATTCCGGTAAATAATGTAGCTAAAATCATCAAAATACCGAATATCGGGAGGTACAGTTATATGGGAGCTATCCGAAGACGTGGACCTATATGGCCCATTTTCAATACCAAAAGTCCTGCAGACATAGTACACATTTGAGTAAAATTTTATCAACCTACTTCATTTCGTTCGGAAGCTAGAGTGATTTCCACAGACGGACAGACGGATAGACGGACAGACGGATAGACGGACAGACGGACGGACATTGATAAATCGACATAGAATTTTATGTTGATCAAGAATATATATACTTTGTGGGGTCTAAAATGTATATTTCGAGGTGTTACAAACGGAATGACAAACTTAATATACCCTCCATACTATGGTGGAGGGTATAAAAAATCGGTAACAAAGTAGCTAAAATCAACAAAATACGTAATATCGGGAGGTACCGTTATATGGGGACTATACGAAGACGTGAACCTGCACAGGCAGTTTTCTGTCGTATTCTGTAGCTTTCATTACGAACTTTAAATACAAAAATTAATATAGTTTCTGCAAATAATGTCGATAAAATCATTAAAATGCCTAATATCAGGGATACCGTTATATGGGGACAGACAATTTTCTGTCATAGGCTGTAGTATTCATTACGAACTTCAAATACTAAATTTGAAATAGTTCCGGTAAACAATGTCGCTAAAATCATGAAAATACCGAAGATCGGGGGTACCGTTATATGGGGGCTATACGAAGGCGTGGTTCTGCACAGACAATTTTCTGTGATAGGCTGTAGTATTCATTACGAACTTCAAATACCAAATTTGAAACCATTCCGGTAAATAATGTCGCTAAAATCATCAAAATACTGAATATTGGGGGGTACCGTTATATGGGGGCTATACGAAGACGTAGACCTACATGGCTTATTTTCTGTCGTAGGATGTAGTATCCATTATGAACTTCAAATACCAAAATTGAAGCAATTCCGGTAAATAATGTGGCTAAAATGATCAAAATACCGAATATCGGGGGGTACCGTTACATGGGGCTATACGAAGACGTGGACTTACATTGCCCATTTTCTGTTTTGTGCTGTAGTATCTATTAAAAACTTTAAATACGAAATTTGAAACAAGTCCGGTAAATAATGTAGCTAAAATCATCAAAATACCGAATATCGGGAGGTACAGTTATATGGGAGCTATCCGAAGACGTGGACCTATATGGCCCATTTTCAATACCAAAAGTCCTGCAGACATAGTACACATTTAAGTAAATTTTATCAACCTACTTCATTTCGTTCGGAAGCTAGAGTGATTTCCACAGACGGACAGACGGATAGACGGACGGACATTGATAAATCGACATAGAATTTTATGTTGATCAAGAATATATATACTTTGTGGGGTCTAAAATGTATATTTCGAGGTGTTACAAACGGAATGACAAACTTAATATACCCTCCATACTATGGTGGAGGGTATAAAACATCGGTAACAAAGTAGCTAAAATCAACAAAATACGTAATATCGGGAGGTACCGTTATATGGGGGCTATACGAAGACGTGAACCTGCACAGACAGTTTTCTGTCGTATTCTGTAGCTTTCATTACGAACTTTAAATACAAAAATTAATATAGTTTCTGCAAATAATGTCGATAAAATCATTAAAATGCCTAATATCAGGGATACCGTTATATGGGGACAGACAATTTTCTGTCATAGGCTGTAGTATTCATTACGAACTTCAAATACTAAATTTGAAATAGTTCCGGTAAACAATGTCGCTGAAATCATCAAAATACCGAATATCGGGTGGAACCGTTATATGGGGGCTATACGAAGACGTTGTCCATTTTCTGTTTTAGGCTGTACTATCCATTACATACTTCAAATGCAAATTTTGAAACAATTCCGGTATCTAATGTCGCTAAAATCATCAAAATACCGTTATGGCCCATTTTCAATACCAAAAGTCCTGCAGACATAACACACAGTTGAGTACATTTTTATTTATTTACTTCCTTTCGTTCCGAAGCTAGAGCGATTTCCACAGACGGACATACGGATAGACGGACGGAACTTGGTTAATCGACATAGAACTTTATGCTGATCAAGAATATATATACTTTGTGGGGTCTAAATGTATGTTTCGAGGTGTTACAAACGGAACGACAAACTTAATATGCCTTCCGTCCGGGTCGAACTTTTAATACCTTCCACCCTAGGGCAATGGAAAAATCAGAACCGATTATGACTCACAAATACCACTTTTTAGACATATTCCTGGGAAAGTGTGGCAAAAATCATGAAAATACCGAATATCGGGAGGTACCGTCATATGGGGGCTATACCAAAGCGTAGACCTATACATACAATGTTTCGCCACACGAACTAGGACCCATTATGACCTACAAATTTCAATTTTCAGACAAATCCGTGAAAAAGTGTGGCAAAAATCATCACCGTACCGTTGTATGGGGACTATACCAAAACGGGAACCGATATATCTCATTTCAATACCACCCATCCGAGACACAATACAAATTATTCTGTTAAATTTTGACGCTCTACGTCAAATAATGTGGCCTGTATCGTGATTTCAACAGACAGACGGACATCGTTAAATCAACATAGAACTTTATGCTGATTATGAATATATATACATTATGTGGTCTGCTACGAATGTTTAGCGTTGTTACAAACGGAATGGCGATGTTAATATACCGTCCTTTCCAAGGTGGAGGGTATAAAAATCCGTTGAAAAATACCGCTGAAATGAAAACCTTTATATGGGGGCTATACGAAGACGTTGTGCTGGTTAAATATTTTGTTTGTCATAGGCTGTAGTAACTCCGAACTTCTAATACGAAATTCGAAACAATTCCAGTGAAGCTTACCTGCACAATCAAAAATTGCACGACATCTTGTGCAGCAATGCCCAAATGCAGGTAGCTTCATTGCATTTATCTGCACAATGAAGTAGGTATCTTTAATTTTACTTACGTGCACAAAAAGTGCAGGTATCTTTAATTTTCTATTCGTGCACAACAAAGCAGCAGCAGCATAACCATCTTTTAGTGTGGGAGAGGAAGCGAGAGAAAATGAAGTGGTAGTTTTTAGTGTCTTTTTTGAGTTTGCAAAAAATTTTTTTGTGCAGATAAATACAACTTTTGTAACCAAATTAAAAAAAATACCAAATTTTCGAGGCAGCAATGTCCAATGAGCAGCTATCGATTGGGCACTTAAATACAATTCAAATAAAGGGATTCAGAAAAAAATGGCATAAAAAAAGTTTTTTGGTCTGCAAAGGCCAATGCGCAGCTAATGTTGATGCAGGTAAATAGAAACCACTGTATCATTAAAATACCGAATAAAGGGTGGTACGGTTGTGTGTGGGCTACACTAAGACGTGGACATGCTTCAAATACGAACATTTGACGCAATTCTGAATATCGGGAGTTACAGTTAAATGGGGGATATACGATATCGTGGAACTGTATAGAAAATTATTTTGTAGGGGGTAAAGTAGTCACGAACTTGAGTAGAATTTCAGACAATTCCATGGAAAAATGTTGTTAACATCGTCAAAATAGTGAATATCGGGTGTACCTTATATGGGGGTTGTACGATATCATGAACCGATATAGCTTATCTTCCAGCTTGATCTGCCTGCAGAAAAAGACAGGTCGGTGCAAAATTTTAGCTTCCTATCTTTATTCGTGTCGACTCTATTGTGATTACGAGATTATTTTAGCTTCCTATCTTTATTCGCTTCGATTCTAGCGTGATTAAAATAGACGGGCAGATGTACAGGCGAACGGACGGACAGGTCTAAAATTATTATTTCGATGAGTTACAAACGGAATGACCACTTAATATACCCTCGTTACTATGTGTTTGTTATAGCAAATACGAAATCTGTTTAAATCCAGTTATTATTAAGGATTCAATAAGCAGATGTTTGCCGAGAGCTTGTTTCATAAATTGTTACAAAACCAAAAGCGAACTAAAGTTCATATCGTTCCGAAGTTATTTAACGCTAGTCCGACTAATCAAAATGTATTTAAAAAAATTCTGCTGCAAACGATTAAATCCAGTTTTTAAATAAACATTAGCAATGTTTTTGATTCAAAGCTTAGAATGCACCAATATATGTATGCAACATAATGGCTGCGAAATAGGAGTGTTTGCCACCAAAGAGCGCAATTGCAATTGCATCGAGTTCAGTACAAGTGCAACTTCAGAAGTTACACCCAACTATTGTATTATTCAACGATTTTTTTCAAGTTTCACATTTGAATATTTTAATAGCTTATGAAAAAAAAGTTACCTATGCAGGTCCACGTCGTCGTATAGAATCTAATATAACGGCTACATTCGGTATTTGTATACCCTCCACCATACATAGTGTGGAGGGTATATTAAGTTCGTCATTCCGTTTGTAACTCATCGAAATAATCATTTTAGACCCAACAAAGTATATTCTTGATCAACAAAAATTCTAAGACTATTTAGCCCTTTCGGTCGGTCTGTTGTAATCACGCTACGGTGAAAACGAATTAAGATAGGAAGCTAAGATTTGGCACAGATCTGTTTTTTGTCTGCAGGCAGGTCAAGTTTGAAGATGGGCTATAACGGTCCATGATATCGTACAACCCCGATATAATTGTATACTCGATATTCTGTATTTTGATAATTTTACGCACATTTTTCAATGGAATGTCGGAAATTACACACAAGGAGTGTTTAGTGAGTACTTCATCTCCCGACAGAGAAATATCCATATAAGTCCACGATATCGTATAGCCACGATATAATGGAACCCCCCGATATTCGGTATTTTGATGATTTTAGTCACATTTTCCAATGGAATTTTCTAAAATTCTACACAAGAAGTTCTATATGGATTTTTTACCCCCTGAAAGAGAATTGTCTTTATAGGTCCACGATATCGTATATCCCCATATAACGGCACCTTCTGATATTCGGTATTTTTATGATTTTAGCACCATTTTTCAATGGAATCCATTGGGATTTCCGTTATTCGATTTTATTATTTTTTGGTATTAGAACAGAGTGGCTTGTTTGTTCGGGATACCGTAGTATTTTGTTGTTGCAAAATGATCAGGCTTTATCCCTTTATTGTTGTTTTTATAAAAACAACGTTTAGTGGAGCACGATGGTAATGTTTACCAGGGGGTAAGGCAGGAAATACCTAGGTTTCGGAAAGAGCCAACAATCCTCATCAGTTCCCTTGTTTTTTGTCTGGGATATTCTCCCCAGAAGTTATTTTAAAAATAACTTCTATGACAAAAAACATTTCTTTTACCCAAGTGACGAGATCGTAAGCTCAATAGAAGAGGAACCAAAGAATTAACTATAGTTTTCAATCCCGAACAAGTTTCAAACTTTAAAAGTGGAATATCAAACAAACTTTTTATGTGACTATTCACCACGATGCGCTTATTATCATACGCATCCGACAAAGCTTTCCACGCTAAGGGGAAACTACCATTTGTGAGCGGAAATCTGCAAATAATTTCGCGAGCCTCACCGGTAGTCTTCTGCTTAAGATTGCAGAGATGTTCTATTTTAAAGGCCTGAATTACTAACGAACAGGGTGGCGAATAAGTCTCGAAAAGTTGGCCAATATACAAAATCGCCAGCGAAGACTCCGACGTCAATATGTGGCACTACGGGACAATGACTATCGAAGGTTGAATTAGAGCACATATTAGTGGGAGATTTGGAGGAAGTATTAACGGGAGGAGAAGCAGACTGCACAGAAACCGGTTCGATGAGACTGCCCAAAAGCAGCTCGGAAGGTGATATTCTATTAGAGACATCAGCTGTAGTTCTGTTTTGCACATTAGAACTGGAAGCAGGTGAATAATGAGGAGCCACAACAGAAGAACAATGATCATTGTTTGGAGATTTGAGGCGATCAAGGTGCTTGTTTATGGTGGTCAAACACCAATAATAAGCAATAAATGCATTATTGTATTTATCCTCAAAGACATCAATATTATCAATCTGTGCAGTCTGGGATGCCGTAAGGTAGGTTTTACACTCAGTATAAGTGTTCCTTTTCCTATAATTCTCGAATTTCGGAAAGACAGATTTCAAGGCTGTAAATAGTGAACTGTGTGGCATCAATTTGTTCGAAATATCCTACACTCCTCAGAACAATGTCAGCGACTCTTGTAAAACGTGTGAGAGGAGTGATCGACAAGCAAGAAAATTTATAACAAAAACAATATAAACGGTATGCAGAGCAAAGAAAAACCTCCAAATATTTCAAAAGATTATAAATATTGAAGATATAGCAGGGCTCAATAGGAGAGAAATTCAGAAAATCTTTTCCTATGTGACAAATATTACTAAAACTGCTCCAATATCAAAAAATTAAGAAAATAAATGAAATGCTAATGCCAAATGAAGGGTATTTTCCAAAATGTATCTACAGTTTTCAGTACTATCTTTGTACAAGTATTTACCAAAAGTCTTGCAAAATTGAGTATTTTTACAAAATATTTGAAGCTAAAGTTGGTAATCTTTTAAAGTTTATGCCGAAAGTAGAATGTATTCTTCCAAAAAATACCCACACACTTCGGAGAATCACACAGTACCAAAAACTATTAATAAATTGCCCAAACAATCACAAGAATTGCCACAAAAAGAATATTTTCAGCTAATATATGTTTCTCGAATATGTGCAAAGAATGCCGAAGGTAGGGTGAATTTGTC
The DNA here is from genome assembly GCF_030504385.1 of Musca domestica. Taxonomy (NCBI): domain Eukaryota; kingdom Metazoa; phylum Arthropoda; class Insecta; order Diptera; family Muscidae; genus Musca; species Musca domestica. The sequence goes on from NW_026712300.1 coordinate 6,799,400, forward strand.
AAAAAATTCCAAAAACCCAAAGTAGATTTTCAATTGATGAAGCAAACGATATTTAATATTTAAATTTTTGCCAAACTGGATAAAAACGATTAATTTTCACCGAAATATGTTGCTAAATATTTCTGCAAAGACTGCCGACTTAGTGTGAATTTGTCCAAAAAATCCCAAACACCCTACTACAAGTCCAAATATGCTACAAAATTAACAAAAAATGATTTCTAAAATAAATTGCAAAAATTGACAATTTTTAATGTTTTACCCCACTGTACCGATCCAACAACGGATATCGCACAAGAGGAATAAAACAGAAGCGACGTCGGCAGAGAAATGACTATGCGTAAGCAGCTATGCACCCGCACAACAAGCGACGCCACATAAAATCCAAAGGTGAATGTCGGAGATCAAAACACTTTGTTGTTATTTTTACTGAATATCAAACCGACGCTTAAAAAGTGCGCCGGGAATGATGGCTAATGTTGTTGTAATGTTTTGCAATGCAAATGCTAAACTGAGTATCGATCGACGATTAGAAAAATGAAGGTGATTAACAACAAAGTGAGAACCACAAAATAACCAACGACTGTTATAACAAGTGTTTTGTTTTTCCAAGAGTAGAACAACAAATACTCATTACAGGGCTCAGCCTTTAGAGGGGAAAAGAAATGTTGGAGTTAGAATTACAGCACAATTTGGTTGGTGTGGAATTCAAAAACAAATAAACCAAACTGCCGAAAGTGATGAAATATGTATGTGTGCTGTAATAGCAAATGTGGTTTTGCATATTCTTCTTCTGCTAAGGCGAGGGAGTAGGGCAACAACGAGGGGGACACTTACTATTCTCACAAAGGGTTCAACATTTGAAATGAGATTTAGAAACGAAAATAATGAACGAAGCGAGCAAAAGCACCAAATATTTTTGTATGACCAACGCGACGACGGATGATCAGTACAAAGAAAGCTAATTAGACCAAACCGAAACAATTTAAATATTCACTAAGAAACCGTGGTACGTAAATTCAGATTACCATTTAAAGTGAGCTACCCACGGTTTCTTAGTGAATATTTAAATTGTTTCGGTTTGGTCTAATCGCAATTGCTCTGCACGCTTGTTACATATCAAATAAAGTCCACCTCTCGTCTTTGCATAAAAATATTACTTGTTGTACTGATCATCCAACATCGCGGTGATCATACATTTGCTTTTCGTTTAAGAACAAGTCAATTGGTCGACACATATTAACACTTCTTGTGTTAATTAAGTGCATTCCCCTACATTCCTCTGTTTCTAAGGCAAATATGTTGGTGATGATGAGAGTAACCCAGTGATTTCTTCATCCACAATAGCAAATGTTGGCTCGAAGGACCAATGTTTAACTCAGGAGAGTGGGGGAAAGGCTTCGTATAGCGGCAAGAGCAACAAAACTCCCCAGAGTTATTATGATGTGAGATGTGTATCAAAATTATCTTTATGTAATTTGGGGTGGCGACAGAGGTCGTGTGCTTTCGCTTTCGTTTCTACTAGACAATTGAACGCAATGGTTCTAAGTGACCGCTGAGGGTCTCATGTCTGTCTACTATTACAACTACAACTACTTCAAATTAGAGCAAACCGAGAACAACCAATGCTCAGCGGCGATCCGCTCACTACGGTCTCCGCCAAGGGAGTTGTAGAGGAGATGCCAGTGCGCCAATCAGCATTCGTGATTGATCGAGCAAGGTACCAATTTTTAGACAAATCCGTTGGAAAAGGTTGCCAAAATTAACAAAATACCGATTATAAATTTTTAGACAAATCCGTGGGAACATTTGGCATATATCAGAATACCGAATATTTCACGGTACAGCTATATGTGCACCTTTACATACAATATTTCGCCATTAGAGCTAAAACCCTAATTTTTAGACGAATTTTCGGAAATATGTTGCGAAAATCATTAAATTGCGCGAATATTGGGACGTACCGTTATATGACGGCTATAACAAAACGTAATAAAAGGAATGACAAAGTTTATAGAACCACCTGTGAAGGTGGAGGACATAAAAATTGTGTAAACAATATTTTAAAAGCACCAAGTAAAAAAGCTGTAAGTTCGGCCAGGCCAAACTTTGAATGCCCTCCAGCATTTGGAACGAATTTGACAATTTTCAAAAACAATAAAATACGTTAACATTTCTGCTAAAATATTAAAAATAGCGATTGTAGCTGTTATATTAGATTCTATACGACGACGTGGACCTGCATAGGTAACATTTGTCATAAGCCATTACAATATTCAAATGCGAAACTTAAAAAATCGGTAATAAAGTAGCTAAAATCAACAAAATACCTAATATCTGAAGGTACCGTTATATGGGGCTATACGAAGATGTGGACCGGCACAGACAATTTTCTGTCTTAGGCTGTAGTATACATTACGAACTTCAAATACCAAATTTGAAACATTTTCGGTAAATAATGTCGCTAAAATCATCAAAATACCGAATATCGGGAGGTACCGTTATGTGTGGACCGGCACAGACAATTTTTTGTCTTAGGCTGTAGTATCCATTTCGAACTTCAAAGTTGAAAGAATTCAGGTGAATAATGTAGCTAAAATCTACAAAGTACCGAATATCGGGAGGTACTGTTATATGGGGGCTTTACAAAGACGTGAACCTGTACAGACAGGAAGAATTCCGGCGAATAATGCGCTAAAATCAACTAAGTACCGACTATCGGGAGATACCGTTATATGGGGGCTATACAAAGACGTGATCCTGTACAGACAATTTACTATCTTTTGCTGTAGTATCTATTACGAACTACAAATACCAAATTTGAAACAATTCCTGTGAATAATGTCACTACAATCATCAAAATAGCAAATATCGGGAAGTACGGTTATATGGGGGCTATACCAAAATGTGAACCTACATGGCCCATTTTCTATACCAAGAGTCCTACATAACACACATTTGAGTAAAACTTTATCAATCTACTTCAATTCGTTTGGAAACTAGAGTGATTTCCACAAACAGACAGGCGGATAGAGGGACAGACATCGCTAAATCGACATAGAATGTTATGCTGATCAAGGATGTAAATACTTTGTGGGGTCTAAAATGTATATTTCGAGGTGTTACAAACGAAATGACAAACTTAATATAACCTCCATACGATGGTGGAGGGTATAAAAATCTAAAATCAGCTAGGTTCGGCCAGACCGAACTTTTTACACCCTCCACCATTCCGAAGTAACTTGAATTATCTAAAAAAAAACAAGTAGAAAGTAAAAAAAAACTTAAAGTTCGGCCGGGCAGAACTTTGAATGCCCTTCACCATTTGGTACAAATTTGGCAATTTTCAAAAACAATAAAATCCGTTAAAATTTCTGCTAAAATCTTAAAAATGCCGAATGTAGCTGTTATATTATGGTCTATACGACGACGTGAACCTGCATAAGTAACATTTGTCATAAGCCATTACAATATTCAAATGCGAAACTTAAACAAGTAAAAAAGCTGTTAGTTCGGCCAGGCCGAACTTTGAATACTCTCCACCATTTGGTACGAATTTAACAATTTTCAAAAAAATATAAAAAATAAAAGGATTTTAACATTCTGTTAAAATCATGTAGCCGTATATTAGAGTCTATATGGCGACGTGGACCTGCATAGGCAACTTTTGTCACAAGGCAACTTATATAACAATATTCAAATGCGAAACTTGAAAAAAATCTGTTTACAATGTAGATAAAATCGTCAAAATCCTCGAATATAGGGAGGTACCAAGGTGGTTATAAAACGTGGATCTGCACAGAAAATTTTTTTTCATAGGCTGTTATATCGAACTTCACGAACTTCAAATGCGAAATTTGAAACAATTCCGATAAATAATGTCGCCAAAATCATCAAAATACCGAATATCGGGGTGTACCGTTATATGGGGGCTATACGAAGACGTGGACCTGCACAGACAATTTTCTGTCATAGGCTGTAATATTCATTACGAACTTCAAATGCGAAATTTGAAACAATTCCGGTAAATAGGTTCGCTAAAATCATGAAAATACCGAAGATCGGGGGTACCGTTATATGGGGGCTATACGAAGGCGTGGTTCTGCACAGACAATTTTCTGTGATAGGCTGTAGTATTCATTACGAACTTCAAATACCAAATTTGAAACCATTCCGGTAAATAATGTCGCTAAAATCATCAAAATACTGAATATTGGGGGGTACCGTTATATGGGGGCTATACGAAGACGTAGACCTACATGGCTTATTTTCTGTCGTAGGATGTAGTATCCATTATGAACTTCAAATACCAAAATTGAAGCAATTCCGGTAAATAATGTGGCTAAAATGATCAAAATACCGAATATCGGGGGGTACCGTTACATGGGGGCTATACGAAGACGTGGACCTACATTGCCCATTTTCTGTTTTGTGCTGTAGTATCTATTAAAAACTTTAAATACCAAATTTGAAACAAGTCCGGTAAATAATGTAGCTAAAATCATCAAAATACCGAATATCGGGAGGTACAGTTATATGGGAGCTATCCGAAGACGTGGACCTATATGGCCCATTTTCAATACCAAAAGTCCTGCAGACATAGTACACATTTGAGTAAAATTTTATCAACCTACTTCATTTCGTTCGGAAGCTAGAGTGATTTCCACAGACGGACAGACGGACAGACGTCCCTGAATTCATCTCAACATTGTTCAGCCGTTTCCTTGTTGGAGCAGAACTGTGAAATCCTTTCGGAAACACACCCCCGCGGTGTTCGTCGTACCACCCTTCTCATGATGTGACAACACATGTTTATGGGTCCGAAATATTAGATATTGGAGATTCTAGGTTAGATGCGAACTTTGTTGTGTACATTTTGAATAAAGATAATAATCATAATTTGGCGATACCTCCTTGTGATATTGAGGTTTTTGATGGCACCATTTTGACTTGGTCCACTTTAGACATTTATTTAGTGCGGCTTCTATGATAACACTCTATTGACATACAAAACGTCTGTGCCATCTTATTAATAAAACCTGCGGTGAGGCTCGAATAATTGTCTGAAAGTTTCCATTGAATCATCGAAGTGTCGAACCAGCGTGGAATGCTTAGCATTCCACTTATAAAAATCCATCGTTACTTGTCCTCAACCAATTGGGTGCGCCTACAGACAGACAGATAAACAATTGTTTTTCGGTAATGTCATTTTTATACCAATGGATAATGGAGATAAGTTCATGGTATTTATTTGTTTCAAAAATACAAAATTGTCTCTTTATATTTGGAAAGAGTTAGATACGTCCTTGGCAGAGAGGATTTGTACTCTTCCCAATTTGCATAAAATGAGGAATATTGACACTTATCCAAATTTTAATCGCAAAGAAGTGTACTATTAGAGTTAGATTCTTCTTCATCGGCGTCTCCAGTTTAAAATATAATGACTCTTCCCGTCGATTGTTTTGTAATTCTTGTTGCGTTTTATGTGCGGACAAGGATTAGAACTACGTGTATATATGTATTTTTATACCCTCCACCATAGTTTGTCATTCCGTTTGTAACACCTCGAAATATACATTTTAGGCTCCACAAAGTAAATATATTCTTGATCAGCGATTTAGCGATGTCCGACCGTATGTGGAAATCACTCCAGCTTCCGAACGAATTGAAGTAGATTGATACAGTTTTACTCAAATGTATACTATGTCTGCAGGACTTTTGGTATTGAAAATGGGCTATGTAGGTACACGTTTTGGTAAAGCCCTCATATAACAGTAACTCTCGATATTCGGTATTTTGATGATTTTAGCAACATTATTCACCGGAATTGTTTCAAATTTGGTATTTAAAGTTCGTAATGGATACTACAGCCTAAGACAGAAAACTGTCATCGTATAGCCACCATGTAACGTTACCTCTCGATATTCTGTATTTTGATCATTTCAGCGACATTATTCATCGGAATTCTTTTAAATTTGTTATTTGATGTTCGTAGTGGATGCTACAGCCTATGACAGGAGATTGTCTGTGCAGGTCCACGTCTTCGTATAGCCCACATATAACGGTACCCTCGGATATTAGGTATTTTGATGATTTTAGCTACATTATTGCCGATTTTTTTAGGTTTCGGATTTAATTATTGCAATGATTATATAAAAAAAATATTACCTATGCACGTCCATGTCGTCGTACAGACCCTAATATAACAGCTATATTCGGTATTTTTAAGATTTTAACAGAATTCTTAACGGATTTTATTGTTTTTGAGAATTTCCAAATTCGTTCCAAATGGTGGAGGGTATTAAAATTTCGGCCCGGCCGGACTTATATCTTTTTTACTAGTTTTTTTTTTTAGTTTTACATGTATGCACATACAGAGATGCTGTGGTATCCCACTGTTAAATACTTATTTGTACCGCTTTTTTACATATATTACGTTTCAAATAATTTTTACACCATTAGTGCCATTCACACAGAGAATATTTGTAAAAGTAATACACCATCATCAACGAAATGGTTGCAGACAAACTGAATTTTAAATTAAAAAGAAACTCCGGAAACAATTAGCATAATTGCATGCCATCGAAGGGCAGACAATTGAAGTTAGCTATCAATAAGTGATTTTATAGTAGATGGAGACATTATTCAGGTCCTATCTGGCACAAAAGCAAGTAAACAAAGTACCCGAAAAAATATGCATATGAGTTTGCATGTAAGTTTGGAAGACGATTTATGGAACATATTCTTAAAGATAGTTTTGATTTGGAATTTGGATCTACAGTTTCGATAAGAAGCAGTGACTGAAGCAAATTGTAAAAAACATAAAGAAAAATATTCAGAATGAGTTTCGGTTACATGGGCTCATAAAAGACAAACTAAAAACAACAAACTGATGGAGAAATATACCTGCAACAGTGCTCAAAATCCTGTACCATGGAAACGGAATAAAGCATCATTTAGTACCAGTCGGAGATCTATAGGAAGTTCAGAAAAGAAGACAGAAAGGGTTATCGATGTAATAGAGAGCACAATACCATAAAAATATCACAAAATTGCGTTAACGGAGATTTATTTAATATTTTGTTTATATCACCGGATTCTCTCCCATTAATTGGGAATGATAGACATTCACAATCAATGGCAAGTACAATATAAAGACAATCCCACGGCAGCGGGTTCTACGACACCGGATTGACCCGAAACAACAACACTCCAGTTTCGGCCAGCGGCTGCCAACCCAGTGTATACATGTTCGTGTTTGTTTATTTTTCTGTTTTGGGAGCAGCACATCCCGGAATGCTTGCTCCGGATTCTTTTGGTCCGTGCCGGGCTTGAGGAAAACCCCGGACCATGGTTTTGTACGGTTTGCCAAAACACCATCCACCATAGATCAGTCTCGGTGCGATGTAATGGATGCAGAGGATGGGTGCATTTTAGAAATTGTTCCGCTTTAACCCGGTTGCGAGACTATAGCGATAGGGACTATGTTGCTTCGTGTTGCACCAACGTAGTCCCCAGTGAGTCCACGACCTCGTCGTCAACTTCCGAGTCGTCGTCGGAGTATGGAACTCCCCCGCAGTCTCCAGTACAGCAACCTTTACCGCAGCACTTAACGCCACATGTTGCTGTTCCAATACCGGACAATGCATCGTTCTTGCAGTTCAATTGTAACGGACTCCGAGGTAAAATTGATGAGATAGTGGATTTTATGAATCGGAGGAATATCAAGATCGCAGCGGTGCAGGAAACCAAGCTCAATGAAAATTGTAGCTTCAACGTTGCAATGGTTACAACGTATTGAGGAAAGATCGCACCAGAAGTGGAGGTGGGGGATTAGCGTTCCTGATACACCATTCTGTTCAATACAGACCTATCTCGCTTGAGCTAGTCTCTAGTGACCCGTACATGGAGTGTATGGGGGTAGCAGTCAAGTGTGGTACTGCCGAGGTAGAGGTGCTTAATGTGTATATCCCGCCGGTTAATAGCTGTGAACCGCGTTACTTGCCTAATATAAGCCCACTTTTGGAAGGCAATAACCGCCTGGTACTAGGGGACTTCAATGCCCACCATGAGTTGTGGCATTCCGTCCTAGGTAATGACCAGAGGGGATCAGCGTTGGCAGAGCAGATTGACTGCTCCACATTTTGCACGGTAAACGAGGATGCCCCCACCCGAATAAAAGGAGAGTGTCACAGTTCGCCAGACTTAACCATCGTGTCACCCGGTCTGATAAATGACGTGACTTGGCAACCCGTCATTTCTCTTGGCTCAGACCATCTCCCGATAATCGTCTCCATCAGCAGATCGCCCGATTTCATAACCTCTGAACGCCGCACTTTCCTTAACCATGGGAAAGCCCACTGGCCCGAGTTCAGAGAGTTCACCAACCTTCGCTTCAGAGAACTGCCCAATCCTTCTGATATTCGGGTAGCTGAAAGGATTTTCCGGGACATCATCAAAGCTGCAGCCGCTCGCTATATACCTGCTGGTCGAATACCCGAAGTAAGACCAAATTTCCCAGCAGAGGCAGCGGGATTAGCGAATGAGCGTGATGAGCTCCGACGTACCAACCCTACTGATCCCAGAGTCAGTGAACTGACAGTGGAAGTCAACCGGTTGGTACAGGAGCATAAGCGGAAAAAGTGGCTAGACCATCTGAAGTGTTGCAACATCGGAACCGATTTGAGTAAACTGTGGGTAACGGTAAAGTCACTCTCGAACCCTGGGAAAAAGGATGATAGGACAGCAGTCACATTTAACGACGTAACTGTGACTGATCCGAAGAGGTGCGCTGGATGTTTTAACCGCCAATTTGTCGAGCACCCCGAGAGTGATAGGGCGAGGCGAAGAGTACTACGTCGTATAAGAGCTCTTCCCGCCGAGGATGTACCTCCACAGTTTACGATGGGTGATGTTGCGAATGTCATCCGAAACGCTAAGTCATCTAAAGCGTTGGGCCCGGACGGAATATCAATGGTAATGTTGAAGCAACTGGATGCGCCGGGAGTTGAGTATTTAACCAAAGTCCTTAACTTGTCGTTAGCCACCCACATAGTTCCCGAAGCCTGGAAAATGGGCAGGGTGGTCCCGCTACTGAAGCCTGGCAAGGATGCCAGCAAAGGCGAATCATACAGGCCAATTTCGCTTTTGTCGCCAGTAGCAAAGACTCTCGAGGCCTTACTCCTCCCCAGTATCAGAGGAAGCTATTCAGTTGCTAACCGTCAACACGGTTTCCGTCCACTACATAGCACTACAACAGCATTGCACGCCATATCCACACATATCAGTCGAGGACTCAACCAGAACAGGCCGTGCCACAGAACAGTAGTGGTGGCTCTCGACCTATCAAAGGCCTTTGATACGGTCAACCATGCCACGCTGTTCGAGGACGTTGAGAACACTACCCTCCGGCCAAGTTTGAAACGTTGGATAGTCAACTATATGTGTGGACGCCAGTCGTACGTGGAATTCCGGAATAAGAAGTCCAAGCCTCGTAGAGTGAAACAGGGAGTTCCCCAAGGTGGGGTGATATCTCCGGAACTGTTTAACCTCTACCTTTCCGGAATTCCGCGCCCTCCAGACGGCATCGAGATCGTAACTTATGCGGATGATTGTACGATCATGGCGTCGGGTCCTGTAGTTGATGACATATGTGTCAGGGTGAATAATTATCTCGCGGAGCTTGCCGCCTTCTTCCACGCGAGGAATATGAAAATATCCGCCACTAAATCGACGGCCACACTATTTACCACATGGACTGCGGAGATGAGAACACAGCTGAATGTGCAGGTCGAGGGGCATATAATTCCGACCACCAACTACCCCAAAATTCTTGGGGTCACATTCGATAGCATGTTCAAGTCTTCCGCGCAAGCCACAGCTATTTGCGATAAAATGAAAAGTAGGAACAAGGTCCTCAAGGCGCTAGCCGGCAGCACTTGGGGTGCGGATAAAGAAACCTTGTTGACCTCTTATAAAGCGATAGGTCGGTCTGTGGTTAGCTATGCGGCTCCAGTGTGGTCGGCGAATACAAGTGCAACGCAGTGGAAATGTATTCAGACCTGCCAGAATGCCGCCCTGAGAACTGCAACAGGGTGCCTCCTCATGACGCCTGTGGACCACTTACATGAGGAGACGAAGGTTCTTCCCTTACGTCAGCATACTCATATGCTTTCGTTGCAGTACCTGCTTGGGTGTTATCGCGGGAGTCACCCTAACCACCATATGGTGGATAGAACTCCCCCACCCAGGCGTGTCAGGAAGGACCTGCACGATCTAGAGAGAGAGGTCCAGCGATATAAGAGAGAGCCTCTAGATCATGAAGCCTATCAAGCAGGTCTGAATAGCATTCATACTGATGCAGTCGCAGAGGTAGTCAATAATTACAGTATGAATGCCATACTCGGAGTCCACCCCCCATACATTGCAGCTGAAGAACGTCGGCTGCCTAGGCAAACCAGGGTAGTTTTGGCCCAACTACGTTCAGGATGGTGCAGCCGTCTCAATTCGTATTGGGCACGAATTGATGAGGATGTGCGGAACGCCTGCCCAGCGTGTGATACAGGCCCGCACAACACGCTGCATTTGTTTAATTGTCCTGCCAAGCCTACCCAACTCCGTCCAAAAGATCTATGGCTACAGCCCATAAAGGTAGCAGAATTCCTAAACCTGGACATTGAGGAAGAACCAGATTAGTCGAAAAAAAAAAAAAAAAACAACAGAACGTGTAAAACTGCTACAACAACAACAACAATATAAAGACAAAGAGGCGAAGGATGTACTATAGGACAGCACTATGCAATATTTGCATATAATTATTTCTTACATTACATTCCAAAATATTCGTCGTAGACCCCAAAAAGTGTTATATTTCTATCAGCATAAGATTCTAAGTCGATTTACCGACGTTCGTCTGTCTGTCTGTTGAAATCACATCACAGCCCACATTCTTTGACGTAGCGCTTCAAAACAAATATGTATTGTGTCTTGGATGGGTGGTATAGAGATCTTTTGGTCCGCAATATAACGGTACCTCCCGATATTCGGTATTATGATTATTTCCCAACATTTTTGAAAAGGAGGGTATACAAACTTTGTCATTGCGTTTGGAGCATCTCTAAATATTCGTAGTAGATCCCCTAAAGTGTATGTATTTATGATCAGAAGAATTCTAAGTCGACTTAAAGATGTCCGTCTGTCTGTTGAAATCACGATACATTATTTGATGTAGAGCTTCAGAACAATTTGTATTGTATGTAGGATTGCTGGTATTGAAAATGAGATATATCGCTGAAACTTTTGGTATAGCCCGCACATAAGAGTACCTCCCGATATTCCGTGGTTTTATGATTTTGCCACTTTTTTCACTGATTCTTCAAAAATTGGTATTTTCAGTTCGTAATGGTAAAGCCTATGTAGAGTCTACGTTTTGGTATGGGCCCCACATACTGGTACCTCCGGATATTCAATACTTTGATAATTTTTCCAAATTTTTCTACGGATTTGTCAAAAAATTGGTATTTGTAGTTCATAGTGGGTTCTTGCTCAGGTGGCAGAGCATTTAATATTTAGCTACACATTTTTCTAAAGCGCACGTACAACGATGTCCACCGATACCCAAATTTTTGGATAATTCTAGTCACTTTTACCCACAAACCCGTTTTTAATTTTGATATATAAGAGTATTTGGTATATGACATTCCTTGAAGTATAAAATTGTCTATAGAGGTTCCTGTTTTGTTATTGCCCCCATATATCGGCCTCAAACACTTTATGTTTTTTTTGCAAAGGTTGACGGCATTATCCATATTAGATAAGTCATTAGGTTTGAAATTTTCCAATAAGTAGGAGGGAATAAAGCAACAAATACACTCACTAATTAATGTAAACAGTTAAAAATAAATAAATTGAAATTTGAGTATACGATACAAATTGTGACTCCTAGAAATATGAATGACAAAGAGACATATAAGTTAATATAAGTCCTGCTTTTATTTAGTGGCATTACACCACCTCATTTGAGCTCTCTTATAGAACAAAAACTTAATCTGATCCGACAAATAGAGCGTTATGCATAATTCCTCTGTTGCTCGGATAATCTCTATGTTTCTATCTGACGCTGAGTATGATGATTTATAGAGACATGTTTCGTATATATTAAATCGCGCCGGCGAAGAGAATGTTGAGCAGAATGTTGTAGTTGTTCAACTTCGACTAAATGAGTTACGTATCTTCTTCCTAGCATGGTCATTTGTACACCTTGTTGCTGTAGATATATTATTTAAAAATTATTAATGCTTCAAATAAATTAAATGTGTCCCTGAATTCATCTCAACATTGTTCAGCCGTTTCCTTGTTGGAGCAGAACTGTGAAATCCTTTCGGAAACACACCCCCGCGGTGTTCGTCGTACCACCCTTCTCATGATGTGACAACACATGTTTATGGGTCCGAAATATTAGATATTGGAGATTCTAGGTTAGATGCGAACTTTGTTGTGTACATTTTGAATAAAGATAATAATCATAATTTGGCGATACCTCCTTGTGATATTGAGGTTTTTGATGGCACCATTTTGACTTGGTCCACTTTAGACATTTATTTAGTGCGGCTTCTATGATAACACTCTATTGACATACAAAACGTCTGTGCCATCTTATTAATAAAACCTGCGGTGAGGCTCGAATAATTGTCTGAAAGTTTCCATTGAATCATCGAAGTGTCGAACCAGCGTGGAATGCTTTGCATTCCACTTATAAAAATCCATCGTTACTTGTCCTCAACCAATTGGGTGCGCCTACAGACAGACAGATAAACAATTGTTTTTCGGTAATGTCATTTTTGTATATACCAATGGATAATGGAGATAAGTTCATGGTATTTATTTGTTTCAAAAATACAAAATTGTCTCTTTATATTTGGAAAGAGTTAGATACGTCCTTGGCAGAGAGGATTTGTACTCTTCCCAATTTGCATAAAATGAGGAATATTGACACTTATCCAAATTTTAATCGCAAAGAAGTGTACTATTAGAGTTAGATTCTTCTTCATCGGCGTCTCCAGTTTAAAATATAATGACTCTTCCCGTCGATTGTTTTGTAATTCTTGTTGCGTTTTATGTGCAGACAAGGATTAGAACTACGTGTATATATGTATTTTTATACCCTCCACCATAGTATGGAGGGTATATTAAGTTTGTCATTCCGTTTGTAACACCTCGAAATATACATTTTAGGCTCCACAAAGTAAATATATTCTTGATCAGCGATTTAGCGATGTCCGACCGTATGTGGAAATCACTCCAGCTTCCGAACGAATTGAAGTAGATTGATACAGTTTTACTCAAATGTATACTATGTCTGCAGGACTTTTGGTATTGAAAATGGGCTATGTAGGTACACGTTTTGGCAAAGCCCTCATATAACAGTAACTCTCGATATTCGGTATTTTGATGATTTTAGCAACATTATTCACCGGAATTGTTTCAAATTTGGTATTTAAAGTTCGTAATGGATACTACAGCCTAAGACAGAAAACTGTCATCGTATAGCCACCATGTAACGTTACCTCTCGATATTCTGTATTTTGATCATTTCAGCGACATTATTCATAGGAATTCTTTTAAATTTGGTATTTGATGTTCGTAGTGGATGCTACAGCCTATGACAGGAGATTGTCTGTGCAGGTCCACGTCTTCGTATAGCCCACATATAACGGTACCCCCGGATATTAGGTATTTTGATGATTTTAGCTACATTATTGCCGATTTTTTTAGGTTTCGGATTTAATTATTGCAATGATTATATAAAAAAAATATTACCTATGCACGTCCATGTCGTCGTACAGACCCTAATATAACAGCTATATTCGGTATTTTTAAGATTTTAACAGAATTCTTAACGGATTTTATTGTTTTTGAGAATTTCCAAATTCGTTCCAAATGGTGGAGGGTATTAAAATTTCTGCCCGGCCGGACTTATATCTTTTTTACTAGTTTTTTTTTTAGTTTTACATGTATGCACATACAGAGATGCTGTGGTATCCCACTGTTAAATACTTATTTGTACCGCTTTTTTACATATATTACGTTTCAAATAATTTTTACACCATTAGTGCCATCCACACAGAGAATATTTGTAAAAGTAATACACCATCATCAACGAAATGGTTGCAGACAAACTGAATTTTAAATTAAAAAGAAACTCCGGAAACAATTAGCGAATTCAACATAATTTGCATAATTGCATGCCATCGAAGGGCAGACAATTGAAGTTAGCTATCAATAAGTGATTTTATAGTAGATGGAGACATTATTCAGGTCATATCTGGCACAAAAGCAAGTAAACAAAGTACCCGAAAAAATATGCATATGAGTTTGCATGTAAGTTTGGAAGACGATTTATGGAACATATTCTTAAAGATAGTTTTGATTTGGAGTTTGGATCTACAGTTTCGATAAGAAGCAGTGACTGAAGCAAATTGTAAAAAACATAAAGAAAAATATTCAGAATGAGTTTCGGTTACATGGGCTCATAAAAGACAAACTAAAAACAACAAACTGATGGAGAAATAAACCTGCAACAGTGCTCAAAATCCTGTACCATGGAAACGGAATAAAGCATCATTTAGTACCAGTCGGAGATCTATAGGAAGTTCAGAAAAGAAGACAGAAAGGGTTATCGATGTAATAGAGAGCACAATACCATAAAAATATCACAAAATTGCGTTAACGGAGATTTATTTAATATTTTGTTTATGTCACCGGATTCTCTCCCATTAATTGGGAATGCTAGACATTCACAATCAATGGCAAGTACAATATAAAGACAAAGAGGCGAAGGATGTACTATAGGACAGCACTATGCAATATTTGCATATAATTATTTCTTACATTACATTCCAAAATATTCGTCGTAGACCCCAAAAAGTGTTTATATTTCTATCAGCATAAGATTCTAAGTCGATTTACCGACGTTCGTCTGTCTGTCTGTTGAAATCACATCACAGCCCACATTCTTTGACGTAGCGCTTCAAAACAAATATGTATTGTGTCTTGGATGGGTGGTATAGAGATCTTTTGGTCCGCAATATAACGGTACCTCCCGATATTCGGTATTATGATTATTTCCCAACATTTTTGAAAAGGAGGGTATACAAACTTTGTCATTGCGTTTGGAGCATCTCTAAATATTCGTAGTAGATCCCTTAAAGTGTATGTATTTATGATCAGAAGAAAATTCTAAGTCGACTTAAAGATGTCCGTCTGTCTGTTGAAATCACGATACATTATTTGATGTAGAGCTTCAGAACAATTTGTATTGTATGTAGGATTGCTGGTATTGAAAATGAGATATGTCGCTGAAACTTTTGGTATAGCCCGCACATAAGAGTACCTCCCGATATTCCGTTGTTTTATGATTTTGCCACTTTTTTCACTGATTCTTCAAAAATTGGTATTTTCAGTTCGTAATGGTAAAGCCTATGTAGAGTCTACGTTTTGGTATGGGCCCCACATACTGGTACCTCCGGATATTCAATACTTTGATAATTTTTCCAAATTTTTCTACGGATTTGTCAAAAAATTGGTATTTGTAGTTCATAGTGGGTTCTTGCTCAGGTGGCAGAGCATTTAATATTTAGCTACACGTTTTTCTAAAGCGCACGTACAACGATGTCCACCGATACCCAAATTTTTGGATAATTCTAGTCACTTTTACCCACAAACCCGTTTTTAATTTTGATATTTAAGAGTATTTGGTAGATGACATTCCTTGAAGTATAAAATTGTCTATAGAGGTTCCTGTTTTGGTATTGCCCCCATATATCGGCCTCAACCACTTTATGTTTTTTTTTTTTTTGCAAAGGTTGACGGCATTATCCATATTAGATAAGTCATTAGGTTTGAAACTTTCCAATAAGTAGGAGGGAATAAAGCAACAAATACACTCACTAATTAATGTAAACAGTTAAAAATAAATAAATTGAAATTTGAGTATTCGATACAAATTGTGACTCCTAGAAATATGAATGACAAAGAGACATATAAGTTAATATAAGTCCGGCTTTTATTTAGTGGCATTACACCACCTCATTTGAGCTCTCTTATAGAACAAAAACTTAATCTGATCCGAAAAATAGAGCGTTATGCATAATTCCTCTGTTGCTCGGATAATCTCTATGTTTCTATCTGACGCTGAGTATGATGATTTATAGAGACATGTTTCGTATATATTAAATCGCGCCGGCGAAGAGAATGTTGAGCAGAATGTTGTAGTTGTTCAACTTCGACTAAATGAGTTACGTATCTTCTTCCTAGCATGGTCATTTGTACACCTTGTTGCTGTAGATATATTATTTAAAAATAATTAATGCTTCAAATAGTTGAACACCCATCTCTTAATTTGAGAGGCCATAGCCGTTGAAATCCTTATACTCCTAATTAATTTATCCTTGTTGTTATAGGTCTCCACCCTTCAGGCATTCAGATGTCAACAAACACACAACTACAGTTAAGTTTCCAATCGATCGAGTCGCTTGAGATAACTCGAGCCTTATTTTATGCTCTTGTACATACCGTTGTACTAATTAAAATGTTATATCGAAATATTACCGTTGCACTTATTAAAATGTAATATCGAAATACAGAAATATTAAACAAAAAGAACACATATTGACAAGACGATGAACCTAAAAGAGGATACTGACAACATAAGTTCGTGATATGGAATTGCAATAAAGTAAAAACATTGATATTAATTTTTAAGTAGTGTAATTTATTATATGTTCTATGTAAATCCATCTTAAAAATTATATTGTAAGTTTATCCAATTTTGTGACTTAATATGCAATTAATTGTATCCTTTTTATACCCTCCACCATAGTATGGAGTATAGTATTTTAGACCACACAGAGTATATATATTCTTGATCAGCATAAAATTCTATGTCGATTGAGCGATGTCCATCCGTCTGTCCGTCTATCCGTTTGTCTGTCTGTAGAAATCACTCTAGCTTCCGAACGAATTGAAGTAGATTGATAAACTTTCACTCAAATATATTTTATGTCTGCAGGACTTTTAATATTGAAAATGGGTCATGTAGGTCCACGTTTTGGTATAACCCCTATATAAGGGTACCTCCCGATTTTCGGTATTTTGATTATTTGTGCGACACTATTCACCGGAATTGTTTCAAATTTTGTATTTGAAGTTCGTAATGGATACTACAGCCTAAGTCAGAAAATGTCTGTGCAGGTCCCTACAACGGTACCTCCCGTTATTCGGTTATTTGATGATTTTAGCGTCATTATTCACCGGTGTAGTTCGGAGTAGCACCGGAGTTTACGTATTTAGAGTTGTAATGGGAACTACAGTCTGTGACAGAAAATTGTCTATGCAGGTCCAGGTCTTCCTATAGGCTCCATATATCAGTAACTCCCTATATTCGGTATTTTGACGATTTTAGGTACAATACTCACCGAAATTGTTTGAAATGTCGTATTTGAAGTTCGAAATGGATACTACAGCCTAAGGCAGAAAATTGTCTATGCAGGTTCACGTCTTCGTATAGCCCCATATAACGGTACCTCCCTATATACCGTATTTTGATGATTCTAGCTACATTATTCACCGTTTATTTCAAGTTTCGAATTTGAATATAGTGATGGTTTCTAACAAATAATGCCTATGTAGGTCATTTGTTCCGTATATTCGGTATTTTTAAGATTTCAAGGGAATTTTTAACGGATTTTATTTTTTTTAAATTTCCAAATATTCAGAGTTCGGCCCGGCTGAACTTACTTTTTAACTTGTTGATTTATTTAAATATTCGAATTCGCCAGAAGAAGTCTGCAAAAGAGCGACGAAACGTCGGGAATAAAAAACAAAATAAAATAATTTTGTTTTAATTTGTATATGAAACCAGAATTAAAAAATCTAAAACACTCAAATACAAATGTATTATCGTTTACCTACAACGAGTATACACGACAAATGGCAAAACTTATTCTAAACTCTCGTGTTTCATTATTATTTTTTTTACATCTAATTTTTTGACGGCCATACGTTTTGGATGCACTGGCTCTACTGGAAGAGCTTTGACGTCACTTTTTTTTCCAGCATCTGAAAGTGTGCACTTTACATTAGCCCATCGAGCCGGATAAGGAACATATAACAATAAAATAATTGATTATGTTTGTTGAAAATACAGTATACGCCATTATTTATTTTCTTCATGAAAAAAAAACAAGTAGAAAAACATTAAGTTCGGCCGGGCCAAACTTTTAATACCCTCCACCTTAGGGTAAAAGAAACATTAGAAGAAATGTGGCAAAAACCATTAAAATGCCGATTATGGGGAGGTACCGTTATATGGGGGCTATACCAAAACGTGGACCTATAATTACAATGTTTCGCCACCGGAGCTGGAACCCATTATGACCCACAAATACCAATTTTTAGACAAATCAGTGAAAAAATGTGGCAAAAACCATCAAAATACCGAATATCGGGAGGTACCGTTATATGGGGGCTATATCAAATCATGGACCCATGCATGCAATGTTTCGCCACCGAAGCTGGAACCAATTATGACCAACAAATACCAATTTTCGAACAAATCCCTGAAAAAATGTGGCAAAAATCATCAAATTACCGAATATCGGGAGGTACCGTTATATGGGGGCTATACCAAAACGTGGACCTATAATTACAATGTTTCGCCACCGGAGCTGGAAACCATTATGACCCACAAATACCAATTTTTAGACAAATCGTTGAAAAAATGTGGTAAAAAAACTAAAATACTAAATATCGGGAGGTACCTTTATATGGGGGCTATACCACAACGTGGACCTATACATGCAATGTTTTGCCACACGCTCAGGGACCCGCTATGACCTACAAATACCAATTTTAAGACAAATCCGTGAAAAAATGTGGCATAAATCATCAAAATACCGAATATCGGGAGGTACCGTTATATGGGGACTATACCAGAACGTGGACCGATATATCTCATTTTCAATACCAACCATCCTAGACACAATGCAAATAGCTCTGCTAAATTTTGGAGCTCTACGTCAAATAATGTGGGCTGTATCGTGATTTCAACAGACAGACAGACGGACAGACAGACGGACAGACAGACAGACGGACATCGTTAAATCGACTTAGAATTTTATGCTGATTATGAATATATATACTTTATGGGGTCTAAAACGAATATTTAGGGATGTTACAAACGGAATGACAAAGTTAATATACCCTCCTTTCCAAGGTGGAGGGTATAAAAACAAGTGTTTCGTTTATTGTTGGCCGTCATTACAATACGTCGGGTATTCCCTGTTTTGTTGATTGGTCATAGTCCGTTTGCGGACTATAAATAAGAATGAAAACAAAGATAATAGATTATTGTTTCTTTAAATTTTTCTAATTTTTGTTTATTTGCCCTCAATAGTAATTTCGGTTACATATTACTAAATTATTGTTGTAGGATTAGTAAAGAGTATATAATGTATTCGTATTTACAGTCCGCAACCTAGGTATTCCCAGCCTTACACCCGGTAAACATTATTATCGGTCTCCACTAATAAACAAATGTTGTTTTTATAAAAACATCAATAATGAGATTAAGCCTAACTATTTTGCAAATAACAAAATTCTACTGTATCCCGAACAAATATGTCAATACCGTTCTATTCGTATTTACTTAAATTTTACAGTGACTGCCAGTAACTATGTATCAACACCAGTACGTATTGACGCATACTCCAGCATCGTCGCTCTGTCGTTCCGTCTAGTGGGTAAGTCAGTTCATTGCGAACGACAACATACGAACGCAAAATTTTTCGTTTGGACAATTTCCTTTTTATTTGCACAGCCTTCTACAACTATATTATATTATTATGGTCAGTGATCCTGCAAGCATTTGGAAGAGAGTAGCTCACTTCCATTTTAAGATGCCACTCTGCGACGCTTCTAATCCTAATAAATACGATAATATGTACATTTACAATAACAATACTGATGTTCTATTTTCTATCGTCACGGAGTTACTACGTAGTGGCGCCAAAGAAGATAAAAAAGGTGTCCCGTGAGCAGACACTTTTTTGTGACATCCATCGGATAAAACATCGATAGTTTACAATTATTTATGAATTGATCAAAAATAAGACTTTATTCTATCTGAGGAATGTAAGACACTGTGGCGCAGTGGTAAGCATTCCAGCTTTGCTCTCCGAACACCTCGGTTCGATTCACATTTCTAAAACGAAAAAAAAATGTTTGAATATTTCATCTAATAAGTAAGAGTTCTATTAAAGTGCACATTGGAAAAAGTAACAATAAAAATAATTAATGCTTAAGTCTAGAGTAAAAAAATATATTTTTTATCACTTCAAATAACTATCGAGGAAGCGATTCCACGATCGCGGGTATGATTCATATCTTCCCGAATTATGCTCCTTCCGTGGTGAGAAAGCGATACCAAACTCGATGATTTCTATCGCTTAGGAGTGACTTCTAAGTGATTTGGGTGATATTTTTTGCTTGCTGGAAAATTAGTACTGAAGCCTGTAATTGTATGTGTGCATATGCTTGCAAGTTAATAAGTAATTTTTTTTTAAAGACTTTTTTGGAATAGGAAAATGAATGATAAAGTATTGTTGCAATTTTCCTTATTTAAATTGTCAGTTTTTGTTCCCGGTATGTAGGAGATGTCCTTGGAAAGATTTCCTTTGACTGATTAGAGTTTCAAACCACCATGGAATGGCTTGCATCCCATTTATAATAATCCATCGTTGCTTGTCCTGTTTTTGCTAGATAAACAGTTGTCTTTTGGTAATGTCAATTTTTTAAGTACCAATAATCGGGATCCGATCGTGGATTGAATTTGGAAATTAAAAAAATAAAATCCGTTAAAAATTCTTTTGAAATTTGGGTAAAATTTTATCAATCTACTTCAATTCGTTCGAAAGCTAGAATGAGTTTCACAGATGGACATACTGATAGACTGACGGACATCGCTAAATCGACATAGAATTGTATGTTGATCAAGAATATATATACTTTGTGTATATTTCGAGGTGTTAGAAACGGAATGACCAACTCAATATACCCTCCATACTATGGGGAAGGGTATAACAAGATCGCCTCTTTCATCTTGGAGAGAGTTTTTGTTCTGTGTTTTTATGAAATGAGGAACATTGACTCTTCGTCGAACATTAATCGCAGATGTACTCTAAGATTTCGCTTCATCTTTCTAAAAATCGAGTTGCTTTTTCTAAAATATTAGATATTGGAGATTCTAAACTGTGTTGTGTATACTTCGAATAAAGATGGCTATTTTTGATGCACAAATGGATAACTGGGATTCGATATTGTTATTTACTCATTTGCAAAAAAAAAAAAAAAAAACAAACAGCCGCTTTCGTCTTGGAAAGAGTCCGCGTTGTTGTTATGTTTGCATGAAATGAAGAATGTTGACACTTGGCCAAATCTTAATCGCAAAGAGGTATACAGTAAGATTTTGCATCCTCCTCCTCAGCTTCTCCCCGTCAGAAATATGGTGACTATTCCGATTTTCATAAAAACCCTAATGTATGGTAAGTGTGCCTAAGTTTGGCATGTCCCAGTAGTCGGCACTTTTTATTTTTAAGCCCAAATAAATGAAACTATTATAACTAAATGTATTTTGCTTACTTCAAATATATTGTTATCTTTGTGTACAATTTCGCTAAGAGAAGATGACTTATTCTAATAAAAATGAAATTTTTGTCTGTGAAGGTCCTCAACAATCCATATTCTTAAGAAAAGTACAATAAAGACGTCGAATCAGTTTAACTAAACAAAAATATTACATTTTAATGAATTAATTTTTTATTATTATAAATTATTCTTACAAAAATATTGGTATGCCGACTGTTGGAACATGCCATACACAAAATTAGCAAGTGGTGCCGACTACTGGCAAAAAAGCATTGTTTTAATAAAACTACAAATTTATGAAATTTAATAAAAAGTTATTAAAACTTTATTTATTATTGCAAAAACTATACAAAATTTCGAATATGAAAGTTGAAAAGTTCCACTCAGAATGGTGAGCGATTAAAAACGCGAAAATCCTAAAAGTGCCGACTACTGGTACACTTACCCTATATAGGATTCGATAATAAAAACTTTGAAAGCAATGTAATTAAAAACAAGTAAAAAAAATATCTTCGACAGGGCCGAACTTTAAATACCCTCCAACTCAGCGTAAAGGAAACATTTTTAAATATAAGTATCTAAATTCAAGCGTGTTTCACTTAAAACTTAATAACCAGTAAGACCGTTAAACCAGTTAAACTTCTCAAAAAAACACAAAGTGAATGAGGCCGTTATATGGACCCTCTATGGACAACTTTTTTATGTGCGTAAATGTGACTAGGATTATCAAAATACCCAATATCGGTGGGTATCGTAATATGTGCGCTATAGGAAAACATGGAGCTAAATATTCAATGTTCTGCCAACGGGCTAGAGCCCATTATGAACTACAAATACCAGCTTTCAGACAAATCCGTGGAAAAATGTGACAAAAATCATCAACATATCGAATGTTTGCAGGTACCGTTATATGGGCACTATACCAAAAAATGGACCGATATATCTCATTTTCAATACCAACCATTCCAGATACAATACAAATTGTTCTGCTAAATTTGGACGTTCTACTTCAAATAATGTGGGCTGTATCGTGACTTCGACAGACAGACGGACTTTGTTCAATCGACTTAGTTTTTTGTGCTGATTATTACGGGGTCTATGACGAACATTTAGGGAATAACAAACGGAATAGCAAAGTTAAGATACCCTCCTTTCCGGGGTGGATGGTATAAAAATTATCTCAAATTTTTGGTAAGTGTTGGCGTGACGAGCTCCTAAAAATGAACATTTTCTCTATATGAGATTCGATAATAAACATATTG
The DNA here is from genome assembly GCF_030504385.1 of Musca domestica. Lineage (NCBI taxonomy): Eukaryota > Metazoa > Arthropoda > Insecta > Diptera > Muscidae > Musca > Musca domestica. Next base: position 6,822,361 of record NW_026712300.1, read on the forward strand.
AAAGTAAGGGAACTAAAAAATTATCTCAAAGTATTGGAAGGCGTGACGTGCGCCCAAATATTAATATTTTTCCCCATTTTAAAAATATACCCAATTTTGGCAAATTTCTGCAGAAAAATACATCTATTTTCACGACATCTACAATATTATATATTGTTTTTTTGTTCGGTAGGTAGAAATATTGCCTTAAAGTTTTTTTTTATAAAAGTACGATTGCGTAAGACAATAATATATATTGTATTTTCCTTCGGTACCATATTTTTAAGAAATTATATATTTATCGAATTGGTATAAAATCCACAAAATGGAGTTCCTTCTGAGTAGTTGACCCCATGAAAGAAAATTTTCTATGTAGGTAGAGCACCTGTATAACGCTACCTTGAGGATTTTCGCGACATTCTAAATCGGAATTGCGTCAAATTTCGTATTTGAAGTTCGCAGTCGGTACTACAAAAAATGACGGAAAATGTCTATGCATGTCTTAGTATAGTCCACATACAACGGTACTTCCCTTTATTCTAAATCTTGATGATATTAACGATATTATTTCGAATTTGACGTTCGGAATCGTTACTGTAGCCTATGACATAAAATTACTCATCCAGCATTCTAAGTCGATTTAGCGATGTCTATCTGTCTTTTGCAATCACGCTATCTTTCGAACAAATTGAGATAGAAGGCTAAAATTTAAAACACATGTTTATTTTGCCAGTAGGCAGGTTAAGTAAATGGGCCATGTAGGTCAATGTTTTCGTATAGCCCCCATACAATGGTACCTCCCTATATTCGGCATATTGAAGATTTTACCCACATTATTAACCAGAATTGTTTGAAATAACGTATATAGAGCTCGTAATGGGAATTACAGTCTGTAACAAAAAAATTGTATGCAGGTCCAGGCCTTCATAAAAGCCCCATATATCAGTACCTCGCTATATTCGGTATTTTGACGATTTTAGGTACAATACTCACCGAAATTGTATGAGACGTCGTATTTGAAGTTCGTAATAGGTGCTACAGCCTGTGACAGGAAATTGCCTATGCAGGTCCAGGTCTTCATATAGCTCCGATATAACGGTACCTCACTATATATGGTATTTTGATGATGTTAGCTACATTTTCACCGTTTATTTCAAGTTTCGAATTTGAATATGGTAGTGGCTTATGACAAACAAAGCCTATGTAAAGACCTTAATATAACGGCTATATTTGATATATTTAGGATTTAAACAGAATTTTTAACTGATTTTTTTTAGGAAAATTTCCAAATTCGTTCCAATTTGTGGAGGGTATTCAAAGTTCGGCCTGCCCGAACTTACAGCTTTTTAACTAGTTTTTATTAAATTTTTATACTTTGGTTACGCCAAGTTATATGTTCGATACATTGTCCCCATTCCCCAGCATTCCAATAAATCACATTAATTGACCTCTCAGTCGAGATCAATGGGGAAATCTTCTCTGTCTCTCTTTTAAGAGGTTTTTGTTGTAACAGACAAAACCAACTTACATGGTTATGCTACTTCGTTCAGGTTGAACGAAAGCATACAAGTAGAGAAAGATGTAAATATTTATAAGTGCGGTTGTAAGATTTAGAAGACATTCCAAAAGAATTTTATTTTTATTTAATTCTTTGGTTCCTCTTCTATTGATCTTACGATTTCGTCACTTGGGTAAAATATATTTTTTGTCATAGAAGTTATTTTTAAAATGACTTCTTCCGAAACCTAGGTATTTCCTGCCTTAACACTTGGTAAACATTACCATCGTTCTCCACCAATAAACACACGTTGTTTTTATAAAAACAACAATAAAGGGATAAAGCCTGACCATCGTGCAACAACAAAATACTGCGGTATGCCGAACAAACAATCCAACACTGTTTTATTTTTACAGAACTTTTATTGGATTTTATTTTTTGAAAATTTCCAAATTAGTTTCAAATGGTGGAGGGTATTCTAAGTTCGGCCCGGCCGATCTTACTGTCTTTTAATTTCACTCTCTCATACCTATTCCATCGTTACCTAAAAGAGAAATATTCCACACGCACTCAATCCAAAGAGAACGAAACAGATACAAGCAGATATAAGACAAATGAATAAAGCGGCAAATAGACCACACAAATTATTTGCGCAAATTCACACGTATTTAGCGCACACATGTTGCAAACGTTTGCACAAATTTCATTCGAAGTAAGTACTCAGCGAATGAAGTCATTCGGAAAAATGTTTGAGAACGCAGCTATTGCCGTTGCTTTGGCACTCTCCATAAAAAAGAAGCGCGAAGAAGAAAAAAAAATTAAACGCAAACGCTTGTGGGCAAAAGAGTGGCTAAGGAAACGGCCAATTTTTACTTATGAAAATCTTTTGGATGAATTAAGAGACTCATCCACAGACGATTTTAGAAATTTTCTTAGGATGGATGAACAATGTTTTGATGATTTGTTGGGACTGGTGACTCCTTTCATAAAAAAACAGGACACTATTATGAGGGACGCTATTCCGCCTAGCCAACGTTTATCAATAACCCTCCGTTATTTGGCAACTGGAAACTCTTTCGAGGACCTAAAATTTGACAATAAAGTGGAATATTGGGAATTCTTTATGTCTCTGTTTGCATATTCCTTCGACCATATGTCCCACAGAGCAGGCAAAGACCGGTAAACTTCAATAAATTCCAAAATGAAATTCTGGCTTTCTTCTCTTTCCATTTTTAAAAAATAACAACAAAAAACAAACAAACAAAACTACGGCGGCAAGTCAAAAATTAACTTATATTCTTCTTCTTCTTTTGTTGTGTAATGCTTGACTGTTTATCACGAACTGAACAGATTTAGTGCAAACGTCCACACTCCACACAAACATTTGCGCAAACAAGCCGAAAAATCTAAATGGTTTTGATTTTTCAGATCGATTTGCACAAACTCGTACGTGTGACACATACAACCTTATTTCACTAACACACATAAGCGATTTGCACAAAAATGTGTGTGGTCTATGGGTCGCTTAACACACAAGAAGTGTGTTTGGATGTTTCTCTGCAAGCCTTTAGCTTACATACACTCCTTATAATTGTTGTCGTCATCGTCTTCCGCCGTGCCCTCCTTTCGTTGCAATTTTAGCTACCAACAATTTCTTCACGACTCTCCCTGTTAGATCGGTTTCGTTGGTTTATTTTTCGTTTAATCGCAACAACAAAAAATACGCAAATATTCCAAGCGCCTTTTCTAGCGTCGGTTTAATAATATTCAAATCTACGAACAATTAATTTCTCTCGCCATCTATCATAATTATTTCGTCGTCGTTGGTTGTTTTGCAGTGAGGTAGTTAACTACTCACATACGTTGGTCGCTCTGCCGACGCTGCTTGTGTTTTATTTCGTTTTGTGCGGTTTTCGTTGTAGTCACTCGCACAGTGGGTTAAATTGTTAAAAAAGTGAAATTAATTTTAAAAAAATTTTACTTAAAAATTATTTTGATATTATTGTTGAATATAACATCTAATCGTTATTAAATTTCCATTAACCGTTGTATATTTCCGTTAATATTAATATTAGTGGAAAATATTTTTAAATATTTATTTATAAATTCAATTTGAACATATCAAAGTCAATTGAATTTTTTACCGTTTAGTTTTCGTGCACCTTACAGTCGCCAATAGTCGACATTTACAAAAGTTTATCCCATATTGGTTATTTTTTCTTGGAAATTTAAGGTAAACTGATTTGGCTTTCATTCCTTCTCCAGAGTTTTTTTAACATTTGGTTGAAAATTTGAGCAACCTTCATTCGGTCTCTTTACACCCTCACCATAGTATGGAGGGTATATTAAGTTTGTCATTCCGTTTGTAACACCCCAAATATACATTTTAGACCCCACAAAGTATATATTCTTGATCAGCATAAAATTCTGTATATAGTATATTGATAAAATTTTACTCAAATGTGTATTATGTCTGGAGGAATTTTGGTATTGAAAATGGGCCATGTAGGTTAAGTAAATGGGCCATGTAGGTCAATGTTTTCGTATAGCCCCCATACAATGGTACCTCCCTATATTCGGCATATTGAAGATTTTACCCACATTATTAACCAGAATTGTTTGAAATAACGTATATAGAGCTCGTAATGGGAATTACAGTCTGTAACAAAAAAATTGTATGCAGGTCCAGGCCTTCATAAAAGCCCCATATATCAGTACCTCGCTATATTCGGTATTTTGACGATTTTAGGTACAATACTCACCGAAATTGTATGAGACGTCGTATTTGAAGTTCGTAATAGGTGCTACAGCCTGTGACAGGAAATTGCCTATGCAGGTCCAGGTCTTCATATAGCTCCGATATAACGGTACCTCACTATATATGGTATTTTGATGATGTTAGCTACATTTTCACCGTTTATTTCAAGTTTCGAATTTGAATATGGTAGTGGCTTATGACAAACAAAGCCTATGTAAAGACCTTAATATAACGGCTATATTTGATATATTTAGGATTTAAACAGAATTTTTAACTGATTTTTTTTGGAAAATTTCCAAATTCGTTCCAATTTGTGGAGGGTATTCAATGTTCGGCCTGCCCGAACTTACAGCTTTTTAACTAGTTTTTATTAAATTTTTATACTTTGGTTACGCCAAGTTATATGTTCGATACATTGTCCCCATTCCCCAGCATTCCAATAAATCACATTAATTGACCTCTCAGTCGAGATCAATGGGGAAATCTTCTCTGTCTCTCTTTTAAGAGGTTTTTGTTGTAACAGACAAAACCAACTTACATGGTTATGCTACTTCGTTCAGGTTGAACGAAAGCATACAAGTAGAGAAAGATGTAAATGTTTATAAGTGCGGTTGTAAGATTTAGAAGACATTCCAAAAGAATTTTATTTTTATTTAATTCTTTGGTTCCTCTTCTATTGATCTTACGATTTCGTCACTTGGGTAAAATATATTTTTTGTCATAGAAGTTATTTTTAAAATGACTTCTTCCGAAACCTAGGTATTTCCTGCCTTAACACTTGGTAAACATTACCATCGTTCTCCACCAATAAACACACGTTGTTTTTATAAAAACAACAATAAAGGGATAAAGCCTGACCATCGTGCAACAACAAAATACTGCGGTATGCCGAACAAACAATCCAACACTGTTTTATTTTTACAGAACTTTTATTGGATTTTATTTTTTGAAAATTTCCAAATTAGTTTCAAATGGTGGAGGGTATTCTAAGTTCGGCCCGGCCGATCTTACTGTCTTTTAATTTCACTCTCTCATACCTATTCCATCGTTACCTAAAAGAGAAATATTCCACACGCACTCAATCCAAAGAGAACGAAACAGATACAAGCAGATATAAGACAAATGAATAAAGCGGCAAATAGACCACACAAATTATTTGCGCAAATTCACACGTATTTAGCGCACACATGTTGCAAACGTTTGCACAAATTTCATTCGAAGTAAGTACTCAGCGAATGAAGTCATTCGGAAAAATGTTTGAGAACGCAGCTATTGCCGTTGCTTTGGCACTCTCCATAAAAAAGAAGCGCGAAGAAGAAAAAAAAATTAAACGCAAACGCTTGTGGGCAAAAGAGTGGCTAAGGAAACGGCCAATTTTTACTTATGAAAATCTTTTGGATGAATTAAGAGACTCATCCACAGACGATTTTAGAAATTTTCTTAGGATGGATGAACAATGTTTTGATGATTTGTTGGGACTGGTGACTCCTTTCATAAAAAAACAGGACACTATTATGAGGGACGCTATTCCGCCTAGCCAACGTTTATCAATAACCCTCCGTTATTTGGCAACTGGAAACTCTTTCGAGGAACTAAAATTTGACAATAAAGTGGAATATTGGGAATTCTTTATGTCTCTGTTTGCATATTCCTTCGACCATATGTCCCACAGAGCAGGCAAAGACCGGTAAACTTCAATAAATTCCAAAATGAAATTCTGGATTTCTTCTCTTTCCATTTTTAAAAAATAACAACAAAAAACAAACAAACAAAACTACGGCGGCAAGTCAAAAATTAACTTCTATTCTTCTTCTTCTTTTGTTGTGTAATGCTTGACTGTTTATCACGAACTGAACAGATTTAGTGCAAACGTCCACACTCCACACAAACATTTGCGCAAACAAGCCGAAAAATCTAAATGGTTTTGATTTTTCAGATCGATTTGCACAAACTCGTACGTGTGACACATACAACCTTATTTCACTAACACACATAAGCGATTTGCACAAAAATGTGTGTGGTCTATGGGTCGCTTAACACACAAGAAGTGTGTTTGGATGTTTCTCTGCAAGCCTTTAGCTTACATACACTCCTTATAATTGTTGTCGTCATCGTCTTCCGCCGTGCCCTCCTTTCGTTGCAATTTTAGCTACCAACAATTTCTTCACGACTCTCCCTGTTAGATCGGTTTCGTTGGTTTATTTTTCGTTTAAATCGCAACAACAAAAATACGCAAATATTCCAAGCGCCTTTTCTAGCGTCGGTTTAATAATATTCAAATCTACGAACAATTAATTTCTCTCGCCATCTATCATAATTATTTCGTCGTCGTTGGTTGTTTTGCAGTGAGGTAGTTAACTACTCACATACGTTGGTCGCTCTGCCGACGCTGCTTGTGTTTTATTTCGTTTTGTGCGGTTTTCGTTGTAGTCACTCGCACAGTGGGTTAAATTGTTAAAAAAGTGAAATTAATTTTAAAAAAATTTTACTTAAAAATTATTTTGATATTATTGTTGAATATAACATCTAATCGTTATTAAATTTCCATTAACCGTTGTATATTTCCGTTAATATTAATATTAGTGGAAAATATTTATAAATATTTATTTATAAATTCAATTTGAACATATCAAAGTCAATTGAATTTTTTACCGTTTAGTTTTCGTGCACCTTACAGTCGCCAATAGTCGACATTTACAAAAGTTTATCCCATATTGGTTATTTTTTCTTGGAAATTTAAGGTAAACTGATTTGGCTTTCATTCCTTCTCCAGAGTTTTTTTAACATTTGGTTGAAAATTTGAGCAACCTTCATTCGGTCTCTTTACACCCTCCACCATAGTATGGAGGGTATATTAAGTTTGTCATTCCGTTTGTAACACCCCAAATATACATTTTAGACCCCACAAAGTATATATTCTTGATCAGCATAAAATTCTGTATATAGTATATTGATAAAATTTTACTCAAATGTGTATTATGTCTGGAGGAATTTTGGTATTGAAAATGGGCCATGTAGGTCCCGACAAAAATTGCCTATGCATGTCTACGTCATCGTTTAGATATTAGGTTCTATTTAGGCCACATTTGATATTTTTGAAATTTTAACAGAATTTTTAACGGATTTAATTTTTTTGAAGATGGCCAAATTCGTTCCAAATAGTAGAGGCTATTCAAAGTTCGGCACGGCCGAACATACAGCTTTTTTACTTGTTCAAATAGTTTAAAAATGCTTTTTTGAGATTTCGTTGAGTTTTTTGTTCCATACTTCAAGACTTGTGGAAAGAAGCGAACCGATAATTATGATAATTATCTGGATCATATTATTGCTGTAGAAGAAAATTTGTCCGCTGATGCAAAATACCAAAAATTGCAACAGCTGAAATCGGTCAAATCTCCTACCTCTACACCGTCTGCTATAGTCGTGAGTACTCCTCAAAATAGTTCACCTCTACATCATGGTGGAAATATATCTAGCCATAGTTCGAATCTGCCAAATTTTTCAAATACTCCGTGTTTAGATGACCAGAACTCTTCAAATATATTGATTTCAAATTGGAGTTTGCCACCCATTGCTTGCAATACCAGGCATAATCTCAACTTACCACCGTGTGAGGTAGATAATTTTCATGGAGATTTCTTGTCGTGGCCCACATTCCGGGACCATTTCTCAGCAATGTTTATTAACAACTCACGGTTAAGTGACATTGAGAAGCTTTGTCACTTGGTACAAAAAACAAAAGGTGAGGCTGGAGAAATCTTGTTAAAGTTTCCGCTCACGAATGGAAGTTTCGCGTTGGCTTGGCAATCGTTAAGCTCTTATTTGATCTTCCGGTGTTAGATTTTTATTTGTCAACAGCGTTTGCCTAAATTAATTGTAGCATTGTGAGAGCAAGGTATAAAAAGTAAATCTTCGTTATCCTCTTGGGAAGAATTAGACAAATTCCTTACGGAAAGAATACAAAGTCTAGCTTGCTTGCGTGACTTGAATGGTTCCCCATCAAGTTCAGAATATCATTCTTTACGTTCTTGCCCTAAACATAGAAGTTTTTAATTTAAAAAGAGATTTAAAGTTCCCAAAATAAGGGGGGTTGCCTTAATTGCCTTTCTGTCGGTCATTCTGTTAAGAATTGCTAGAGTAGCCATACTTGTAACATTTGTAGAAATCGACTTCATACTTTGTTACATAGATTTTCTACAGATTTTTCGTCCACACCATCGAACATAGTCCCGTCAAATAAGATAAATACTCCGCAGGTAGGTGGAAACATTGCTTCCATGTCCACTGGCTCTAGTTCTAATGTAATTAATAGTCAAGTCTTCTATGCATCACAAAATCGAAATGCATTGTTAGGCACAGCTATTGTTTACCTTGTCCATTCAGGAGTTTCATATCCTGCTCGTGCTCCCATCGAACCAGGTCTAGATGCTTCTTTCATCACTGAAAATCTACAAAAGCACCTTAAGTTACCCACTCGATCTAACTCTGCGACAGTTTCTTGTGTAAATGGTTCACATATGCCACTTCAAAAAAAATTGTTCACTTCAAATTAGTTCTCCACAATAGTTGAAACAAATGCGTTTGTTCTTTCGAAAATTTCTGGAAATTTGTCTTCAATTCCCCTCAGTTCAACCTTTACATCTCTGTTGCCAAATCTTCGTTTAGCTGATTCTAACCTCTTTGATTGCAGACCGGCCCTTGGGGCAGATTTGTATCCGCAGATCTTGAGGGAAGGGACGCAATTAAATATTTTAGGTTCCTTGTTAGCCCAAAACACTATATCCGGCTTGATTTTGGCTGGTCCCATGCCACCTTCCTCAGTCCAGGTCTTCACGACTGTGTTGGATTTTGTTAAGGAAGAGTCTCTCAACAAACTCCGGTTTTGGGAACTCGAATAAGTGCCCAAATTGAAACACGTTTCAACATCGGACATGTTTTGTGAGAGGAACTACCGTGCCACGACCGTGCGAAATTCGGAAGGTCGTTACGTAGTACCCTGCCCTTCAAATCCGAACATTGCAACTTGGGGATTATCGTAGTAACGTTTTCAAACAGTTTTGTCGGTCGAAAAATTCACTCCTTCGTAGACCTTCAGTCAAAGTAGTATATGACCAAGTGTTACAGCAATACTTGTCATTGGGATACATGCTCCCTGTTCAGCCACCTCAGTCCAATTTTCTTGCTTGCTATCTTCCACATCATCCAGTAATTAACCCGGAGACCACAAAACTTCGTGTAGTATTCAATGCTTCCAACAAGACATCAAATGGCATTAGCCTTAATGATCTTCTCCCCGTGGGCCCCACTCTTCAGGCAGATTTAGTTCTTTTAATTTTGCGTTGTCGTTTATTTTAATTTGTTTTCAATTGTGATATTACTCAAATCTCTCGTCAAATCACAAACATTCGCCATTCCAAAGGATTTTGCTTAAAGCTTCTCCTTCAGACCCTATTCAAGATTTTGAATTACTACGCGCCCTTTCTCGCGATTCGACCTCTTAATCAATTAGACTGGACACACAGTACGATTATTCTTTAGCCCCACATATTCTTCGCAATTGTATGTATGGCGATGACATTTTGGCTGGCGCACACGATTCTCACACCGCTTTAGCTTATCGCGATCAACTTATTGAAGCTTTATCAACTGGTAAGCTTGAACTGAGGAAGAGGACTTCAAATCGCAAATCCAAATTTGAATCCATATTGTCTCGATTTTCCCCTCATGAATTAGTTGATGCTCAGGTCCTTTTATTTGTTGAATCTGGCAGTTCCCAATCTCATGCTGATTTTGATTGCTTCTTTATTGCTGTAGATTCCATTCCTAAAAAGCCTCAATATTCTAAATGGGAAGTCTTGTCGATAATTACCAAACTTTTTGATCCTGTGAGCTGGTTATCGCCGGTAATTGTTGTTTCTAAAATTATTATGCAAAGAGTTTCGATATACAAAATAGATTGGGATGACCATTTGGCTCCAAGTACTAAAATATATTGGTAATCTTTTGTTGAAAATTACTCCGCGGTAAATTATATTAGCATTCCTCGTTGGGTTCACTGCTGTCCAGATGACATGACAAAACTACACATCTTTTCTGATGCCTCAGAAAGGCATACGCGGGGGTAGTGTACTTACACACCCAATTGGTCAGATTAATGCTTATCTTTTAACGTCCAAAACTATAGTCGCGCCTATCAAATCAGTTCCTTTGCCCCGTCTTGAACTTTGTGGAGCGACATTAGCTTCTGAACTTCTTAAATCGGGTGGCAAAGAGATTTAAATACCAATTAGTAGAGTTTATTGTTGGACTGATTCCACTATAGTTTTATCTTCGCTTCGTAAAAAACAGTGAAGACTACAAGATACCACATCAATTGATACCGAGCTCGAATTAATTTTACTTTTCCTCGTTCCATGATATTCTAAATAACTTTTCATCACTTGGTACATCTTTGAGAGTCTTGTCCTATGTATTTCGTCTTTACAATAATTGTCACCCAAACTCTCCAAGTCGTCGTAAGTTTGCTACGCTAGAAGCCTCACAAATAAAAGAAGTTAAGCTTCGTCTAGCTAACATTGCTCAAAAAGCGTATTTTGCTGAGAAGTATTAATGTTTCACTAAACCCTTGTTTAGACCAAGACCGTGTCATGGTCTCAATGACCACTTATCTATGTCTACAACGCTGTCATACACAGAACGTCAACCAATTGCTGGCTTGCAAATATTGATCGCGCTATTTCCATTCATGATGGAAATCAGTTAATGCTTCGTATACTTTTTTTTATTGTTATTATTATTTTCAAATTCATTACATTTGTTCACGCATATATTGCTGAATTGGAGCGTGGGAGTTCACTGATGAATTTCAGAGACCGTGTAATGGAGAGCCAAAACAAGAAGCAAATATATGTACGTATATTTGTTCTCGTAGCTTGCACAAATTGATGAAGAAAATGAACCAAACAGAGCACCAGAAAAATAAAATAATCAAGTGTTAGGATATTCAGTGTTGGAAAGTATTTTTATTATTTTGGATGCCGTAAGATTGATTACTCACTGGACAGGTGTGGTATCGTCCAAGGTTAGCAAAAAACAAGACAGATAAAAAAGGAAATTGTCCCTTCAACATGGCCGGTATACTCGTTGTAAACTGATTACTTTAGTACAAGTATCTTGCCGTTATTACACTAGAATAACCTTGGCATTTTAGAAAGATATTGGTTAATCAAAAGAAAGGGGAAAGTTTAGGGATGCACATTTGGCGTAAACATTGCTCCCCCCCTTACAGTGTGTACTGTAATGGAATAAATACTTAAAAAAAAAACTTGTTGTGGTGCATGTTGAAGAGACATATATATAATGGGAATTATTAATTTCGACCAGGTTAAATAGAACTTATTTTAAAAATTCACATTTACAAGTTCATTATTTATAAAAATTCAATTTGTATAATATTAATTTTTTTTGATATATAATAATTAAAAGAATGACTTTTAGTCTGAATTCTAATCTAATGGTTGAATGTTCCGTACAGTACAATCCCAAATAAAGTACTTTGGGCAGTTGGAAGTCCGGGTTTGGCATACATTCCATCGAGTACAATCCTTGCGTATACATCGACGCCTAGAACGATGTCAATGGGCGCAGATACGTTGAAAAACTTATCTGCCAATATAAAGTTAGCGAAATGTTCTTTTATGGAGTCAGGGAGCGATTTCTTTGGCGTCAGGGTGCCGATCCGGCGGTTTACTCTTAGTGTAACATCTATACTCCTTGACAATTCCGCTGTAGCCCATAGAGTTAGGGGGCAAATTGTTTCCTTGTCAAGTTCCAGACATACCACGCCTAACTTATCCAATAGCCTTTGGGATACGTAGCTCATTCTGGCCGCAGAATCGAGAAGGCATCTAGCCTGATGGTTTTTTTCCCTTATTTTCGACTCTTACTAAAATGGTTGGCAGTAGAGTGACCATGTTGTGGTTTAGTAGGGAGGTAAGGGATGCGGTGGTTGGCGCAATGGGAGCAATGCGTGAATCTCGACCAGATGTTGAAGAACCGGACAAAGACTGTACAGCTTCACTTGATGTTGAGTTAGTTGCCTGTCTGATATGCTTATCGTCTTTTACCCTCCTCTCGGCTTCCCGAGATGAAGCTTTCTGAAGTCTAGAATGGGTGTGGAGTAGTGAATGATGTGCCTTGCCACAGTACCTGCAGCCCGTTTTGGTGAAGCAAGTCCCCTGTGAGTGAGTATGGGCTAAGCAGTTCATGCAATAGCCATACTTCTTCACAACGCGCATACGGTCCAGGGTGTTTAAGTCGTGAAAACGAGAGCATGACTTAAGAGCATGCCTTTGCCGGCAAACTCTACACGCAAACTTGCATTTAGTGGAAACTGATGTTCTTCTATTGTGAAACTTCATTTTTCTGAAAAAGAGAGGAATATTAGAAACATGGAAAAGGGATTTTAGGATAGGAGAAATAATTAAATTTAGGAAATTTTAGGATAAAAGGATAATTAGTTATGGGATATTGTCTGATATAATGACTAATTTCGTAATGGGTCTGGTTATCACGCCTCTTTGCGTGCGGACATCAGCAACTCTTACTCGGTTGTCGGACCCATGGTATACTTTCGTAACTCTTCCCAGTCTCCAACAATTAGGAGGCAGGTTTTCTTCGCGGACTACCACAAGAGTATTCTCAGTGACATTAATCTCTGGAGATTTCCATTTATGTCGTTTCTGGAGTTCCTTTAAATATTCATTCTTCCACCTGGCACAGAAATGCTGATGGATCGCCTTGAGCCTTTGCCACCGATTTCGTATAGATATCGGTTCTTCCTGGATTTCCGGATCTAACGGTAATAAGATTGGAGTTCCAATTAAGAAATGGCCAGGAGTTAATGCTGTTAAGTCAGATGGACTTTGCGACATAGAGGATATAGGTCTAGAATTAAGACAGGCTTCGATTCGCGATAACAAAGTCTGAAACTCCTCGAATGTGTATCTGGTAGATCCTGCAACCTTCTTGAAATGTTGCTTAAAGCTTTTTACCCCCGCCTCCCATATGTGGGGCGCCAGGAAGTATGAAGTGCCAGGTAATGTTTTGGTGGGAATAGTTGGAAAGGAGAGCTTTGTATGAGGTCTGAATAAATTCCTTTGCTATTATGCGAGACGCACCGACGAATGTTGTTCCGTTGTCAGAGTGTAAATGGAGAGGACATCCTCGTCTGGATACAAACCGACTGAAAGCAGCTAGAAATGCAGGAGTTGATAGGTCAGATGTTGCTTCGAGGTGAATTGCTTTTGTTGCAAAGCAGACCAGGACACAAACATATCCTTTTGTGATTCGACAGCCTCTTCCCGTGTTAGTTTTTATGTCAAATGGGCCTGCAAAATCTAATCCGGTGTGAGTAAAGGGTCTGGAATAAGTACACCTTTCTGGGGGCAGTGCAGCCATTAATTGTTTTTGACATTGGCGTTTGTATAAAATACACGGTTTGCATTTATGGGTAGTTGTTTTTATTAAATTTTGAACCTTCGGTATCCAATATTGACTACGAACCAATCGAAGTACTAGTTGGTTTCCACCATGGAGACTTATGTTGTGGACAAAGGAAACAAACAGCTTGGAATACGCACAATTATAAGGTACTATAATTGGGTGTCTTTCGTTATAGGAGAGGCTTGGAGCACCTTCCAATCTGCCACTTGCCCGCATAAGGCCCTCTGCATCCAGGAATGGGTTCAAACTCAATAAAGTACTTTTCGAAGAAACGGATTTTCCGCAAGAAAGTGCGGAATACTCATTTGGATAAACTGCCTTTTGACTAATGCATATTAGTCGATTTCGGACGTACGAAATTTCGGATGGTGATATTACATGAGAATTTTCTTTTCTATACGAAGGTTTTTGTCCAGGATGAGTTGCCCGAATAAATCGGTATGTGTATGCCATAACTCGCATGGCTCTGGAGTAACAGGAGAAAGTTTCCAATACGTCCTGGTACGTTTTAAAATAGGAAAAGTACACTTGCTTTTGTTTTTTCTCTAATGCGAGTCCGTAGTCTATGCTGGTAGTTGGTCTGGGCCACGTTTCCATTGGATCGGATAACCAACATGGTCCCTTCCACCATAGTGTACTGTTTACCAACTCTTGAGGGTACATCCCCCTGCTTGCTAAATCAGCTGGGTTGTAAGCGGATTCAACATGGAACCACCGAGATGGGTCCAGCACTTGGACGTTTTTAGATACCCTGTTTGCCACAAACGTATTCCAAAAACAGGGTGGTTTTGCCAACCAAGACAAAACTATTGAGGAATCCGTCCACCCAAATACAGAATAGTCTTGGAGGTCAAATTGCGGTAGGATGTTATCGACCATTTCTGATAGTAGGACAGCACCACATAGTTCTAGTCTAGGGATGGAAAGAGTCTTAATGGGGGAAACCTTGGTCTTGGAAGATATCAAATTAGTGCAAATCTTGTTGGGATATATAACTCGAATATATATGGCCGCTGCATAAGCTCTTTCCGATGCATCACAGAATCCATGAAACTGTACCTCAAGCTCGGGGGCATACTGGATCCATCTCGGGATACGAATGTGGTTTATGAATGGGTAATGACTTTGGAATGTTTTCCATAGACGTAGTGACTCAACAGATATTTCCTGGTCCCATTCTGTTTTATCCATCCAAATTTTCTGCATCAGGATCTTCGCTAGCACAATTACAGGAGCCAACCAACCCGCTGGATCGAAAAGCTTTGAAATTTGTGAAAGTACGGCTCTCTTTGTGTACAAACTATCTGCAGAGAAGGATGTTGTAGAAAAGTAGAATTCATCGGCAAGGGCATTCCACCGAATCCCTAATGTTTTCGCCAAACTGCAGTCATCGAAATCTAAAAAATCTGAGTGCAGCAGGTCTTCTGGACGCAGATCTCGTAGAATCTCCTTTGAGTTTGAGGTCCACTTCCACATTGAGAATTTCGCAGAACGTAATGCTAGGATCAACTCATCTCTAGTCTGAATAGCTGACGAGATGTCATGTGCACCTACAAGTGCATCATCTACGTACATAGACGACTTTAGAATATTGTAAGCCGATGGAAAATCGGATTGGATATCATTAGCTAGCTGCATCATAGTCCTTATAGCTAAATAAGGAGCACAATTCACTCCAAATGTCACAGTTTGCAGCTCGTAGTCTTGTACTGGATCATTTGGAGTTTTTCGAAACAATATTCTTTGAAAGGATGTGTGGTCGGAATGGACACGTATTTGGCGGTACATCCTTTGAATGTCACCATTAAATACGTAACGATATAAGCGCAAATTAAGAATAAGGATGGTCAGGTCATTCTGTAATACAGGACCTGTATGGAGAATGTCATTTAAACTCAAACCATTAGTGGAGGGGTATGATGCATTAAATACTACCCGGACTTTGGTTGTGGTACTGTCCGGTTTAACTACCGCATGATGTGGCAAATAGAAGCCTGACGTATCATGTAATGGATCAGGAGGACTTATAGGAATCATATGTTTTAAGGACAAATATTCGGCGATATTCTCATCATATTCTTTCTTAAGTTGTGGATCACGAAGCAATCGTTTTTCATTCCTGAGAAACTGTGCCATTGCACTATTCCGGGAATTACCTATATTCGAAGTGTGTGAATAGCCCTCTTTAAATGGAAGAAAAACTACATATCTGCCCTCATGATCGCGAGTTGTCGTTTTCTCATATAAATCCTCGCAGAATTTTTCAGATTCGGACGCTAGCTTCTTCTGTGGAACTTTCTCCACCTCCCAAATCTGAAATCTGCTGGTCAATTGATATCTCACAGAAGTATGATAGGATAGTGGGAGAAGATTTAGATTTCTTTTGACCTCCAATAGGTCCGGTTAAAATCCATCCAAAGACTGTTTCTTGTGCCATCAATGACCCACATATTCCATGTCTACAACCGGATAACATAATCGATGGCAAGACATCGGCCCCTAAAAGAATATCAATCTTCGAACTCTCGTAGAATTTCGGATCAGCCAAAACTAATTCTGGCAACTTTAAAAGATTATCTGAATGTATTGTAGAAGATGGAAGATTGTTGGATAAATGTGGAACAACTAGAGCCGAAATATCAATTGTAAATATTGCATTAGAAAATGAACCCATCGTAAAACGACATTCCTTATGTACATCTGCCGCAAGGATATTGTTAAGACCGGATATTTTTGCAGAGGTACGGGTAGATGGTAGCTTAAGAAGATTAAACCACCTTTCGGATACAAATGTTCCCTCTGAACCGGAATCGATTAATACCCTTGCTGAATAAACGACATCCAAATGGATTATTTTGACCAATGCCGTTCCGAGCAAAACCGCCTTCGAATTTGTGGCAAAACAATTTTGGATAACACCACTGGATTGAGAAGTGGACTGTACTGGAGACGGAGTTAGAGGAACAAAGGGAGCTGCAGAAGGACTGGGGTTGGAACGTTGAGAACCTTTAGGAGTTGTAGGTACTACTGAATTGGAGTTGCTGTTGTCTTTATGAAGCAAAGTGTTGTGCCGTTTCTTACATTTGAAACATGAATTTTTGCTCTTGCAATTTTTAAGCAAATGAGCACTGGAAAAACAATTGAGGCATAAATTACTGTTTTTTACTTCAGTTAACCTCTGACTATGATCCATATTAAGGAACTTGGGACATTTCCGAATGACGTGAAATTCATTCGAACAAAGTTCGCATTTAGTGTGGGATATATTTGTCTGAAATGTATTGACTTTTGAGCTTACGCTTTTTGATATCGAAGATTTGTGTTTTGGAACGTTCGGTTTGGGGTCATGGGAACTCTTCACTTCCAAAACCGATTCTAGGGTCCTATGACGGTTTGTTAAAAACCTATCCAACTCTGACCATTGTGGAATGATAGCCTTGTCGGTCAACGTTTGCTCCCATAATGTGAGAGTTGAATCCGGAAGGCAATTGGAGCACAAGAATATAAAGATTGGATTCCAGCTGTTGACATCAATGCTATAAAGATTCAAAGTGGATATGCAACCATTTATATCCCGTTGAATCCTTTTAAGAGATGCCGCATTTTCGGTTGGAATCGAGGGAAGGCTAAAAAGAATTTTGAGCTGCTCATTAACAAGAACCCTTTTGTTCTCATAGCGCGCACACAGGTTACTCCAGGCATTCTGGAAGCCATAATTGGTGAGCGGACTTTTGGCTACAATCTCATGAGCTTCTCCCTTAGTTTTCTGCGACAAATGGAAAAGCTTTTCTACCGGGCACAACTTTGAATTGCGGATACAAACTGCGGAAAACATATCGCGGAACGTAGGCCATGACCTATAATCACCATGGAAGGTGGGAAGCTCTATTGGAGGCAAATGGAAAGGGTTGTTTGGAGATGGTTGAAGGCTAGGAGAGGGACTGTGAACTATGTTCGACATGTTTTCTAAAGCTTCAGTTAACTTTGATATGATGCGACAGTAGGTGGAATACGAATTCCTATATTTTTGTTTCACTGTCTCGATTTATGACGCTTCGTCATCCGCCTCTTCCTCACTCTCTTCTTTGTTGGCCAAGTCATCCAAACATTGTTCATATATTACTCTAAGTCTTTCCCAAGTAGATTTTGTTTCCCCGATGTGCGCATCTAAAAGGCAACGTGTGGATACGGGGAACTCATTGCTATTGAGTGACGCCTCAAACTCCACCAAGGTATCAGCTGGGCGAATAAATCTGTCTAATGACATTTTTTTTCTCTGTTTTTTTTTTTTTTTTTTTGTGTAAGTCACAAGGAATTGGGAATATTGGAAAAAGCAGATCTGAGATTTAGCGATAGAAACAAATAATAATTTATCCTCAAGGCACTCGACAGATTTAGATTTGGAAATTAAGAAAAAACTAAATTTTATACAAATATTCAATTTAGGAAATAGTTTGAACAATCTATGTATATGAAAAACAAAAAAAAAGTATAAATTTTATGAAAAATGTTTTCTTTTCCTAAAACCTAAGTTGAATCAAAAATCTATGAAAAAGATATCGAAAAAGAAATAAAGAAAAATTCTTAATGTCAAAAAACCATTACTACGAAAATCCAAGAAAGAAATATTTAATAAAACATTTATATTAATTAACAGAAATATATATAATTTTTTTAACTTCAAATTTAAAACTTTGTTCAATTCGTTTAAAGAATTAAATTGAATTAAAATTAAAAATGCCTATAAAAAAATTTTAGGAAAAATGGAAAAAATGAGAGAAAAATAGAAAACAGTTAAAAAAAAATCTAGAAAAACTATAAAATATAATAATATTTTGAAAATCAAAAAATATTGAAATAAATAGAAAATAAAAATATTTCGAAATATAAAATGTTGTTCGGACAAATCGAAAAATAAATAAAAATTAGAGGAAAATATTGAGAAAATAAATTTCAAGAATAGAAATAAAAAACTGAGAAGAATTATAAAAATTATAAAATTGTGAGTTTAATTAGAGGAAAATATTGAGAAAATAAATTTCAAGAATAGAAATAAAAAAAAATGAGAAGAATTATAAAAATTATAAAATTGTGAGTTTAATTAGAGGAAAATATTGAGAAAATAAATTTCAAGAATAGAAATAAAAAAAAATTAGAAGAACTATAAAAAAAATAAAAATGTGAGTTAAATGTGAACAAAATCTAAAAAATATTAAAATAAAATTGTTTTGAAGAAAAAATTAAAACATTATAGAAAAACATAAATTTTAAAATTACAAAAATATTGAGAGATAATAAAAAAGAAATATTAGGACATTAAAAGATATTTAAATTTTGAATTGCAATTTAAGAAAATCAAAAAAAATAAAATAAATAAAAGTAAAAATTCTGATATAAAAATAAAACGACTAAAGACTGCTTCAAACCACTGTGTCAGTCTATCTGTTGACGAACTATCTATGGGATATCGCAAAAAATGTAAACAAACCCGACAGATTGTCTGGCGGAGGGTACAAAATGGAAACAAAACATTGAACCAACTGCTTGTTTCTTATTTGTTTTGATTTTGATGGAGATCGCCAGTCACGTGTGACTCACTTATAATTGTTTATTCTCTGTTGTTATTACGCACATACACGTACACGCAAACCATTTACATGAGATAAGTAAACAGAGAAATCCACATAAAGAGACCAGCACAAAACATGCTAGGCAATCAGCCAACAAGTGAAGTCCACTCAAAGAGAACGAACGCAGCACACAACATACTAGGCAAAATGAACTGTTGCTGACTATGCCACTAGCACTCAATGTACAAGAGCGCTTAAATTCTCAGCGGGCGCAAGAGAAATGTGCGTTAAGAGTTAGAAGAAACTGGTTTGATGAGTGTTGTCCAACTCTGAACGGCATGCGCATATGTGGGACAAAGAGACTTCTGTTGTGATTCGTTGCTCAGCGGACTTAAGAGAAAGGCATGTGCTGAAACTCAGATTAACCAGGAGGATGAGCGAAGCAGTACTCTCAACAGACATGCGCATAAATGCCAATATGAGGAATGACTTGAGCGGCAGTCAGTGGAATGTTACTAACATTGATGTTGGATCATCTATGTTAATAACATGTGCATTTGTTCGATATATTGGTTTGAACATACCAAATAACAAAACCACGTTTTTGAGAAGCGTGTTAAACACTGTCAAACAAAAGTATTTTACATCTAGCAAAGGCTTGTGTAAACTGTGAATTTTTTTATATATTTTTTTTAATATTATTTTGATTTCCGAAATTTTTGGATAAAATGACCATATTTAGATTCACCGTCTGCCACTTTACACTTTAATCAGCTTTTAGGGAACTTACTGCGGATTACAAGATTGTAATTTTTACTTGTTATGCTTTGCCGTCGGCACTTCACTGGAACAAAATTCAATTTTTTGCGGTTTTTCCCACTTTTACCAGTAAATTTAGGGGTTTGTTCAAGTTTACCGGCAACTTTAGGGTATTTGATCCAAGTTTACCAGCAACTTTAGGGGTTTTCTCCAAGTTTACCGGCAACTTTAGGTTATCTTTTTAATAATAATTTTGTAACACCGTGTTGTGTGACAAAAACCAAACTGATCTCACTTGAAAATCCAACTAGCGAAGGAACCAAACATACCAGTGAGCATCAATTTTATGTGAAGCTGAAATCTCTCCTTACGGTCCTGTCTCTAATCCGGCTCGTTAGGACCAAAATGTTCACGCATATATTGCTGAATTGGAGCGTGGGAGTTCACTGATGAATTTCAGAGACAGTGTAATGGAGAGCCAAAACAAGAAGCAAATATATGTACGTATATTTGTTCTCGTAGCTTGCACAAATTGATGAAGAAAATGAACCAAACAGAGCACCAGAAAAATAAAATAATCAAGTGTTAGGATATTCAGTGTTGGAAAGTATTTTTATTATTTTGGATGCCGTAAGATTGATTAGTCACTGGACAGGTGTGGTATCTTCCAAGGTTAGCAAAAAAACAAGACAGATAAAAAAGGAAATTGTCCCTTCAACA
The DNA here is from genome assembly GCF_030504385.1 of Musca domestica. Taxonomy (NCBI): domain Eukaryota; kingdom Metazoa; phylum Arthropoda; class Insecta; order Diptera; family Muscidae; genus Musca; species Musca domestica. Next base: position 6,843,149 of record NW_026712300.1, read on the forward strand.
TGGCCGGTATACTCGTTGTAAACTGATTACTTTAGTACAAGTATCTTGCCGTTATTACACTAGAATAACCTTGGCATTTTAGAAAAATATTGGTTAATCAAATTAAAGGGGAAAGTTTAGGGATGCACATTTGGCGTAAACAACATTCAATATAATATAAGGTCCCGCGCCAGGAGGCATAATTGGGACAAGTTGGCAAATTGTTTATACATGAATTTCATATATACAAATTTACTATATACATGTTGAAATGTAAATAATTATGTAAACATATGTTTTTTTGCTATATCAGAAGTGACTCAAGATTATCTAAAATATATTTTTTTGATGCTGTTTTAAAACGTGAGATCGTATGAATCATTTTTATATTCAAAGGAAGATTATTGTATGTCAAGCCGCCAACACATTCAATACGCTGTTTTGTCTTTTCCGTTCTACATCTGGCCACTCTTAAGTTTATTATATTTCTAGTAATAAAGTGTACTTGATTCTGAGGAAAAAGTATTGTATGGTAACCAATATTCATCAAAGATTTAAAAACATAGTTTACTATGCCATATTTATACAACCCATAAACAGGAAGTACACTTTCTGGGTTGGTTAAAAACCAATTTCAGTGCTTTGTTTTGCATTCTTTGTAGCGCTTTAAAAGCTACATTATTTCTGTTATACGCATAAGCTGTTATTAAATAGTTTAAATGTGACTGAATTAAACAATTATATATCATTGATTTAGACTTGACATCTAATTTATTCTTAAACTTGTAGAGAACACCTAATGCTGGAGCAATTTTCATCTTAATTGAGTCGATATGTTTATCCCATGCAAGGTTATTCTGCAATATTACACCGAGATACGTGACACAGTCTGTTTCCTTTCCATCAATAAAAACACTAAAGTCAGTATTCGTGGGATTCGGTCTAAATCGTATAAGTTTTGTTTTACCAGGATCAATTTGAGCTTTTAAAGACAAATCATATTTATACGGATAAAAGAGGCAAATATCGTCGGCAAACATAAATATGGTAAACAACAAAGGTCCAAGACAACATCCTTGGGGTACACCATAACCAACACGTCCCAAAAAGCTTTGTCACTCATATATTGAAACGTACTGCTGTCTTTTAGACATAACTTATAAATAGTAGAACCTCTTTATCTTTTATTCCATAGAAGGGTAACTTTTCCAATAGAATTATGTGATCAACTAGATCGAATGCTTTGGAAAAATCAAAGAATATTCCAGCTACGCCATGAAATCCATCATCCAATCCATTGCATATATAATTTACAACATTTAAAACTGCTTCTCCAGTACCACATCCCTTCCTAAAGCCAAATTGGTAATCATACAATAAGTTATTGTCAGTTAAGTATCTATACAATTGATCATGAATTACTTTCTCAAAAATTGTAGCAATGGTAGAAAGAAGAGCAATAGGCCTGTAGCTACTTACATCACACGGATTAGAAGTCTTTGGAATGGGCACTACCTTATGTATCTTTAAGATATCTGGATATACTGATTCTTCAATCATACCCTTAAATAAGTATATCAACAAGATTATATGAAATTTCATTACAACATTTCTGCACAAACAATGTTGTGATATTATCATCTCCGGGATTCTTGTTGACTTTCATTGCCATAATAATCTCCTTTATTTGACCTTCACTAACACTCTGGAACGCAAAATTACTATTGCACTCTCTGAGTGTGCGAAAAAAATTAAATTTATCGTCATGATATGTTATAATAAGCCTTTTTAAATCTTCCACAGATTTTAAAAAATAGCTATTCAAATAATCTGCTTCTTCAATGTTATTTAAAAGCCTTTCACCCTGGTCATCCTTCACCACAATGTCTTTTTTCATTGTTCTACCAAAAATTCCGTTTAAAAAAGACCAACATTTCTTAGGGTCGTTACCTGCTTCTGCCTTTTTTATTATTATAACCAGTAAGGAAAGCTCAAAAGTCGGGCGGGGCCGACTATATGATACCCTACACCACTATGCATATTTAGTAGAGCTCTCGTAAAAAGGTTTATACAGGGCATTTCAGAGCTCTATTAGATATTTGGTACAAAATCAAAATCTATCTAATTCTATCGTGCATTTTACGAACTATAGCTATCTCTGAACCGGGTTTCTCCAAATTTTACGTATTAGCTTCCAGACTGAATTCGGTCTTATTTACGAAAATGCAGGTGATTTGGGCTGATATTGACCATTTAGTGCACATTTAACCCGAAATCGGATGAAGACATATATGGGAGCTATATCCACATCTGAACCGATTTCGATAAAGTTTAAAACAGCTATTCCTGTGCTCCATCTAATATCTGGTACCAAATATCACGGTTGTGGAGTGAATATTACGAATGTATGGGACTAAAACACTAAATCGGATGAAACATATATATGGTTGCTATATCTATATCTGAACCGATTTTCACTAAATTTGATATACTTGCTTCTAGGCTGAATTTGGTCCGATGTACTAAAATTCAGTCCATTTGGACTTATATCGGCCATTTGGTGCACAATTAACCCGAAATCGGATGAAGACATATATGGGAGCTATATCCACATCTGAACCGATTTCGATAAAGTTTAAAACAGCTATTCCTGTGCTCCATCTAATAGCTGGTACCAAATATCACGGTTGTGGAGTGAATATTACGAATGTATGGGACTAAAACACTAAATCGGATGAAACATATATATGGTTGCTATATCTATATCTGAACCGATTTTCACTAAATTTGATATACTTGCTTCTAGGCTGAATTTGGTCCGATGTACTAAAATTCAGTCCATTTGGACTTATATCGGCCATTTGGTGCACAATTAACCCGAAATCGGATGAAGATATATATGGGAGCTATATCCAAATCTGAACCGATTTCGATAAAATTTAAAACACCTATTTCTGTGCTCCATCTAATACCTGGTACCAAATATCACGGTTGTGGAGTGCATAGTAGGAATGTGAGGGACTTAAACACCAAATCGGATGAAAGATATATATGGGAGCTATAGCTATATCTGAACCGATTTTCTCCAAATTTGATATACTTGTTTCTAGGCCGAACTCGGTTGGGTGTGCCAAAATTCAGGTAATTTGGGCTAATATTGGCCATTTGGTGGTCAATTAACCCGAAATCGGATGAAGATATATATGGGAGCTATAGCTGTTTCTGAACCGATTTTCTCCAAATTTGTTGTATTTGCTTTAAGGCTAATCTCGGTCACATGTGCCAAAATTCGGGCCATTTGGGCTGATATTGGCCATTTGGTGGTCAATTAACCCGAAATCGGATGAAGATATATATGGGAGCTATATCCAAATCTGAACCGATTTCGATAAAATTTAAAACACCTATTTCTGTGCTCCATCTAATACCTGGTACCAAATATCACGGTTGTGGAGTGCATAGTAGGAATGTGAGGGACTTAAAGATCAAATCGGATGAAAGATATATATGCTAGCTATAGCTATATCTGAACCGATTTTCTCCAAATTTAATATACTTGCTTCTAGGCCGAACTCGGTTGGGTGTGCCAAAATTCAGGTAATTTGGACTGATAGTGGACATTTGGTGCACATTTAACCCGAAATCGGATGAAGATATATATGGGAGCTATATCTAAATTTGATCCGATTCTCACCAATTTCAATAGGGTTCGTCCTTGGGCCAAAAAAATATTGTTTGGAAAATTTTATCTCAATCGGATAATAAATGCGACCTGCATTTTGTTCACAAGAATACATGGACAGACGGACGGACGGACGGACGGACGGACGGACGGACGGACGGACGGACGGACGGACAGACGGACGGACATGCATAAATCGACTCAGAAAGTGATTCTATGAAGGTTCTCAAAAGTAACTATGGGTCTATCTCGTATCCTTCTCCATGTTACAAACAAATGCACAAAGACATAATACCCTTACCACTATGTGGTGTAGGGTATAAAAATCATCTCTACTCTTGCGATTAGCAATTCTAATAACTTTGCTGATTCTTTTTAAAGTGTCATCATTTTTGTTGCCTTTTTTCTTACGAGCTTTCAACAGTGAGCGCTTTAAAAGTATTAACTGTTGTATTTCCTGATTAATCCAAGGAGTAAGTTCAAATCGAACATTTTTCTTAACTGTCTTTGTTACCGTTGAAGTAAGGAGTGCATTCTTCATATCCGATCAACTTATTAGTTTTATCTGATACGTTCAATTCACTTGAATCAATGGAAATATGTCGCTGTAAAAACTGTTTAGCAGAATCATAATCACACTGGGATTAGGTTATTTTAATATTATTCTTTTTCCGTATATTATTTGTTATAACGCAGTAAATCAAGTTATGATCGGACAAATTCCATTCTATAGAATTAACTGAAATGTTTTCCACAAAATTGCTGAAAACGTGGTCAATACATGATTTACTCTTGGCCCTTGTTATCATACTGTGAGCACTAGCACAATCAAAACTATAAAACAAAGAAGGCAGTTCATTATTTTGACCACCTTTCAACAAGTCTACATTGGAATCACCTACAAACTATATTTTACTAGCGCCAAAGTTTTCTAACAACAAACCAAGTGAAGGTAAAAATTGCTGAAATCCACATTTTTGAGACCGGTAAAAAAAATTAATCTCAAGGGTTTGGATTCAACTTTCAATTTTAAAAAGGAAACCAATATGATTTCTGTAAAATGCTCGCTTTTGCAAACTTCAACATTGAAATTGAAATCCTCTCAAATGTACAGAGATGTACCACCATAACCATCATTTCTACAGCAATGAACTTCTTTGTAACCTACAATTGTATAAATATGTGACAAATTATTCTGAAACTATGTTTCCTAAATTGCAATTACATCAGGCAGTATAGACATACATGCCAACTGAGTCTTAAAACGATCAAACTTTCTAATCGATGAGACACTTCTGCTATTTATACTTAATACTTTTAGATCTGTTGCTTTAAAATTACAAATATAATTGTTAAATAATAATATATTTTCAAAATATTTATTTTCCATTTTAATAATTTAAATATATATATATATATATATATATATATATATATATATATATATATATATATATATATATATATATATATATATATATATATATATATATATAAAATTACAAATATAATTGTTAAATAATAATATATTTTCAAAATATTTATTTTCCATTTTAATAATTTAAATATATATATATATATATATATATATATATATATATATATATATATATATATATATATATATATATATATATATATTTGTTGTTGCATTTAGAAGTATTTGATCCACATCATCTTCTCGCAATATCAGCTGTTGTTTTGATATGCCATTTTTCTTGCAATATACTCTTCCATTACGAGCATAAATATATTGATATCCTACGGATTTTAATGTATTGGCGTATTGCAGTAGGTTCAGTGTCTCTTTACTAAGAAAGTTGTTGATGTATATTGTTTCCTCATCTTCCTTAAGTTTTTTCTTAGCTGCCATTAGTTTTTCTTTGTGGACGTTTAATGATTGTCATTTATGGGACAAAGAGGTCGGGAATTTAAGCACACGATACGAACTTACAGGGTTGAAAGCTTCTCAAATGTATATTTAATAGTTTTAGCGTGTCGCCGAAAATGTTTCTTAAAACTGTTTACTGCAGCTTCCCAAAGGTCTCCAATATGGAAAGCACAGTCTGAAATGAACTGCCAAGATAGCCTAATGACGTACAAACTTTTTCACATCCCTCATTAATAAATTTTTTTAAATTTCTTTCAATTTCACGAGATGCGCCAACGAAATTAGTCCCGTTATCAGAAAAAACTGTCTGAGGGCAACCGCGACGACCAAAAAACCTGATAAAGGGCAGCCAGAAACAAAGCAGAAGACAAGTCCGAAGTGGCTGCTAAGTGAACTGCTTTGGTTGAAAAGCAAACGAAGACACATACATAACCTTTTGTGATACGACACGCTCTACCCGTAAACGACTTCATATCAAAAGGTTCTGCGCAATCAACACCAGGAGTATGAAATGCTCGAGTACCTACGGTACTTTCTCGAGGAAGAGCGCCCATTATTTGACTACAAGAACGCTTTTTCTCAAGAATACATGTCTTACAGCGATTAACAACAAACCGAATAAGATTTTTTATCCCATGAATCCAATATTGGATACGAAGTAAAGTTGGCAACCCTGTTAAGAAGTCGTGTTTTTTTATACTCTCCACCATGCTATGGAGGGTATATTAACTTTGTCATTCCGTTTGTAACTCCCCGAAATACTCATGTCAGACCCAACAAAGTATATATATTCTTGATCAGCGTAAAATTCTAAGTCGATTTAGCGATGTCCGTCTGTCTGTCTGTTGTAATCAAGCTATCTTTCGAATGAATTGAGATAGATGGCTAAAATTTTGCACACATGTTTATTTTTCCAGTAGGCAGGTTAAGTTCGTAAATGGGCCATGTAGGTCCACGTTTTCATATAGCTCCCATATAACGGTAACCCCCTTCGTATAGCCCCCATATAACGGTACCTCCCGATATTCGGTATTTTGATGATTTTAGCGACATTATTCACGGGAATTGTTTCAAATCTGGTATTTGAAGTTCCAAATGGATACTACACCCTAAGACAGAGAATTGTCTTTGCAGGTCCACGTCTTTGTATAGCCCCAATATAACGGTACCTCCCTATATTCGGTATTTTGATGATTTTAGCGACGTTATTCACCGGAATTGTTTCAAATTTGGTATTTGAAGTTCCAAATGGATACTACACCCTAAGACTGAAAATTGTCTGTGCAGGTCCACATCTTCGTATAGCCCCCATATAACGGCACCTCGCTATGTTCGGTATTTTGATCATTTTAGCGTCATTATTAACCGGAATTGTTTAAAATTTGGTATTTAAAGTTCGTTATGGGAACTACAGTCTGTGACAGAAAATTGTCGGTGCGGGTCCAGTTTCGAAATTGAATATGGTAATGGCTTATGACAAACAATGCGTATGTATGTCCACGTCGAATAGACACCAATATAACGGCTATATTCGGTATTTTTAAAATTTTAACAGAATTTTTTGAGGATTTTATTTCTTGAAAATTTCCAAATTCGTTGCAAATGGTGGAGGGTATTAAAAGTTCGGCCCGGCCGAACTTACTGCTTCTTAACTTGTTATATCCTCAACCATACTATGGAGGGTATATTAATTTTGTCATTCCGTTTGTAACTGCTCGAAATACTCATGTCAGACCAAACAAAGTATATATATTCTTGATCAGCGTAAAATTCTAAGACGATTTAGCCATGTCCGTCTGTCTGTCTGTGTGTCTGTCTGTCTGTCCGTCTGTCTGTCTGTCTGTTGTAATCACTCTATCTTTAGAAACAAATTGAGATAGAAGGCTAAAATTTTGCACACATGTATATTTTGCCAGTAGGCAGGTTAAGTTCGTAAATGGGCCATGTAGGTCCAAGAAATCATATAGCCCCCATATAACGGTACCTCCCGATATTCGGTATTTTGATGATTTTTGCTACATTATTCCCCGGAATTGTTTCAAATTTGGCATTTGAAGTTCGTAATGGATACTACAGCCTAAGACAGAAAATGATCTATGTAGGTCCACGTCTTCGTATAGCCCCTATATAATGGTACCCCCCGATATTCGGTATTTTGATGATTTTAGCGACATTATTTAACGGAATCGTTCCAAATTTGGTATTTGAAGTTCGTAATAGATACTGCAGCATAAAACAGAAAATGGGCCATGTAGGTCTACGTCTTCCTATAGCCTCCATATAACGGTAGCCCTCGATATTCGGTACGTTGATGATTTTAGCGACATTATTTAGGGAAATCGTTCTATATTTGGTATTTGAAGTTCGTAATAGATACTGCAGCATAAAACAGAAAATGGGCCATATAGGTCCAAGTCTTCATATAGCCCCCATATAACGGTAGCCCCCGATATTCGGTATGTTGATGATTTTAGCGACATTATTTACCGGGATTGTTTCAAATTTCGCATGTGAAGTTCGTAATGGATACTTCAGCCTATGCCAGAAAATTGTCTGTGCATGTCCACGTCTTCGTATAGCCCCCATATAACGGTACCCCCCATATACGGTATTTTAAAGATTTTAGCTACATTATAAACAGCTTTTTCTTCAAGTTTCGCATTTAAATATTGTAATAACTTATGACAAAAGTTGTCTATGCAGGCCCACGTCGTCGTATAAGCATTCGGAATTCTTAAGATATTAACAGAATTTTTAACGGATTTTATTTTTTGGAAATTGCCAAATTTGTACCAAATCGTGGAGGGTATTAAAAGTTCGGCCCGGCCGAACTTACAGCTTTTTTACTTGTTTTAGCTGTGCTCATTTCGCCTCCAATAAATTGATTTTTATCAACTAAAAAACAGACTGTTACATCTTAAAACTTTGAGAAGAAATATTAAAAAGTATCTATTATCTAAAAATTCAAAATGCCAAAAAGTGCTGCAAGAAGAAGTCACCGAAAAAAACAACAAATAAATATATATATATATATATATATATATATATATATATATATATATATATATATATATATATATATATATATATATATATATATATATATTTGTTGTTGCATTTAGAAGTATTTGATCCACATCATCTCGCAATATCAGCTGTTGTTTTGATATGCCATTTTTCTTGCAATATACTCTTCCATTACGAGCATAAATATATTGATATCCTACGGATTTTAATGTCTTGGCGTATTGCAGTAGGTTCAGTGTCTCTTTACTAAGAAAGTTGTTGATGTATATTGTTTCCTCATCTTCCTTAAGTTTTTTCTTAGCTACCATTAGTTTTTCTTTGCGGACGTTTGCAATAAACTTGACAACAACAGCTTTTTTCTCAGCTGTTCCCCTTTTTTTCCAACCTCATACACTTCATCAACTTCGTTCTCAGATATATTAACACCAATGCTCTTAGACAACTCAATAACGGCATCAAGTGGCTTCACATTGCTCTCATATTTAAGACCACTTATTAGATAATCGTTTTTAACACGAAAATCATTAACAATTTTTATCGAATCTCTGAGATGCACTACTTCTTTCTTAAGTTTTTTATTTTCATTCTCAAGAAAAACAATTTTCTTCTTGTTTTCGTTTACATCTTTAAACATTTTATCGAATTTGGACGACATAAACTTTATGGACTCTGAGAGTTCATCTTTTTTTTTCAAGTTTTTTTAGTTGTCTCAATTCTGTTTTTATTGTTTTTAATTCACTTCTCAAGTCATTCTCCTCATCAGTTTCCTCTTCTTTACAAAAGCAATACATAAAAACGGCGCTCTTATTGTCTATAAACTTCTCAAACTCTCTCTTGGAGAGTCCGGAACACTTGAAATTAAAAAACTTCTCACACTTGTCACATGAAATGTAATCTTGTGTTTCTTTCTTTATCTCTTGTTCACATTTGAAACAAATTGTTTTCTTTTTTCGGTGACTTCTTCTTGCAGCACTTTTTGGCATTTTGAATTTTTAGATAATAGATACTTTTTAATATTTCTTCTCAAAGTTTTAAGATGTAACAGTCTGTTTTTTAGTTGATAAAAATCAATTTACTGGAGGCGAAATGAGCACAGCTAAAACAAGTAAAAAAGCTGTAAGTTCGGCCGGGCCGAACTTTTAATACCCTCCACGATTTGGTACAAATTTGGCAATTTCCAAAAATAAAATCCGTTAAAAATTCTGTTAATATCTTAAGAATTCCGAATGCTTATACGACGACGTGGGCCTGCATAGACAACTTTTGTCATAAGTTATTACAATATTTAAATGCGAAACTTGAAGAAAAAGCTGTTTATAATGTAGCTAAAATCTTTAAAATACCGTATATGGGGGGTACCGTTATATGGGGGCTATACGAAGACGTGGACATGCACAGACAATTTTCTGGCATAGGCTGAAGTATCCATTACGAACTTCACATGCGAAATTTGAAACAATCCCGGTAAATAATGTCGCTAAAATCATCAACATACCGAATATCGGGGGCTACCGTTATATGGGGGCTATATGAAGACTTGGACCTATATGGCCCATTTTCTGTTTTATGCTGCAGTATCTATTACGAACTTCAAATACCAAATATAGAACGATTTCCCTAAATAATGTCGCTAAAATCATCAAAGTACCGAATATCGAGGGCTACCGTTATATGGAGGCTATACGAAGACGTAGACCTACATGGCCCATTTTCTGTTTTATGTTGCAGTATCTATTACGAACTTCAAATACCAAATTTGGAACGATTCCGTTAAATAATGTCGCTAAAATCATCAAAATACCGAATATCGGGGGGTACCATTATATAGGGGCTATACGAAGACGTGGACCTACATAGATCATTTTCTGTCTTAGGCTGTAGTATCCATTACGAACTTCAAATGCCAAATTTGAAACAATTCCGGGGAATAATGTAGCAAAAATCATCAAAATACCGAATATCGGGAGGTACCGTTATATGGGGGCTATATGATTTCTTGGACCTACATGGCCCATTTACGAACTTAACCTGCCTACTGGCAAAATATACATGTGTGCAAAATTTTAGCCTTCTATCTCAATTTGTTTCTAAAGATAGAGTGATTACAACAGACAGACAGACAGACGGACAGACAGACAGACACACAGACAGACAGACGGACATGGCTAAATCGTCTTAGAATTTTACGCTGATCAAGAATATATATACTTTGTTGGGTCTGACATGAGTATTTCGAGCAGTTACAAACGGAATGACAAAATTAATATACCCTCCATAGTATGGTTGAGGGTATAACAAGTTAAGAAGCAGTAAGTTCGGCCGGGCCGAACTTTTAATACCCTCCACCATTTGCAACGAATTTGGAAATTTTCAAGAAATAAAATCCTCAAAAAATTCTGTTAAAATTTTAAAAATACCGAATATAGCCGTTATATTGGTGTCTATTCGACGTGGACATACATACGCATTGTTTGTCATAAGCCATTACCATATTCAATTTCGAAACTGGACCCGCACCGACAATTTTCTGTCACAGACTGTAGTTCCCATAACGAACTTTAAATACCAAATTTTAAACAATTCCGGTTAATAATGACGCTAAAATGATCAAAATACCGAACATAGCGAGGTGCCGTTATATGGGGGCTATACGAAGATGTGGACCTGCACAGACAATTTTCAGTCTTAGGGTGTAGTATCCATTTGGAACTTCATATACCAGATTTGAAACAATTCCCGTGAATAATGTCGCTAAAATCATCAAAATACCGAATATCGGGAGGTACCGTTATATGGGGGCTATACGAAGGGGGTTACCGTTATATGGGAGCTATATGAAAACGTGGACCTACATGGCCCATTTACGAACTTAACCTGCCTACTGGAAAAATAAACATGTGTGCAAAATTTTAGCCATCTATCTCAATTCATTCGAAAGATAGCTTGATTACAACAGACAGACAGACGGACATCGCTAAATCGACTTAGAATTTTACGCTGATCAAGAATATATATACTTTGTTGGGTCTGACATGAGTATTTCGGGGAGTTACAAACGGAATGACAAAGTTAATATACCCTCCATAGTATGGTGGAGAGTATAAAAAAACACGACTTCTTAACAGGGTTGCCAACTTTACTTCGCATCCAATATTGGATTCATGGGATAAAAAATCTTATTCGGTTTGTTGTTAATCGCTGTAAGACATGTATTCTTGAGAAAAAGCGTTCTTGTAGTCAAATAATGGGCGCTCTTCCTCGAGAAAGTACCGTAGGTACTCGAGCATTTCATACTCCTGGTGTTGATTGCGCAGAACCTTTTGATATGAAGTCGTTTACGGGTAGAGCGTGTCGTATCACAAAAGGTTATGTATGTGTCTTCGTTTGCTTTTCAACCAAAGCAGTTCACTTAGCAGCCACTTCGGACTTGTCTTCTGCTTTGTTTCTGGCTGCCCTTTATCAGGTTTTTTGGTCGTCGCGGTTGCCCTCAGACAGTTTTTTCTGATAACGGGACTAATTTCGTTGGCGCATCTCGTGAAATTGAAAGAAATTTAAAAAAATTTATTAATGAGGGATGTGAAAAAGTTTGTACGTCATTAGGCTATCTTGGCAGTTCATTTCAGACGGTGCTTTCCATATTGGAGACCTTTGGGAAGCTGCAGTAAACAGTTTTAAGAAACATTTTCGGCGACACGCTAAAACTATTAAATATACATTTGAGAAGCTTTCAACCCTGTAAGTTCGTATCGTGTGCTTAAATTCCCGACCTCTTTGTCCCATAAATGACAATCATTAGGATCTGATCGCTCTCACCCCTGGTAATTTTCCATTGGCGCTCCTCTACTTTCGCCTTCTGCAGATATTATAATCCATCCGCCCATTAGTCTTTTCAACAGATCTCGTCTACGTCTTGTCATTTAATAAAAAAAACGAAATTTCTATATGATACTTTTGAATAAATAAATGCTCAGTGAAACGGAATTATCATACATATAGCTACCCTGCACTCACAACTAACTTTAGTTTAAGCCGCGAATTTAGTCTTACTCTTGTTGCCACACAGATAGCGCGTCAAGGCGGTCGGCTAATGTATAAGTTCGATACTTTGGTTACGCCAAGGTATATGTTCGATACATTGTCCCTCCTTCCTTCCCCAGCATTTCAATTAATCACATTAATTGGCCTCTCTGTCGAGATCAATAAGGGAAATCTTCTTTTTTTTAGGAGTCACATTCGTGTTGGAGAGCTTACGCTCTCTTCTGCAGAGAGACACTTTCCAATGCTTTGGCCTATGTCGATTTATCAATGTCCGTTCGTCTGTCCGTCAATTCGTCTGTGGAAATAACTCTAGCTTCCGAACGAAATGAAGTAAGTTAAAAAAAAATTACTCAAACGTGTATTATGTCTGCAGGACTTTTGGTATTAAAACTAAGCCATGCAGGTCCACGTCTTCGTATAGCCCCCATATAACTGTACCCCCCGATATTCGGTATTTTGATGATTTTAGCGCATTATTTACCGCAATTGTTTCAAAATTGCTATTTTAAGTTTGTAATGGATACTATAGCATATGATTGTCTGTGCAGGTCCACGTTTTCGTATAGCCCACATTTAACGGTACCCCCGATATTCGGTATTTTGATGATTTTAGTGATATTATTCACCGGAATTGTTCTTAATGTGGTATTTGAAGTATACCACAGCCTAAGATAGAAAATGCGTCATGTAGCTCCACGACTTCGTATAGCCCCATATAACTGTACCCCCGATTTTCGGTATTTTTATGATTTTAGCGACATTCTTTGCCGGAATTGTTTCAAATTTGGTATTTGAAATTCATGATGAATACTACAGCCTAGGACAGAAAATGAGCCATGTGGCTCCACGTCTTCGTATAGCACCCAATAACGGTATCCCCCGATATTCGGTATTTTGATGATTTTAGCGACATCATTTACCGGAATTGTTTCAATTTTGGTATTTGGAGTTCGAAATGGATACTACATCCTAAGACGGGAAATGAGCCATGTAGGTAAACGTCTTCGTATAGCCCCCATATAACGGTATCTCCCGATATTGGGTATTCTGATGATTTTAGAGACATTATTTACCGGAACTATTTCAAATTTCAAACTTTGTAATTGAAGTTCGTAATGAATACTACAGCCTATGACAGAAAATTGTGTGTGCAGGTCCACGTCTTCGTACAGCCCCCACATAACGGTACCACCGTTTTATAACCCCCATGTTACCTCCCTGTATTCGGTATTTTGATGATTTTAGCTACATTATGAGCAGATTTTTATACCCTACACCTTGGAAAGGAGGTTATATTAACTTTATCATTCCGTTTGTAACATCCTTAAATATTCGTCGTAGACCCCATAAAGTATATATATTCATAATCAGCATAAAATTCTGAGCCGATTCCGTCTGTTTGTCTGTCTGTTGAAATCACGATACAGCCCACATTATTTGACGTAGAGCGCCAAAGCAGAGTAATTTGTGTTGTTTCTAGGATGGTTGATATTGAAAATGAGATATATAGGTTCACGTTCTGGTATAGTCCCCATGTAACGGTACCTCCCGATATTCGGTATTTTGATGATTTATGCCACATTGTTTCACGGATTTGTCCGAAAATTGTGGCAAAACATTGCATGTATAGGTCCACTTTTTGGTATAGCCCCCATATAAAGGTACCTCCCGATATTCGGTATTTTGATGATTTATGCCACAGTTTTTCACTGATTTGTCTTAAGATTGGTATTTGTGGGTCATAATGAGTCCTAGTTCGTGTGGCGAAACATTGTATGTATAGGTCCACGTTTTAATATAGTCCCCATATAACGGTACCTACCAATATTCAGTATTTTGATGATTTTTGACACATTTTTTCAAGAAATTCTCTGAAAAGTGGTAGTTGTAGATCATAATGGGTCCCAGTTCGTGTGGGGAGTCATTGTAATTATAGGTCCACGTTTTGGTATAGTCCCAATATAACGGTAGTATATGTGAGGTCTTCCTTCTGGCTCAGGTAAGATAAGATAAGGTAAATAAGAAAAAGGGGAGGGGGGGTAAACATCAATGGACACCTGTGTAAATAAGATAAGGGCCCCCCCTTATCTTATTTATTTGTTTTTGCTGTTTTAACTAGAAAATTACGAGTGTTTTCTTTTCACACCTGCTTCAATAGGAAGACATTTCAAAGTCATTTTTAAGATGTGAGACTATTTTAAAGATTGAAATATTTCTTTCGTAAATATCATAAATTTTCATGAAATCATGTTTTTAATAATAGGTATCAAATTATCCATATATGTATGCTAGTGTGTGCATTATTGTTGTAAACTGAAATGATTTTTTCCTTTATTTATTTTAAATGAAAATCTTCATTTTCTGTTGAGACTTCGACGAAAAACCACGCTCCCTACAAATTTTTTAAATTTGTTCTCTGAATAAAAAAAAAAAAGAAAAAAAAAATCAAAAATGAATTCGATGGGTTTTAAATGCAATATTTGCGCTGTAGAATTTGTTTACAGCATGGAATATCAAAAGCATTGTGAACTACATAAGTTTTGTAATTTATGTAATCAGATGTTTATAAATTCTCAAGCATTAGAATTTCATTATGGAACTCATCACAATCAGCAACAACAATGTCAATATAATTTTGAGCAATATCGTCATGCTGGACAATACAATAATCATGGGCAATATAATTATTCTGGAGAATATAATCAACAACTACAATCATATCAAAATAATCGCTATCATCCATATCTTTTACATCAACAACGGAAGAAAGAACTTCATAGATCACAGCAGCAACAACTTGATCAAAAACAGGAACAACACAGTTTTCATGATCAACAGCAACAATATCAAACATACCAACAACAATACAATATTAATGAACAACAGTCGCAATATCACCATCATCAGCAAATGGAAAATATCGAAGAAAATGAGCAGCAACAATGTAACCAACAACAATATCAAACCTCTCAACAACAACAAATGGACAATCACGAAGGAAATGAACAAAATATTCAACAACAGATGTCTGAAAGAAAGAGGCAATAATATGTCTTTATGTATTGCGATTCGTGCAACATAAATGTGCGAAAAAATCTGTGGTTTAATCACTGTAGAACAAACTCTCACAAAGAAAAAAGTTGTACCGTTATTGATCCTAGAATGGTATTGATAAATAGTGGTTTTCAATATCGCATTAAAACTTATCAATATAAGTGCGAAGAAACTACAATCAATATTGATGATTTCTTTTCGAAATCTAAAGATGCAATTACAAATATTATTAAACGTGCTGTGGAAAAGTACGCAGTTTTAAAGTTTAATATAGAAGTCGTTGGTGAATATGCAAAGATATTTGAGGATGAAATCAAGGTGGTAAGCATGGGGCATATAACCAAAATGAATCAAATAACGCTCTCAGAAGATGTTGATGAAATATTCAATACACCTGCAGACTCTATAAAGAATAAGATGCCTGAATTTCAAGAAAGGGATTCTGGATGGGCTCTATCTAAAATATTGTGGCTGGAGTTGAACCTAAATAAATCTGCTCCGATTAAAGGATCGCAGTAAATTAATACTCCTAAATCGTTGCGACATAAGAAAGCGTGCTGGAACTTAAAAAATAAAGATAAATTCTGCTTCAAATGGTGTTTAATTACTGCAATGGATAGTACTCCGAATAGAAATCCAACAAGGACTTCATCATACACAATTCCGGACATAAAGGCAGAAAAAATCAACCTCCGAAATGGTGTTACTCTCAATTTCGAAGGAATACATTTTCCAGTTGAGCTGAAAAATATATCAGAGTTTGAAACCAACAATCCAGATATAAGCATAAATGTATTCGGATACGATAAAGAAGTTGTTAGACCCTTATACCACACAAAAGCGGAAAAGGCGAATCAAGTGAATTTAATTTTACTAGCGGAGGCAGATAAGGCTCACTTCATATTAGCAAAGCATGTTTCAAGATAAATATAATATAAACAATGTATCAATTTGTGTATTTAACATGTTGGTTTCTTTCAGATTGATTAGGAGTCAGCTTACTACTAATAGAAGAAAAATATAAATTTGTAATAGCTGTTTCTACTGCACCCCAGAGAAGATCTTATGATTATTCACAAAAAGTATTGTAATCATGTCGTCACAAAAATGCCCACAGTTGAGGAAAGTATTTTAGAATTTAAGAACTTTAGAAAACAAATGGACGTACCATTTGTTATTTATGCAGATTTTGAATGTGTTTTAGAGACTGTAATAGCAGGTGGGGAAAGAATTAAGAAGCATATTCCATGTGCATCTGGATTCAATATTAAATGTTCATTTGATAGTAGTTTAGATCGATATCATAACTATTGTGGTGAGGATGCAGCTCAGAAATTTATAGAGCAATTAGATGTTTCCTGTAGAGAAATTTATAATAATTGCTTGACCCTTAATACGCCAATGAAACCGCTATCATCTACCGAGCAAAGTATATTTGACTCAGCACTAAATTGCCATATTTGTGATAAAAATTTATATGATAATAAAGTTCGTGATCATTGTCACGTAACTGGTAAATTTAGAGGGGCAGCTCATAATGTATGCAACATTAATTATACGGTAGCATTCATCCCAATATTTTTCCATAATTTTTCAGAATATGATTGCCATTTGTTTGTTAAAGAGCTTTTGACCACTATAGAGGAAAACACCACTATAATTCCTCTAACAAAAGAAAAATATATTTCTTTATCGCATACGGTGAATATGAATCCTTATGATAGACACAAGACGTTTGAATATAGATTTTTGGATTCAATTCGTTTTATGGCTAGTAGTTCAGATGCTTTAGCTAGCTACTGTACAGATGGAGATATGTTATCTATTAAAAAACATTTCACCAATGATAATGAATTCACTCTCATGAGGAAAAGTGGAATATTCTGTTATGAATATTTAAATTCCTTTGAGAAGTTGAACGACACTACCCTTCCTCCAATCGAGTCATTTTATAGTACATTAAATGATAAAAGGTGCTATATAAAAGAATATGAGCATGCTATAAAAGTGTGGCAAACATTCAATTGTAAAACTTTACGTGATTACATGGAGTTATATTTAAAGGTTGATGTTCTACTTCTTACTGACGTTTTTTGAAAATTTTAGAGAGTCATGTAAAAATGTTTATAAGCTTGATCCTTGTCAGTATTATACAGCACCGGGACTATCATTTGATGCTATGCTCAGGCAAACAAAAGTAGGTCTTGAATTATTAACCGATCTAGACATGTTTCATTTAATTAAGAATGGTATTAGAGGTGGTCTGACACAGTGCTTTAGGAGGTACACTAAAGCGAACAATAAATACATGAAGAATTTTGATCAAAACTCTCCATCAAGTTATTTATTATATATTGATGCGAATAATCTCTACGGTTGGGCTATGAGGTAATATCTCCCTAATGGTAATTTTCAATGGGTCAAAAATGAAGATATAATAAGAGATGCTAGACAAATTCAGAACTTTAAAGCAAATTCAATCATTGGTTACATATACGAAGTGGATCTAAGTTATCCAAAAACGTTACATGATAAACATAATGATTTGCCTTTCTGTTCTGAAAACAAAAAAGTTGGGGGTTCAAAATATGACAAGCTGATTGCCGATTTTGATCCAAAGAAATCGTATAGCATACATTATATGACTTTAAAGCAATGCTTAGATAATGGTCTGGTTTTGGATAAAGTTCGCGTGATTTCCTTTGATCAGTCTCCAGGGTTAGCTTCATATATAGATAAAAATTCTGAAGAAAGACAAAAAGCGGACAATGATTTCTTAAGGAATTTATTTAAACTTTCAATGATGCAGTATTTGGAAAAACTATGGAAAATATAGATACACGGAAAGATATAAAGTTAGTAAATCATTGGGAAACAACTAACCGAAATAAATTAGGAGCTCAATCTTTGATAGCTAAACCCAACTTCCATAGCGCTACACAATTTTGCGATGATCTTTGGGCAATCCAAATGGAGAGACTCTGTGTAACTTACAACAAACCTAAATATTTAAGGTTTTGTATATTGGAGTTAGCAAAATGGAAAATGTATGATTTCCATTATTATATGAAAAATAAATTTGGTGAGCGCGTAATTCTAAATTATATGGATACGGATTCATTCATATGTACTATATATACTGAAGATATCTATGAGGATATAAGAACTGATGTTGATCAATACTTCGATACATCAGTTTACCCTGAGAATAATGCGTATAACATACGCCGACGAAATAAAAAAGTTATAGGTTTGATGAAAGACGAGAATTGTGGAAAAATATGCTTGAATTTGTTGGTTTAGGCTCAAAAATGTACTCGTACACGGTAGATGATGGCGTGGAAGTTAAAAAAGATAAAGGTGTAAAAAAATGTGTCATTAGGCGATATAACATAGAAGATTATAAGAATACTCTATTTAATGAAGTCATAGTTAGTGATACCATGTATACTTTTAGATCTAAGCTGCATGAAATTTATACAAATGAGTTATCTAAAATTGTATTAAGTTTTAAAGATACTAAAAGAATGGTTCGATAAGATAAGGTGAACACATATGCTTGGGGTCATGTAGCTATAGAGCGTGAAAAAAACTTTACAAATCTATTGAATGAAGCAATTGATATTGATCATTTATTTTTTTAGGTAAGATTAATGTATTTCACATATATGTATATGTTTATATCTATATAAAAAGCGAAGAAATAAATAAACAATATAAAAAATATTTTTAAAATGTCTTTTTTTTCTTTATTAAATTATCAATTAATTAATGAAATGAGTATAGAATATTACAACATTTTTCGAACAATTCTATTTAAAGGATTATAGTCGATTAATCGACCATGAAGGATTATGCAGTAAACAGCTACACCAGCTGGAATTTGTGAATCAAAATCAAATTACACTTGAACATCTATTGGACCGCTTTTGACTACTTCGTTTTGGTGGCTTACATCAATTACAACAATTGGGTTTTCTTTAAACTCTTCCCAATATAATATTGGTTGTGGTTCCCTTAAAAAGTAGTTTTGTTGAAATTTCGCATACATATCGTAAAGTACGGCATATCTGTTTTCATCAAACTTCAGATTTAAATCATTATAATCGTCTTCTGAATTCAAATGAACTTTCACGTTTACCAAATTTGAGTGAAAAAATTTCCCTTCTTTTTCTAGGACGAGTAATATAAAGCGTGGGCTTTCTCTATTAGTCGACAATTTTACATTCCAATGACATTTAGTTGCACCCTGAAACGTTGGATTAAAATGACAATCCCAACTTCGAAATGCAATAGGAAGAGGATTTCCATTATTTATTATTCTCATAATCAGCAGCTTTGATGAATCTGCTAAGCGTACATGAGGTATCCTCCATGTTATATTATTTATTTCTACATTTAGCTTCTCGTTCGAATCGGTAGAATAACATGCATTTTGATTACTCGAACTACGCAGCATAATAAGATCATGTTTACTATTTAATATTACTTTATTATAGTCCTCTGCAAACCCCAACATCATTTTAAGTGGAATACAAAAATTAAACATGTTCCTATTTAAATCAGCACCATTAGTCCATCCATCATTCTTCTTAATATTACTCTCAACACTTGTAAGAGAAACAAAATTTTTTAAAGTGCTCGATGCTCCTAAATAGCTTGTACGATCAATTACGATACCATTTAATTCATATCGTATTTCATCAAATAAATATGCTACGCAGTTATTACGTAAACGAGCATTAGCCGTTAGTTTTCCATCTGACGAAATACTCATGTCAGACCCAACAAAGTATATATATTCTTGATCAGCGTAAAATTCTAAGACGATTTAGCCATGTCCGTCTGTCTGTCTGTGTGTCTGTCTGTTGTAATCACGCTATCTTTCTAACAAATTGAGGTAGAAGGCTAAAATTTTGCACACATGTATATTTTGCCAGTAGGCAGTTTAAGTTCGTAAATGGGCCATGTAGGTCCAAGAAATCATATAGCCCCCATAAAACGGTACCTCCCGATATTCGGTATTTTGATGATTTTAGCGACATTATTTAACGGAATCGTTCCAAATTTGGCATTTGAAGTTCGTAATGGATACTACAGCTTAAGACAGAAACTAATCTATGTAGGTCCACGTCTTCGTATAGCCCCTATATAATGGTACCCCCCGATATTCGGTATTTTGATGATTTTAGCGACATTATTTAACGGAATCGTTCCAAATTTGGTATTTGAAGTTCGTAATATATACTGCAGCATAAAACAGAAAATGGACCATGTAGGTCCACGTCTTCGTATAGCCCCCATATACCATACACCCCGATATTCGGTATTTTGATGATTTTAGCGACATTATTTACCGGAATCGTTTCAAATTTCGCACGTGAAGATCTTAATGGATACTTCAGCCCATGCCAGAAAATTGTCTGTGCAGGTCCACGTCTTCGTATAGCCCCCATATAACGGTACCCCCTATATTCGGCGTTTTGATGATTTTAGCTACATTATAAACAGATTTTTCTTCAAGTTTCGCATTTAAATATTGTAATAACTTATGACAAAAGTTGCCTCTGCAGGTCCACGTCGTCGTACAGGCATTCGGTATTTTTAAGATTTTAACAGAATTTTTAACGGATTTTATTTTTATACCCTCCACCATACCATAGAGGGTATATTCATTTTGTCATTCCGTTTGTAACTCCTCGAAATACTCATGTCAGACCCAAAAAAGTATATATATTCTTGATCAGCGTAAAATTCTAAGAAGATTTAGCCATGTTCGTCTGTCTGTGTCTGTCTGTCCGTCTGTCTGTCTGTTGCAATCACGCTATCTTTCGAACAAATTGAGATAGAAGGCTAAAATTTTACACACTTGTATATTTTGCCAGTAGGCAGGTTAAGTTCGTAAATGGGCCATGTAGGTCCAAGAAATCATATAGCTCCCATATAATGGTACCTCCCGATATTCGGTATTTTGATGATTTTTGCGACATTATTCACCGGAATTGTTTCAAATTTGGCATTTGAAGTTCGTAATGGATACTACAGTTCTTAATGGATACTTCATCCCATGCCAGAAAATTGTCTATGCAGGTCCACGTCTTCGTATAGCCCCCATATACCATACACCCCGATATTCGGTATGTTGATGATTTTAGCGACATTATTTACCGGAATCGTTCCAAATTTGGTATTTGAAGTTCGTAATGGATACTTCAGCCCATGCCAGAAAATTGTCTGTGCAGGTCCACGTCTTCGTATAGCCCCCATATAACTGTACCCCCCATATAACGGTACCCCCCATATACGGTATTTTAATGATTTTAGCTACAATATAAACAGATTTTTATTCAAGTTTCGCATTTAAATATTGTAATAACTTATGACAAAAGTTACCTATGCAGGCCCACGTCGTCGTATAAGCATTCGGCATTCTTAAGATATTAACAGAATTTTTAACGGATTTTATTTTTTGGAAATTGCCAAATTTGCACCAAATGGTGGAAGGTATTAAAAGTTCGTCCCGGCGGAACTTACAGCTTTTTTACTTGTTTGACTTAGGATTACGAATCCATTACGAACTTCAAATACCAAATTTGAAACGGTTCCGGTAAACAATGTCGCTAAAATCATCAAAATACCGAATATTGGAGGGTACCGTTATATGGGGGCTACACGAAGACGTGGACCTGCACAGATAATTTTCTGTCTTAGGCTGTGGTATTCATTACGAACTTTAAATACAAAATTTTAAACAATTCCGGCGAATAATGTCGCTAAAATCGTCAAAATACGGAATATCGGGAGGTACGGTTATATGGGGGCTATATGATAACTTGTACCTACATGGCCCATTTACGATAGCGTGATTACAACAGACAGACAGACAGACGGACATGGCTAAATCGTCTTAGAATTTTACGCTGATCAAGAATATATATACTTTGTTGGGTCTGACATGAGTATTTCGAAGAGTTACAAACGGAATGACAAAATTAATATACCCTCCATAGTATGGTGGAGGGTATAAAAATAAAATCCGTTAAAAATTCTGTTAAAATCTTAAAAATACCCAATGCCTATACGACGACTTGGACCTGCATAGGCCACTTTTGTCATAAGTTATTACAATATTTAAATGCGAAACTTGAAAAAAATCTGTTTATAATGTAGCTAAAATCATCAAAACACCGAATATAGGGGGTACCGTTATGTGGTGCTATACGAAGACGTGGACCTGCACAGACAATTTTCTGGCGTGGGCTGAAGTATCCATTAAGAACTGTAGTATCCATTACGAACTTCAAATGCCAAATTTGAAACAATTCCGGTGAATAATGTCGCAAAAATCATCAAAATACCGAATATCGGGAGGTACTGTTATATGGGGGCTTTATGATTTCTTGGACCTACATGGCCCATTTACGAACTTAACCTGCCTACTGGCAAAATATACATGTGTGCAAAATTTTAGCCTTCTATCTCAATTTGTTCGAAAGATAGCGTGATTGCAACAGACAGACAGACGGACAGACAGACAGACAGACAGACAGACGGACACACAGACAGACACACGTCTTAGAATTTTACGCTGATCAAGAATATATATACTTTGTTGGGTCTGACATGAGTATTTGGAGGAGTTACAAACGGAATGAAAAAATGAATATACCCTCCATAGTATGGTGGAGGGTATACAAATTTAAAATATTTTTTAATGATTACCCACCCGAAATATTTGATGCATGTACATTGGAAAAATTTCAAGCCCGATTTCGAATCTCATTAATTAAAAAAATTTTAACAAAAAGAATTTAAATCCATTTCGCAGTTATTGAAGTGATAGAGCAAACTTTTTTTATTTATACGGCGATAACTTAACGTTTACCCATGAAATACAGCACGAAATAATTACTAAGACTTACAGACCTATTTACTCCAGAATTTATAGATATCCAAAAGTACGTGAAGAAGAAATCGAACGTCAAATCAGTGATATGTTGAAACACGGAATTATAAAGGAGAGTTCATCCCCATATAACAGCCCACTTTGGATTGTACCTAAAAAGGACGACAGTCATTGGAACAAAAATGGCGTATAGTTATAGATTATAGGAACTTGAATGATAATACCATCGCTGACAAATATCCAATTCCTAATATAGAAAATATATTAGATAGATTGGGTTAAGCTCAGTACTTTTCCACTATAGATCAAATCATGGTAAAGCCAGAACACAGACAGAAGACAGCATTTTCTACCCCTTGTGGTCATTATGAATTTATAACAATGCCTTTCGGGCTTAAGAATGCCCCAGCTACATTCCAAAGGCTAATGAATTCAATATTAAGAGGTTATATTAATAGAATATGTGTCGTATATTTAGACGACGTACTAGTATTTAGTACTTCTCTACAAGAGCACATTGATAATTTGAAAAAGATTTTTTGTCCTTGAAGAAGCAGGTCTTAAGATACAAGTTGATAAGTGTAAATTCTTATCAAAAGAAAGTTCTTATTTGGGACATGTATTGACTCCCGAAGGAATCAAGCCAAGTAAGGAAAAAATCAGCGCAATAACAATTTGAAAATTACCGACAACCCAAAAGCAAATTAAATCATTTTTGGGAATGACGGGTTACTACAGAAAATTTATAAGAAATTATGCAGACATTGCTTTTCCAATGATATCTTATTTAAAAAAAGACAAAAAAAAAGTTAATACAAGTGATCCAAAATACATAGTATCCTTTGATAAACTAAAGAGATTGATTACGGAACATCCTATTTTAAGGTTTCCGGACTTTGAGAAAAAATCTAAGCTCACTACAGATACAAGTAACTTTGCGTTGGGTGCAGTCCTTTCTCAAGATGGACACCCAATTTGCTTTGCATCATGAACGTTAAATGAACATGAACGAAATTATTCAGCCATTGAAAAAGAACTTCTTGCAGTGGTGTGGGGTGTAAAGTATTTTAGACCATATTTGTATGGGAGAGAATTTGATTTACATACCGATCATAAGCCACTTAAGTGGCTACAAATAAAAAAAATCCTGCAAGGGATTTAAATCCAAGACTTCAAAGGTGGTTTATCCAATTAGGCGAATATGATGCCAGAATAGATTACATAAAGGGAAAAGAAAATAAAATTGCTGACTTTTTAAGTAGAATTGACGTGGAGACCAATGAAATTAAAAATATAGAAGAAGACATTAATGATTCTACTGCAGCCACAATATATTCGCAAAATGAAGATATTAATGACCATTTTACAATCTTAGATACTGTAGTTAACAGATTTAAGGCACCATTAATTTTAGTAAATAGAAAGGAAACCGAATACAAGATAGTATGTGGAAACATTAGAATATTTATAGACCTGGACAATAATATTGCCAATATTCTAACTTTAGTAGAAAAGTTGAGACTGTATATTTCAATTAATGGAAAAATGAAAAAAACTTGTAGGAGATAATGAATTTAATAACTTTAATGCAAAGGAATTTTGTAGAGTAGAAGGCATTAATATACACTTCTCGAAACCTAATAGTCATACTAGAAATTCCGATGTAGAAAGGTTAAACAATACCATTACGGAAAACATCAGAACTCTTAATATGGAAGAAAAACTTCCAATAAAAGAACAAATAATGAAAGCCATAGAAATATATAACAAAACCTATCATTCAACCATTCGTGAAACACCGCATAGAGTTCATTATGGATATATTGAAAAAAGTTTAATTCGAGACCGCCTGGAGAATCAAAAGAACAGCCAAAGTACAGAAAACAACCACTTCGTAATGTTAATGAGTGTAATATTAAAAAACCTATCAAATTTTCAGGCCCTAATAATGGTACTTCTCCTAATGTCTCTAGTACAGTTGAGCTAGGCAACTATGTTAATCAGCCAAATCAATGAAAACCATGGATTTATTGAAATTAAAACCGGTGAAGTGGAATTGGTAAACGAAGCATGTACAGTAATCCATATAATAAATATAAGTGAAATAGAAGGAGTATTGAACAACATCAGTATAAACATAGCAAGTCTAGATTTTAATAGCAAGAGCGTTCTCCAAAATGAAATTAATCTTATTGGATCAAAAATTAAAACATTACTGCCACCGAAACAAAGAACTAAAAGAGGGTTAATAAATGCGGGTGGACAGTTAGCTAAATGGTTGTTTGGAACAATGGACGATGAGGACCGGCAGGAAATGTTTGACTACTTATCCATCATCGATCAAAATTCACACAATATTATAGAAAACGTTAATAAACAAATTAATATCAATGATTCTCTGAACAAGTCATTGGAACATTTGAAAACAGCAGTAGATAATGATCGAAAGGAAATAGACTCGTCATTTAATGAGCTAAAAGAATAATAATAACTTTTTAAATAAACTATTTTATTTAGATCAGCTTTCTAAACTTAAAACCCTAGAGCATAAAATAGATCAAATACAGGACAACATAGTATCAGTATCATAGTAACATAGTATCAAAAGCAGTAAATGCGGCCGGGCCGAACTTTGAATACCCTCCACCATTTGGAACGAATTAGAAAATCTTCAAAAAAATAAAATCCATTGAAAATTCTGTTAAAATCTTTAAAATACCTAATATCGGAAGGTGCCGATATATGGGGGATATACGCTATTGTGGACCTATATAGACAAATCTATGTCTGGGGGTAAAGTACTCACAAGGAACTCCTTGTGTGGATTTTCAGACAATTCCATTGGGAAATGTGGCTAAAATCATCAAAACCCCGAATATCGGGGGTACCGTTATATGGGGAATATACGATATTGTGGACCTATATAGACAAATACCTTTCAGGGGGAACCGTTATATGGGGGCTATACGATATCGTTAACCTATATAGAGTACTCTATGTCAGGGGGTAAAGTGCTCACAAAGAACTCCGTGTGTGGATTTTCAGACAATACGATTGGAAAATGTGGCTAAAATCATCAAAATACCGAATATCGCGGGGTACCGTTATATGGGGGCTTTACGTAATCGTTAACCTATATAGAGAATTCTCTGTCGGGGGGTAAAGTGCTCACAAAGAACCCCTTGTGTACAAAGAATCCCTTGTGACCATTCCGTTGAAAAATATGGCTAAAAACATCAAAATACCGAATATCGGGGGTACCGTTATATAAGGGCTATACGATATTGTGGACATATATAGTTAATTCTCTGCCGAGGTATAAATTACCTACAAGGAACTCCTTGTGTGGATTTTCAGACAATTCCGTTGAAAAATGTAGGTAAAATCTTCAAAATACCGAATATCGGGGGGTACCGTTATATGGGGGATATACGATATCGTGGACCTGTATAGACAATTCTCTCTCAGGGGATAAAGTACTCACAAGAAACTACTTGTGTGGATTTTAAGACAATTCCATTCAAAAATGTGGCTAACATCATCAAAATACCGAATATCGGGGGGTACAGTCTTATGGGGGATATACGATATCGTGGACCTATATAGACAATTCTTTTTGAGGGGGTAAAATGCCCACAAGGGACTTCTTTTGTGGAATTTCAGACAATTTCATTGAAAAATGTGGATAAAATAATCAAAATACCAAATATCGGGGGTACCGTTATATGGGGGCTATACGATATCGTGGACCTATATAGATAATTCTGTGCCGAGGTATAAAGTACCCACAAGGAACTCCTTGTGTGGATTTTCAGACAATTCCGTTGAAAGATGTGGGTAAAATCATCAAAATACCGAATATCGGGGGGTACAGTTATATGGGGGATATAGGATATCGTGGACCTGTATAGACAATTCTCTCTCAGGGGGTAAAGTACTTACAAGGAATTACTTGTGTGGATTTTCAGATAATTCCGTTGAAAAATGTGGATAAAATCATCAAAATACCAAATGTCGGGGGTTCCGTTTTGGTGGAGGGTATAAAAATAAATTTATACATGCAATCATTTTTACGTCACAAGAGATTTTAAAATTTAAAATTGATTTTTATACCCTCCACCATACTATGGAGGGTATATTAATTTTGTCATTCCGTTTGTAACTCCTCGAAATACTCATGTCAGACCCAACAAAGTATATATATTCTTGATCATCGTAAAATTCTAAGACGATTTAGCCATGACCGTCTGTCTGTCTGTCTGTCTGTTGTAATCACGCTATCGTAAATGGGCCATGTAGGTACAAGTTATCATATAGCCCCCATATAACCGTACCTCCCGATATTCAGTATTTTGATGATTTTAGCGACATTGTTCGCCGGAATTGTTTAAAATTTGGTATTTCCAGTTCGTAATGAATACTACAGCCTAAGACAGAAAAATTATCGGTGCAGGTCCACATCTTCGTGTAGCCCCCATATAACGGTACCCTCCAATATTCGGTATTTTGATGATTTTAGCGACATTGTTTACCGGAACCGTTTCAAATTTGGTATTTGAAGCTCGTAATGGATTCGTAATCCTAAGTCAAACAAGTAAAAAAGCTGTAAGTTCCGCCGGGACGAACTTTTAATACCCTCCACCATTTGGTACAAATTTGGCAATTTCCAAAAAATAAAATCCGTTAAAAATTCTGTTAATATCTTAAGAATGCCGAATGCTTATACGACGACGTGGGCCTGCATAGGTAACTTTTTTCATAAGTTATTACAATATTTAAATGCGAAACTTGAATAAAAATCTGTTTATAATGTAGCTAAAATCATTACAATACCGTATCATACCGTTATATGGGGGTACCGTTATATGGGGGGTACCGTTATATGGGGGCTATACGAAGACGTGGACCTGCACAGACAATTTTCTGGCATGGGCTGAAGTATCCATTACGAACTTCAAATACCAAATTTGGAACGATTCCGGTAAATAATGTCGCTAAAATCATCAACATACCGAATATCGGGGGTACGGTATATGGGGCCTTTATGAAGACTTGGACCTATATGGCCCATTTTCTGTTTTATGCTGCAGTATCTATTACGAACTTCAAATGCCAAATTTGAAACATTTCCGGCGAATAGCTAAAATCATCAAAATACTGAATATCGGGAGGTACGGTTATATGGGGGCTATATGATAACTTGCACCTACATGGCCCATTTACGATAGCGTGATTGCAACAGACAGACACACAGACAGACAGACGAACATGGCTAAATCGTCTTAGAATTTTACGCTGATCAAGAATATATATACTTTTTTGGGTCTGACATGAGTATTTCGAGGAGTTACAAACGGAATGACAAAATGAATATGCCCTCCATGGTATGGTGGAGGGTATAAAAATAAAATCCGTTAAAAATTCTGTTAAAATCTTAAAAATACCGAATGCCTATACGACGACGTGGACCTGCAGAGGCAACTTTTGTCATAAGTTATTACAATATTTAAATGCGAAACTTGAAGAAAAATCTGTTTATAATGTAGCTAAAATCATCAAAACGCCGAATATAGGGGGTACCGTTATATGGGGGCTATACGAAGACGTGGACCTGCACAGACAATTTTCTGGCATGGGCTGAAGTATCCATTAAGATCTTCACATGCGAAATTTGAAACGATTCCGGTAAATAATGTCGCTAAAATCATCAAAATACCGAATATCGGGGTGTATGGTATATGGGGGCTATACGAAGACGTGGACCTACATGGTCCATTTTCTTTTTTATGCTGCAGTATATATTACGAACTTCAAATACCAAATTTGGAACGATTCCGTTAAATAATGTCGCTAAAATCATCAAAATACCGAATATCGGGGGGTACCATTATATAGGGGCTATACGAAGACGTGGACCTACATGGTACATTTTCTGGTTTATGCTGCAGTATATATAACGAACTTCAAATACCAAATTTGGAACGATTCCGTTAAATAGTGTCGCTAAAATCATCAAAATACCGAATATCGGGGGGTACCATTATATAGGGGCTATACGAAGACGTGGACCTACATAGATTAGTTTCTGTCTTAGGCTGTAGTATCCATTACGAACTTCAAATGCCAAATTTGAAACAATTCCGGTGAATAATGTCGCAAAAATCATCAAAATATCGAATATCTGGAGGTACCGTTTTATGGGGGCTATATGATTTCTTGGACCTACATGGCCCATTTACGAACTTAACCTGCCTCCTGGTAAAGTATACATGTGTGCAAAATTTTAGCCTTCTATCTCAATTTGTTCGAAAGATAGCGTGATTACAACAGACAGACACACAGACAGACAGACGGACATGGCTAAATCGTCTTAGAATTTTACCCTGATCAAGAATATATATACTTTGTTGGGTCTGACATGAGTATTTCGAGGAGTTACAAACGGAATGACAAAATTAATATACCCTCCATAGTATGGTGGAGGGTATAAAAAAATAATGCCATAATTGGTCAAGATATTTTACGTGTTTTAAAATTACAATAAACATTGAAGGCAAGTTTACAAAATAAAACAATTAAAAAAGCTGTAAGTTTGGCCGGGCCGAACTTTTAATACCCTCCACCATAGATACTGCGATACGTAATAGATACTGCTATACTTCGTATAGCCCCCATATACCGTACCACCCGACATTCGGTATTTTGATGATTTTAGCGACATTATTTACCGGGATTGTTTTACATTTCACATGTGAAGTTCGTAATGGATACTTCAGCCCATGCCAGAAAAATGTCTGTGCAGATCCACGTCTTCGTATATCCCCCATATAACAGTACCCCCTATATTCAGTATTTTGATGATTTTAGCTACATTATAATCAGATTTTTCTTAAAAGTTTCGCATTTAAATATTGTAATAACTTATGACAAAAGTTGCCTATGCAGGTCCAAGTCGTCTTATAGGCATTCGGTGTTTTAAAGATTTTGGAAATGGAAAAATTTGCACCAAATGGTGGATGGTGTTAAAAGTTCGGTGCTGCCGAACTTACAGCTTTTTTACTTGTTATACCCTCCACCATACTATGGAGGGTATATTAACTTTGTCATTCCGTTTGTAACTCCTCGAAATACTCATGTCAGACCCAACAAAGTATATATATTCTTGATCAGCGAAAAATTCTAAGTCGATTTAGCGATGTCCGTCTGTCTGTCTGTCTGTCTGTCTGTCTGTTTGTTGTCTGTCTGTCTGTCTGTCCGTCTGTCTGTCTGTTGTAATCACGCTATCTTTCGAATGAATTGAGAAAGATGGCTAAAATTTTGCACACATGTTTATTTTTCCAGTAGGCAGGTTAAGTTCGTAAATGGGCCATGTAGGTCCACGTTTTCATATAGCTCCCATATAACGGTAACCTCCCTATATTCGGTATTTTGATGATTTTAGCGACGTTATTCATCGGAATTGTTTCAAATTTGGTATTTGAAGTTCCAAATGGATACTACACCCTAAGATAGAAAGTTGGCTGTGCAAGTCTATGTCTTCGTATAGCCCCAATATAACGGTACCTCCCGATATTCGGTATTTTGATGATTTTAGCGACATTATTCACGGAAATTGTTTCAAATCTGGTATTTGAAGTTCCAAATGGATACTACACCCTAAGACAGAAAATTGTCTTTGCAGGTCCACGTCTTCGTATAGCCCCAATATAACGGTACCTCCCTACATTCGGTATTTTGATGATTTTAGCGACGTTATTCACCTTAATTGTTTCAAATTTGGTATTTGAAGTTCCAAATGGATACTACGCCCTAAGGCTGAAAATTGTCTGTGCAGGTGCACGTCTTCGTATAGCCCCCATATAACGGCACCTCGCTATGTTCGGTATTTTGATGATTTTAGCGACATTATTAACCGGAATTGTTTAAAATTTGGTATTTGAAGTTCGTTTTGGGAACTACAGTCTGTGACAGAAAATTGTCGGTGCGGGTCCAGTTTCGAATTTGAATATGGTAATGGCTTATGACAAACAATGCATATGTATGTCCACGTCGTATAGACCCCAATATAACGGCTATATTCGGTATTTTTAAAATTTTAACAGAATTTTTTAAGGATTTTATTTTTTGAAAATTTCCAAATTCGTTGCAAATGGTGGAGGGTATTAAAAGTTCGGCCCGGCCGAACTTACTGCTTTTTAACTTGTTACTAATTAACTCTTGAAAGTGGGTATTATACTTTGTAGAGACGATTCTTTAGTTATAGCTACATCAGTACCGGAAAGTTTTATAAAAGCGGAGCTTAAAACTATCGTTCCTATTCCAAACAATAATAAAATAGAGATAAACTGTGATGAAGAGACAATAATTAATATAAACGGCATTCCATACAAATATGAAGAAAATGTAACTATAAAAAAACTAAAGAAGAGCAAGCATTGTATTTTTTATAACAGTTGTAGATATAAACTTAACAATATGACTTCAATTTTCAGGGTTGATAATGACCAAATGTAAACTCAAAATTTAACAAGATGTAACTTTATTGATTATAATTGTAAAAATTTTAATTATTTTTTATCGCATAATAAACAATAAGAACTCTGTTAAAATTAATATTGATAATCCTGTAAAACACTCAACAAAAATAAATTAAATTAGTTTAGAAGAAATAACAAAAAAATATATATGTCTCATAATTGTAAATTAAAATAAGAATATGTAATTTACCTGTATGTTTGTTAAGCTAAGTATGAAGATTCATATGTATAAAAAAAAGAAATCGAGGAGTATTTCTGGCAAGGGGTGGAGGAGTTACGTCCCGGCCATTGCCACTTATTTTTTGTCAAATAAAGCGTAACACAAAAGTTCCAAATGATATTTAAAACTTTTGTTTCGTATCCACATTCCCAGATAATCATTCGATGCAGCGTCAGCAAAACAATTTCGCTACATCGAATTAAAAATTTTTAAAAGCAACAAATAAAAATTCAGTCTTAAGACCACAACCAAACACAAAACAAGTGTGTTTTAATTCCACAAGGGATAAGCAGTGTGTTCAAAACCACAGCTGATAACTCGCGCTACGAGCGTGAAGATCGTGTTTATGATGTACTGTAAAGTGATAATTGCATACATAAACATTTAACAGTTCTCAAAGACATTTTGATGTTATCAATTTGTCGGTTTTCGAACCTATGCTTGTCTTAAGACCACAACCAAACACAAAACAAGTGTGTTTTAATTCCACAAGGGATAAGCAGTGTGTTCAAAACCACAGCTGATAACTCGCGCTACGAGCGTGAAGATCGTGTTTATGTTGTACTGTAAAGTGATAATTGCATACATAAACATTTAACAGTTCTCAAAGACATTTTGATGTTATCATTTTGTCGGTTTTTTTTATTCGACGAATTCCCTTCGTGTGGTTACTTGTTTGTATAGCGGTGGCGGCTAAGAGAACTCAATTGCACTTAATCGATACTCTTTTTTCCTTTTTGATTTGCGAAACCTATGCTTGTGACCTTTGGGACAAAGAAAGGTACAACGTAAAAAATGGGAATGACGTGGATATCCCACAAACAAATTCTAACGAGAAGAGTCAAATGGGATTTGGTGTTACAACACCAATAAGTAATGCAATACAACCATATATAGCATTTTCAGATCAAATGAAACCTTTTGCAATTGAAATGAAACTTTTTGCAGCGGCAATGAAACCCTATGCAGTAGAACTGAAACCTTTTGCAGTGGAAATGGAACCTTTTGCAACCGAAATAAAACCTTTTGCAAATCAAATGAAACTTTTAGATTTATAGAAGGAAAAATAACAAAACATTTTTAATTTCAGTAGGCTTAAAATTAAATCAGCTAATTATAACTGATATATAGTTAACGAGGAATTTTTATTGATTATTAATATCTACATTAAACATATGTTGGCCTTTAGGTATGGACAGGACTGAAATGCTAAATTAAGCTTTACTACAATGTTTTATAGTTATAATATATTATTAATCTTTCCTAATAAAGGATTCCCGCTTCGCATTTTTGTTGATTATGGAGATAGAGCAGTCCTGCTATATGGGCTATTGAATGGTTCGCTCTATCGCGTACACAATATAATGCCTTATTCAAACATCCTGGTATCATTTTCAATTCCAAACATCCTAGACACAATACAATGTTGTGACAAATTACAAAGCTCTACATCAAATTTCATCTCAATAATGTAATTTCATTAGACAGACAGTTGGAAATCATTAAATCAACTTTGATCATGATAATATATACTTTATGGTGGAGGTGTTACAAACGAAATGGAAAATTTTATATACCCTCCTTTCCATGGAGGAGGTTATAAAAAGGCATCTAATTGGCGTCTTTTGGAGAAAAGACCTTGAAAAAAAATTTTTAAACTTTCTGCACCTACACTTGCGTTTTATGGAAGCTGAGTAATTAAAAATAATATAATAAAATAAAACAAGTAAAAAAGCTGTAAGTTCGGCCAGGCCGAACTTTGAATACCCTCCACCATTTAGTACGAATTTAACAATTTTCAAAAAAAAAAAAAAAAATAATAATAAAAAAAATAAAAGGATTTTAAAATTCTGTTAAAATCATGTAGCCGTATATTAGAGTCTATATGGCGACGTGGACCTGCATAGGCAACTTTTGTCACAAGGCAACTTATATCACAATATTCAAATGCGAAACTTGAAAAAAATCTGTTTACAATGTAGATAAAATCGTCAAAATCCTCGAATATAGGGAGGTACCAAGGTGGTTATAAAACGTGGATCTGCACAGAAAATTTTTTTTCATAGGCTGTTATATCGAACTTCACGAACTTCAAATGCGAAATTTGAAACAATTCCGATAAATAATGTCGCCAAAATCATAAAAATACCGAAGATTGGGGGTACCGTTATATGGGGGCTATACGAAGGCGTGGTTCTGCACAGACAATTTTCTGTGATAGGCTGTAGTATTCATTACGAACTTCAAATACCAAATTTGAAACCATTCCGGTAAATAATGTCGCTAAAATCATCAAAATACTGAATATTGGGGGGTACCGTTATATGGGGGCTATACGAAGACGTAGACCTACATGGCTTATTTTCTGTTTTATGCTGTAGTATCTATTAAAAACTTTAAATACCAAATTTGAAACAATTCCGGTAAATAATGTAGCTAAAATCATCAAAATACCGAATATCGGGAGGTACTGTTATATGGGGGCTATACGAAGACGTGGACCTGCACAGACAATTTTCTGTCATAGGCTGTAGTATTCATTACGAACTTCAAATGCGAAATTTGAAACAATTTCGGTAAATAGGTTCGCTAAAATCATGAAAATACCGAAGAACGGGGGTACCGTTATATGGGGGCTATACGAAGGCGTGGTTCTGCACAGACAATTTTCCGTGATAGGCTGTAGTATCCATTATGAACTTCAAATACCAAAATTGAAGCAATTCCGGTAAATAATGTGGCTAAAATGATCAAAATACCGAATATCGGGGGGTACCGTTACATGGGGGCTATACGAAGACGTGGACCTACATTGCCCATTTTCTGTTTTATGCTGTAGTATCTATTAAAAACTTTAAATACCAAATTTGAAACAATTCCGGTAAATAATGTAGCTAAAATCATCAAAATACCGAATATCGGGAGGTACAGTTATATGGGAGCTATCCGAAGACGTGGACCTATATGGCCCATTTTCAATACCAAAAGTCCTGCAGACATAGTACACATTTGAGTAAAATTTTATCAACCTACTTCATTTCGTTCGGAAGCTAGAGTGATTTCCACAGACGGACAGACGGACGGACATTGATAAATCGACATAGAATTTTATGCTGATCAAGAATATATATACTTTGTGGGGTCTAAAATGTATATTTCGAGGTGTTACAAACGGAATGACAAACTTAATATACCCTCCATACTATGGTGGAGGGTATAAAAATAGATATTACTTAGTTATGATTAGTTGATTTCTTTATATTAAAAATGCTAAAATTAAAAATGTTTTGTTATGTTTTTTTCTATAAATCTAAAAGTTTCATTTGATTTGCAAAAGGTTTCATTTCCGCTGCAAAAGGTTTCATTTCCACTGCAAAAGGTTTCACTCCCACTGCAATGGGTTTCATTTCCGCTGCAAAAAGTTTTATTTCAATTGCAAAAGGTTTCATTTAATCTTAAAATGCTATAAAAAGTACTAGAACCATAATATAACACAAATTCAAACAAGAAATAATAACCCGCAATGCATTATCAATAATATTGATAATTCCAATTTCAAGGAAATGTGGAATATGTGACGCAATTTCGCCTTCAAATAAATTAGATAATTATATTTTTGTCGTTATTTCACGTACTAATAACTCGAACCACACTTATTTACGAAATTATTTTATTTTTCGTACATACTCCATCTAACAGTGTTTTCAAGGTACAATTACTAAGGTAATCTCATGTTCATATATGATTACATTTTTCTTTTAATTTGACGAAACATGAATATGTAAAAACAGACATACTCATGTGTCAGATATGTTTCAATTTTAAAATTGAAACGGAAATAATTTTTCGCCATTCCATATTTGATGAATAGGGAAAATGAATGTGAAGTCTGTGACGACGGAAGTCGCCAACTCGTTTCCGTCCACACAGCTCGGTGTTTAATTTTTTTTTTTTTTTTTTTTATTTTTATTATATTCTTTTTTTACTATTATTTTTAATCATTTGGATTCTGTTATTTTTTTATTATGTTATTCTAAATATATATACTTGAATTCATGAATTAATCCATGCCTTAAATAGAAAGGACCTCGTTGTTTCTTTGCCTGGCCGATTGCCCCTCATAGTTGTTTGTGTCGAATCATCAGCATCATCAAAACAACATACCATTAGGTCACTGTACGTTGGACATAAACAACAAGCAACAACATGCATGCGCAAGGGCAGCTAATGCACTCGTTAGACATAAACAGGTAGCAACAACATACATGCGTAAGAGAAACTGAATGTGCGCGTTGGACATAAACAACAAGCAACAAGGCACATAAGCGAGGAATCTAATGCGTGCGTTAGATGTAAACATGTAGCAACAATATGCATATGCTAAAGATGGTAATGGCCACTCGTACTGCCGACCAGGTGTCATTTTGGTCCGAGGTGTGTGTTTCCAAGCCACATATTTAAATTCACCACTACCAGCGATCCCGTCTCGACATGTGTATTCCACCCCACGTCTATTTGCCATTCCGAGCCCCAGGAAGCCCTGAGCATAGCTACCAAGTCCCGTTAAAGGTCTTGACGCCAAGCCTGCGGAATATTCTCGTTAGAACTCAGCAAAAAAACTCTGTCAAAAATCCCGAGTAATAATAAATTAGACGAACTGTTCCTCAACCGGCAAATAAAACTGCTTCTTCTTTACTCTGGTCACTGATTCAAATAAATTTCTGTGACGTACCCTTGGCCGCCGCGAGCTTACCCCAGCCCACGGAGGAAATAGTGGCGTTACAAGTCCAATAGTGAGTAGTAATCTATAATTATCCTCTATACCATAATTCAATATGTGTTGTTATTTATCTCTACTATAATAGACAGGTAATTTTTAATATATATATATATATATATATATATATATATATATATATATATATATATATATATATATATATATATATATATATATATATATATATATATATATATATATATATATATATATATTCCTCATTCTGATTCTATTGAACCCCGAAATATACTTTCTTTTAATAAACATATTATTGTGCGAAATCAATTTATGACTATCTTTATTCTTTGCATAACCCAATATTATCGCCATGCTAGAGCAAGTATGAAAAACAAATATAGCATTTTCAGATTAAATGAAACCTTTTGCAATTGAAATGAAACTCGTGGGAATGGAAATTAAACTTTTTACAGTGCAAATGAAACCTTTTGCAACAAAAATGAAACCTTTTGCGTTTATAGAAAGAAACGTAAAAAACATTTTTAGTTTTAGTAGATTTAAAATTAAATCAACTAACTATTAAAAGAAGCATTTTTATTGATTATGAACGAAAGCATAACAAGTGGAGAAAGATGTAAATGTTTATAAGTGCGGTTGT
Organism: Musca domestica; assembly: GCF_030504385.1. Taxonomy (NCBI): domain Eukaryota; kingdom Metazoa; phylum Arthropoda; class Insecta; order Diptera; family Muscidae; genus Musca; species Musca domestica. The sequence goes on from NW_026712300.1 coordinate 6,880,879, forward strand.
AAGATTTAGAAGACTTTCCAAGAGAATTTTAGTTTTATTTAATTCTTTGGTTCCTCTTCTATTGAGCTTACGATCTCGTCACTTGGGTAAAAAAAAAAAAAAATGTTTTTTGTCATAGAAGTTATTTTTAAAATAACTTCTGGGGAGAATATCCCAGGCAAAAACAAGGGAACTGATGAGGATTGGTGGCTCTTTCCGAAACCTAGGTATTCCCTGCCTTACCCCCTGGTAAACATTACCATCGTTCTCCACTAATAAACAAACGTTGTTTTTATAAAAACAACAATAAAGGGATAAAGCCAGACTATTTTGCAAAAACAAAATACTACGGTATCCCGAACAAAAAAGCCACACTGTTCTATTAATGGACAAGGCACGGTCGACGAAGGGGTTTTTGTTGTAACAGACAAAACCAACTTACATGGTTATGCTACTTCGTTCAGGCTGAACGAAAGCATAACAAGTGGAGAAAGATGTAAATGTTTATAAGTGCGGTTGTAAGATTTAGAAGACTTTCCAAGAGAATTTTAGTTTTATTTAATTCTTTGGTTCCTCTTCTATTGAGCTTACGATCTCGTCACTTGGGTAAAAAAAAAAATGTTTTTTGTCATAGAAGTTATTTTTAAAATAACTTCTGGGGAGAATATCCCAGGCAAAAACAAGGGAACTGATGAGGATTGGTGGCTCTTTCCGAAACCTAGGTATTCCCTGCCTTACCCCCTGGTAAACATTACCATCGTTCTCCACTAATAAACAAACGTTGTTTTTATAAAAACAACAATAAAGGGATAAAGCCAGACTATTTTGCAAAAACAAAATACTACGGTATCCCGAACAAAAAAGCCACACTGTTCTATTAATGGACAAGGCACGGTCGACGAAGGGGTTTTTGTTGTAACAGACAAAACCAACTTACATGGTTATGCTACTTCGTTCAGGCTGAACGAAAGCATAACAAGTGGAGAAAGATGTAAATGTTTATAAGTGCGGTTGTAAGATTTAGAAGACTTTCCAAGAGAATTTTAGTTTTATTTAATTCTTTGGTTCCTCTTCTATTGAGCTTACGATCTCGTCACTTGGGTAAAAAAAAATGTTTTTTGTCATAGAAGTTATTTTTAAAATAACTTCTGGGGAGAATATCCCAGGCAAAAACAAGGGAACTGATGAGGATTGGTGGCTCTTTCCGAAACCTAGGTATTCCCTGCCTTACCCCCTGGTAAACATTACCATCGTTCTCCACTAATAAACAAACGTTGTTTTTATAAAAACAACAATAAAGGGATAAAGCCAGACTATTTTGCAAAAACAAAATACTACGGTATCCCGAACAAAAAAGCCACACTGTTCGATTATGAATAACTTTATTTTTATAACCTCCACCTTTTAACATCCCTAAATATTCATCGCAGACCCCATAAAGTATATTCATAATCAGCATAAAATTCTAAGTCGCTTTAACGATGTCCGTCTGAATGTCTGTCTGTTGAAATCACGATACAAACCACATTATTTGACGTAGACCTTAAAATTTGGCAGAACATTTGTATAGTATCTAGGATGGATGGTATAGAAAACGCCGCATGTCGGGAGGTAACGTTATATGGGGGCTATACGAAGATGTGAACCTACATGGCCCATTTTCAATACCAAAAGTACATTTTTATCAACTTACTTCATTTCGTTCGGAAGCTAGAGTGATTTCCACAGACGGACACACGGATAGACGGAGGGACATTGTTAAATCGACATAGAATTTTATGCTGATCAGGAATATATATACTTTGTGGGGTCTAAAATGTATATTTCGAGGTGTTACAAACGGAAAGACAAACTTGATATACCCTCCATACTATGGCGGAGGGTATAAAAATTCGGTGAATGGTGTAGCTAAAATCATGAAAATTCCGAAAATGGGGAGGTACCGTTACATTGGGGCTATATGAAGACGTGGACCTGCACAGAAAATTTTCTGTCATAGGCTGCAGTATCCATTACGAACGTAAAATACAAAATTTGAGACAATTCCGGTAAATAATGTCGCTAAAATCAACGATGTACCGAATATCGGGGGGTACCGTTATATGGGGGCTATATGAAGACGTGGACCTGCACAGAAAATTTTCTGTCTTAGGCTGTAGTATTCATTTCGAACTTCAAGTACCAAATAAAATCATCAAAATACCGAATAGCGGAGGTACCGTAATATGACAATTTTATGTCTCAGGCTGTATTATTCATTGCGAACCTCAAACACCAAATATGAAACCATTCCGTTGAATAATGTCGATAAAGTCATCAAAAACCCGAATATCGTGAGGTACCATTATAAGGGGGCTATACGAAGACGTGGACTGCATAGTCAATTTTTTTTCATAGGTGTAACAAACGGAATGACAAATTTAATATACCCTCCATACTATGTTGGAGGGTATAAAAAATTTGTAAGTTCGGCCGGGCCGAACTTTGAATACCCCCACCATTTAGAACCATTTTGGCAATTTCCCAAAAAGAAAAAATAAAATCCGTTAATAATTCTGTTAAAATCTTAAAACAACCAATGTTGTCGATATATTATATATATATCTGCATAGGCAACTTTTATCATAAACCATTGCAACATTCAAATGCAAATATAGGGAGGTACCATTTTATTAGTGCTATACGAAGACTTGGAATTGCACAGACAAGTTTTTGTCATAGGCTGTAGCATCCATTACGAACTTCAAACACCACATTTGAAACAATTCCGGTGAATAATGTCGCTAAAATCATTAAAATACCGAATATCGTGAGGTACCATTATATGGGGGCTATACGAAGACGTGGACCTACATTGCCCAATTTCTGTCTTATGCTATTATTTCCATTACAAACTTTAAATACCAATTTATATACTTTGTGGGGTCTAAAATGTATATTTCGAGGTGTTACAAACGGAAAGACAAACTCAATATAACCTCCATACTATGGCGGAGGGTATAAAAATTCGGTGATTGATGTAGTTAAGATCAAGAAAATTCCGAATATAGGGAGGTGCCGTTACATTGGGGCTATGTGAAGACGTGGACCTGCACAGATAATTTTCTGTCATAGGCTGTAGTATCCATTACGAACGTTAAGTACCAAATAAAATCATCAAAATACCGAATAGCGGGAGGTACCGTTATATGGGGGATATACGAAGACGTGGACCTACACAGACAATTTTATGTCTCAGGCTGTAGTATTCATTGCGAACCTCAAACACCAAATTTGAAAAAATATCGGTGAAAAATGTCGCTAAAATGTGGACCTGCACAGACATTTTTCTGTGTCAGGCTGTAGTATTCATTACGAACTTCAAACACCAAATATGAAACCATTCCGGTGAATAATGTCGATAAAGTCATCAAAAACCCGAATATCGAGGGGTACAGTTATATGGGGGCTATACAAAAGACGGAGACATGCAAGATCAAGATGTAGACATGCAAGGTACCCATTACAAACTTTAAATACCACATTTGAAACAATTCCGGTGAATAATATCGATAAAATCATCAAAGAACCGAATATCGTGAGGTAACAGTATAAGGGGGGTATACGAAGACGTGGACTGCATAGTCAATTTTCTGTCATAGGTGTAACAAACGGAATGACAAACTTAATATACCCTCCATACTATGGTGGAGGGTATAAAAAAGTTGTAAGTTCGGCAGGGCCGAGCTTTGAATACCTCCACCATTTAGAACGATTTTAGCAATTTCCAAAAAAAAAAAAAAAAATCCGTTAAAAATTCTGTTAAAATCTTAAAAAGACCAATGTAGTCGATATATTAGGGTTTATACGACGACTGGACCTGCATATACAACTTTTATCATAAACCATTACAATATTCACATGCAAAACCTGAATAAAAAATCGGTGAATAAGGTAGCTATAATCATCAAAATTTCGAATATAGGGATGTAAAATTTTATTAGTGCTATACGAAGACTTAGACCAGCACAGACTATTTTTTGTCATTTGAAACAATTCCGGTGAATAATTCCATATTTGATGAATAGGGAAAATGAATGTGAAGTCTGTGACGACGGAAGTCGCCAACTCGTTTCCGTCCACACAGCTCGGTGTTTAATTTTTTTTTTTTTTTATTTTTATTATATTCTTTTTTTACTATTATTTTTAATCGTTTGGATTCTGTTATTTTTTTATTATGTTATTCTAAATATATATACTTGAATTCATGAATTAATCCATGCCTTAAATAGAAAGGACCTCGTTGTTTCTTTGCCTGGCCGATTGCCCCTCATAGTTGTTTGTGTCGAATCATCAGCATCATCAAAACAACATACCATTAGGTCACTGTGCGTTGGACATAAACAACAAGCAACAACATGCATGCGCAAGGGCAGCTAATGCACTCGTTAGACATAAACAGGTAGCAACAACATACATGCGTAAGAGAAACTGAATGTGCGCGTTGGACATAAACAACAAGCAACAAGGCACATAAGGGGTCTAAAATGTATATTTCGAGGTGTTACAAACGGAAAGACAAACTTAATATAACCTCCATACTATGGCGGAGGGTATAAAAATTCGGTGAATGATGTAATTAAGATCAAGAAAATTCCGAATATAGGGAGGTGCCGTTACATTGGGGCTATGTGAAGACGTGGACCTGCACAGATAATTTTCTGTCATAGGCTGTAGTATCCATTACGAACGTTAAGTACCAAATAAAATCATCAAAATACCGAATAGCGGGAGGTACCGTTATATGGGGGATATACGAAGACGTGGACCTACACAGACAATTTTATGTCTCAGGCTGTAGTATTCATTGCGAACCTCAAACACCAAATTTGAAAAAATATCGGTGAAAAATGTCGCTAAAATGTGGACCTGCACAGACATTTTTCTGTGTCAGGCTGTAGTATTCATTACGAACTTCAAACACCAAATATGAAACCATTCCGGTGAATAATGTCGATAAAGTCATCAAAAACCCGAATATCGGGGGTACAGTTATATGGGGGCTATACGAAAGACGGAGACATGCAAGATCAAGATGTAGACATGCAAGGTACCCATTACAAACTTTAAATACCACATTTGAAACAATTCCGGTGAATAATATCGATAAAATCATCAAAGAACCGAATATCGTGAGGTAACAGTATAAGGGGGGTATACGAAGACGTGGACTGCATAGTCAATTTTCTGTCATAGGTGTAACAAACGGAATGACAAACTTAATATACCCTCCATACTATGGTGGAGGGTATAAAAAAGTTGTAAGTTCGGCAGGGCCGAGCTTTGAATACCTCCACCATTTAGAACGATTTTAGCAATTTCCAAAAAAAAAAATCCGTTAAAAATTCTGTTAAAATCTTAAAAAAACCAATGTAGTCGATATATTAGGGTTTATACGACGACTGGACCTGCATAGACAACTTTTATCATAAACCATTACAATATTCACATGCAAAACCTGAATAAAAAATCGGTGAATAAGGTAGCTATAATCATCAAAATTTCGAATATAGGGATGTAAAATTTTATTAGTGCTATACGAAGACTTAGACCAGCACAGACTATTTTTTGTCATTTGAAACAATTCCGGTGAATAATGTCGCTAAAATCATTAAAATACCGGATATTGTGAGGTACCATTATATGGGGGCTATACGAAGACGTGGACCTACATGCCCCATTTTCTGTCTCATGCTGTTGTATCCAGTACGAACTTTAAATACAAATTTTGAAACATTTCCGGTGAATAATGTCGGTAGAATCATCAAAATACCGCATGTCGGGGGAGCTACCGTTATATGGTTCCGCTTTGTGGAAATCACTCTAGCTTCCGAACGAAGCTAGAGTAATTTCCACAAATTACTGGATTTTAATTCGATGGCAGAACATCCACGAGTGCAAAGGTCAGCTGGATTATCGACATTATCTAGAACTTCCGAAACTTTGTTGGCTACAAATGTTTTCCAATGGTAAGGTGGTTTACTGATCCATGCCATTGTAATGGTTGAATCAGTCCACAAATGGACTTCATGATACGCAACAATTAGATTTTCGGTGACTTTTTTACTAACTTTGACAACATTGCTGCTCCACACAGCTCAAGTCTGGGCAGGCTTACAGTTTTGAGTGGTGCTACTTTACTTTTTGAAACAAATAGAGTAGTGTATGTAACGTTTTGTGCAGAAGTGGATCGGATGTATATACATGCGCAGTATGCTTTCTCTGAAGCATCACAGAAACCATGTATTTGAGATTTGTTTTCAGGAGGAATTTTTATGTTCTGTATATCGGAGAAATTCTAAATAAAGGAACTCCATCTTTCAAAGGAATGCGACTTAATCTCCTCATCCCAATGGGTTCCATCGACCCATAAGTTTTGCATCAAGACTTTGGCAACCACTATAATTGGAATTAACCACTCTGCCGGGTCGAATTACTTCGCTACAATAGACATAACCTTACGTTTTGTTATTGAAACATTTGGTAACTCTACATGCGACACTTTGTTGAATGCCTAATATTTCCGTTTCGCCTAATATTTCCGTAAGAAACTAGGGGGGGGTGTATATTTTGTATAATCTGTGAATGATTTGAAGTTCTCTTTTTGTGTAGAAAGCCGCCCCCGCTTAAGAATTTGGCGGTACATTTTTTGTATGTCTCCATTAAAAACGTATTTGAAAAGTCTCCATTTTCTCCACATTCATTAAGTCATTTTGTACGGTGGGGCCAGCGAGACACCGTTTTCAGTTCTCTTGGAAGCGTTAAAAACGACACTGATCTTTGTTGATATTCTTTGAGGCTTAACTACAGCATGGTGTGGCAGGTAATAGGATAAGAAGTGTTCGTTGTCAGCTATTTCTACACTTGAAGTTTGCTTTATGTGACCAAGCGATACATATTCAGAAAGATCCTTATTGTATTCGGCGGCTAGCTCGGGATTTCACTTAAGGATTTTTTTCATCCTTAGAAATTGACCCAGAGCGACACGCTTTGAAGCTCCGAGATACATATTAGGGCTTCAGTGTTGTTCCAAGCATTCCATCCAGACCTGAAATCATGGTATGTGATTTCTTTGTCAGAATTTTGAAACGATTTATAATGCGGCTAGCAACAAAGGACTCTTTTGATCCCTGGTCGATGAAGGTTTTAATAGTGAAATTAATACCTTGATGTTCTACCTCCACCAAGGCTGTAGGTAAAACAGTTTTTTTACCAGATTGTGAGAAATTATTTTGAACACTAAATGTATTGGTGTAAGCGGTCACTGGTGTGGTAGGCAATTCATCGTCGAGAGCCTCAATGTGATAAGACGCGGATGCTGATCTTGGAACTTGCGAATTTGATTGAAAATGATTGCCTCCATCAGAATGTAACGGACTTGGCATGAGTATTTACTTTAACATTTTTTAGAAGTGTGTCCATATGACAAGCAGTTTCGCAGATGTTTTCAGAAACAAATTTTCTTTTTTGTAAATATGACAAGGCACAAAACTTGAAGCGAGATCGCAAAGATTGATCCTGGTGACATTCTTTGCATGCCTTATGAGATGTGTCAGTAGATGCATTGTACGCATTGACTTTGTGGGAACTGTGGTTGTTGTTGGATGGTTTCCTCATGTCATATATGGACTCGATCATATCTAATCTTTTTGATATGAAATCATCTAATTGATCCCATGATGGCATTTCCTTATGATTTGAAAGTGAATTTTCCCAAGCAGTCAATGTCTCCTCCGGAAGCTTTGAGGAAACCCAGTATACCAAGATGAGATCCCACGAAATGACAGAAATGTTGTAGGTCCGGACATGCACTTATTGATAGTATACTGTAAATTTCGTAGGGATTTAACCTTTTCGGAATATTCCGAAAGCATATCTCGGAAACTTGGTCCCTTGACATAGCCTCCACTGAATACATCAGTGTCGCATGGTGGTATTTTCAGTGATAAGTTGGTATCATTTGAGTTATTCTTAAAACATTAGACTGTGTTGTAGTTTTTTCCATTTTCTGTTCCTCAATATGTATAAGATTCAAGTATATGTGAGGTCTTCCTTCTGGCTCAGGTAAGATAAGATAAGGTAAATAAGAAAAAGGGGAGGGGGGGTAAACATCAATGGACACCTGTGTAAATAAGATAGGGGGAGGGGGATATCAATGGTCACCTGTGTAAAGGGTTATAAGAAAGGGAAGGGGGTTATCGGTAATACGTTATGACAAGTTCGGATCGATCTAGTTTTAACTGAGGATTTATTTCACACCTAGAACAATTCAAAAAAGGGAAGGGGATTAGGGGGGCAATAAATTAATATTCTTGTGTACGAGTTGTGTGTAGTAAGAAAACAAATCCTCTGTGTAAGGGTTATAAGAAAGGGAAGGGGGTAAGCGCTAATAAATTATGATAAGTTCGGATCGATCTAGTTTAAGTGAGGTTTTATTTCACACCTAGAACAATTCAAGAAAGGGAAGGGGATTAGGGGCAATAAATTAATGTTCTTGTGTTCGAGTTGTGTGTAGTAAGAAAACAAATCCTAGTTGTTTATGTTGTTACTAAATAGACATAGAGCAATCCAACAAACATTTTTGAGTTGCGGTAAAAATGACGTGGAGTTAGATAATTTTGTTTGACTTGTGTGTGCGGTTTTTCTTCACACCTATAGTTTGTTTACGTTGTTGTTAACTAAAAAATTACTAGTGATTCCTTTAAACAACTGTTTAATTAGGTAGACATTTTTTTTTAGACGTGTGACCAGAAAAGATTTTTTTCACACGCGTGGGAACTAGAGTCAACTCAAGTGATCATTTTTGAGTAAATATTGTTGTATAAGAATGTTTACATATACGATCGTGCCTAGGGATAAACATTCAAGTGTTTTTCCACTTTTGTTTGTGTGCTTCATATCAACGTCCTAGTTTATATTTACAGTTGGATAGTTACTTGCTTTATCCTTATTTGATAGGATAAAATTCTAATTGTAAATGATACAATCTTGAGATAATATAAATGAAAATGTAAGATTAGAATTGTATTTAGGGTTTTTATCGGAAATAATGCTTCGTCTAGGACGTTTAAAACAGCGCACAATTTGTAGAAAGTCATTCAGTCTTCAAAAACATTTTCCGTATACAATAATGACAGCAAGGAAATTTTCACAATGCGAGTGGAGTGACGCAGAGTTTTTTGAGGACTTTGATGTGGATGAAGAGGTGGAAAAATATTTTAAAAAAGAAAACGAGAGAGTCGCCAGAAGAAATGAAGAAGCCCCTACATGCGGGCTTAATGGTAATGAAGGAGATTCGATTGAATTCCGTGAAGACGAAAGGATTGGAGACTTAATTGATGAAGACCTCCGCATAATAAATGACATATTTTTATCAGGTGATATGTCAGAGGACTTTTTAGCATTCTCTGGGGAGCCCTGCGAGGAAGAACAGACAACACAAGAAGTCTATCAACGTGTTGTTGATTACTATCTCCCCCTCCTCCCCCAAGACATATTGAACACTACTAATGCTATAGAAGTGGTGAAATAAGTCAAGCAGACGAGATCTTTGAAAACGGACAGCAGTTGGCAGCCATTCAGGATGATGATGAATGGCTGATACAATTCCGTGCGGAGACTCCCCATACAAACGGAAATGATTCTGAGCCAAAACAAAATAATTTATTACTACATTTAATTTCAACTATCTCTAATAATATAGAGCAATTAAAAATTCTGGTTGAAGATTTAAAGGATGATGATCCTATTAAAATATTTATAAAAAATTTTAAATTACATTTATGGGGTTAGAAAAGGTGCAAACATATTTTATGTAGGAGGGAAAGAGAAAGACAGTGAATCTTTTGAATATAAATAGCTGGTGATGTTGAGTAAAATATCGCAGTGTAATATCAAGACTCAGAAAGCATGGATTTAATTAATTCCTTCAATAGTCTGAACTACAAAAAAACCCTTAGTATGAAGGAAATGGAAATAAATAAGCAATATGCAATTGTAGGAGCATATAAAACGCAAACGAAATATGGAAACAAGATAGTATTGAAATTGGATGATTCAATTCTATATCTGCCTGCAAGATTCCTTTCCCTAGGAGATGATGCCATAACACAATTAAGTCAAGGAGGATTTTCAATCACAAAAACACATTTGCATGAAGGGAATGATAATATGTCATATAAGTTGGAGTTACAACACATATTACCAACAGAGTTTTTTTACTCCCAATATGCATCTAATACATGAATAGAAATAAAAAAAAATGTAAACACATAGATTAAGTAAATAAAAGAAATATATATTTTAAAACAACACCAATTTTTATTTAATGCTATGTAGTAATGATAGATTTTTCTATAAATGCTGAATTCTACCGTAAAAGAAAGTTAGTACGTAATCCAGCTTTCACCATTAAAATGCATCGGTTCAATATTGGAAATTTAAAAACGCCAAATATCATAGAAAAATATTTCCATAAAGAAAATGAACGATTAAAGACATTTCACTCATGGCCATTAAAAAATCCTAACCCCAGCGAGATGGCAATGTTTGGATTTTATTATACTGGCGAAGCTGACAGAGTTATAAGCTATTTCTGTCGAGTTGAAATATCTTCTTGGAAAGAAACAGATTTACCCCTTGCTGAACATATGCGTTGGTCTAGCAGCTGTCCTCTTATCAGAAGATGTAAAACCAATAATGTACCGATATGTGAAAGCGAATTTAACAGTTTATTACCAGAAAGAAGTTATGATGTATGTGGAATGCATAAATATAATGTTTCAAAAGATTTATATTTCAAAGAAACAAAAATATCTATGAAATTTAATAGCTTGAAATGCTTATTCATTTTTATAACAGCGTTAGCACTTATATCATTTTTAATTTTAGTGCATTAATATATTTCATATTAAATAAAATTCAAAACTTTTTTTTTTTTAATTTTTATTATCATTAGACTAGAATACATATATATTTTTTAATTACATAAATTAGAAACATTTTTATTCAATAAAAATTCTAAACATAAATGACCACAATTAAATGTATTAAATTTTTGTTTTCTTACATAATTATAAGATACATCTGTTCCTAAATATTTTAATATCTCCACGGGAGGTTGAAGATTACCAAAGCTATCAAAATATAGTTTTTTCGTCTTATTTCTATAGTATGCTACCCAATGTGTGCCAGGTCCATTATGAGAATCAAGATTTATAATTCCAGATTCTATGTTACGTGGTTTATAAGGTAGTTTATCCCGCATGTAAACTCCTCTAAAATTTGGAATATATTTCTTTCCAAACAATTTAATATCAATATCCGTTAAAGGTCTATTGGGTAGCTGACTTAGAAGTTTTTTGTCCAAGATTTCTTTTTGTATACAATACCCATCCCATTTTTAAATGGTTTGAGGTAAAGGCCGTACCAATGGCGATGTTCTCCATAGATTTATTATGACGAATGTTTTCTTCAAGTTTCTTCTGAGCATTCTTGGCTGAGTTAACTGCTTTCGCTATTGATGAGCCTCCTGTAGCTAATGCACCTACAGCACTCAGTGCTGTTAATATTGGTATTATAGGAAGAAATCCTCCAATTTTTGGTACTCGTATAACCCTGGGAATAACTATATTGGATTTTTTACCCTTAAATGCTTGTCCTATTGTTTTACGAGCAATTTTTATGGCACTATTAATATCGCGTGGTTTCTCTTTTCTTAGGATTGAAGTTGCATTTTGAACAGTCGAAGAAAATAGCTTTTTTCTGCATTCAACATTTTTAGTTATACCCATACCTAATTTTGATTTAGCCTTCATGGTATTGCTAACTAAAAAAGCATTAATCTTTTCACCCCAGTTACTATCTTTTGCTTTCACTCGTTGCCAAGCCCTTTCAGCTAGGTCTTGATCCGCTTTATGCCTTGCGTTTATATCATTAGTTTTGGAATACTCAATATCATGTAGTTTGCAAGCTGAATCTAAACCATTTATTCCTTTATCGCCTCTTCTCAATCTTTTTTCCAATTTTGTACCGGTGCCACAAAATTCATATCCAGGTAAATGAAGCTCGAATGGTAGTGCGTCAATAGTGTTATTCAATAGTCCTCTTCCTCAAATGATTCGTTTATAATTAATTAAGTTTTTATAATAAACAACCATTTTATATGTTAATCAGTAATCTAAAAGAAAATAAATCTTATAAATTTTATGAAGCATCCAAAGTAATACACAGTCTCCAAAATGCGTTTGGTGAAACAAGATACGAATATTAATGTGAAAAACTTTGATTTTAATAATCGTAATAACGATAGGCGTAAACATAGTCCCTTATTACCTAATTCCATTAGAGCTGTAATAGTAGGTCCATCAAATTGCGGAAAAACTAATATCATGATTAGTTTAATTGAAAGCCCTAACGGATTAAAATTTAAAAATATATACTTATATTCAAAATCTCTTCAACAGCCAAAATATAAGTATTTGGAAGAGTTAATTACACCCATTAAGGGAATGGGATTTCACACATATGCTGAAAACAATGACGTTCTACGACCAAATGAGGCGAAGGAAAATTCGATAATGATCTTTGATGATGTCGCTTGTGAAAATCAAAACAACATACGCGCATACTTTTGTATGGGTAGACATAGAAATATAGACTCCTTCTATTTATGTCAAACATATACACGAATTCCAAAACATCTTATTAGAGATAATGCCAACTTCATAATAGCTTTCAAACAGGATAATATCAACATGAAACACATTTTTAATGAGCACATTGGAGGCGATATGTCATTCAACAAGTTTACTGCTATATGTAGAGAATGTTGGAGCGATAAATATGGATTTTTGGTTATAAGTAAAGATGATACCATAACTAACGGTCGCTATAGAAAAGGATTTAACGTCTTATAATATCTCGAATAAAGCACATCTATATTCAATCGAACCCGCTTCAAAAAAAAAAAAAAAACGTTCATAGCTGACCTGTTCTCCTTGAAAGCAGTCCGTTTTAAACTAATCTGATTATTATAAACCGCCCCTGTTTCAAACTGACCTGTTTATTATAAACCGCCCTGTTTAAAACTGACCTGTTTATTGTAAACCGCCCTGTTTCAAACTGACCTGTTTATTATAAACCGCCCCTGTTTCAAACTGACCTGTTTGCTATAAACCGCCCTGTTTCCAACTGACCTGTTTATAATAAACCGCCCCTGTTTCAAACTGATCTGTTTACTGCAAACCGGCCTGTTTCAAACTGACCTGTTTACTGTAAACCGATCCTGTTTCAAACTGACCTGCTTATAATAAACCGCCCTGTTTACATAAACTCTGCTGTTCCTACCCTGCAAAGCGATCTGTTTACCATAAACCGATCAGTTTACGATTACCTCTGTTCTGTTGAAAAATATTAATAATGACTGGAAGAAAAACAATGGATGAGAATGTTTTAAAAGAACTCATTAAATCAAGGAGTATTCTGAGGAAAAAATTTCAATCTATTAAAGAAGGAGAGGATGACATCGGAAGACGACTACAGTATACATTTAAACCCATTATAAAACCATTAAATGATGTTGTTAAATTATCACATTTAAATTTAAATGAAACAAAAAAAAATCGATAAACGCCATTAAAAATGAAAAAAATATTAAAAAGGAAAACGAACTCAAACTAGAAAAAAACTTTGTTGCCAAAAGTGAACATAAAGATGACTCTAATGACGATGATGAAACATTCTATTCTGAAGAGGAGGAGGAGAAAGGAGAAGATTGGCAGTATAAGAAGGGAGTGGAAAGTCTTACATCCTTATTTAAAAATAATACATACGATAATATATACGGTCCCCAGAAAGACGAAAATGGTGATTGGAAATTCGGTAACAGTAAAATGTACTTTGTTGATGACAAAATAAAAATTGGGAATCAAACATGGGCCTTATCAAGCGGTCTATACAATCTTTTATTCCACAAAAATCCTACTGGCTTTGATAAATTTGAATTAGATATATATAAGAAAATTCTAGAGAATACGTGTGTACACCGGAGAAATTATGAATCAACCGGACAAATTAGAGGTAATAAAGGTCCGAAGTATACAAAGATTATAAAAAAACTGTTTCAATCAACTCACACAGGTGAAGGATTAATGAACGTTAATCTAAAGAAACCAAATTATATATATTGGAACGATCCAAATGAGTTGGTTGAACGTTTAAAATTATTAATAGCCTCCAAAAATGCAGGTCATACAAATCAGGACAATGAAATAATATCAATAATTGAAGAGTTAAGAGAAGACAATATAATATACTGACGGGGGACAATAAGTATCAATTATGCAATGAGCGTCGATAAATTCGGTCACTACTCAAACTCTAGTAATTTGAGAAAAAATGCTTCAAAAGTTTTTGGAATTGATATTGACCAGCATTACAACCTCGATATCCAAAATAAAAAAAATTAAAAACTTGGCGCCGCCATCGGAAGACAACGACGCAGTCAACAAAGCTTTTGTACAAAAGAAAATCCTACATTCGCAAGAAATATTAAGAAGAGAAATATCAACAGAGATAAGAAATTTATTTAATGAAATAAATCACCTAAAAAAAGAAATAAAACATTTTGGGAATGATAAGAGCGTTATATCGCCAATGTCAATGCCACACAGTATTATATTGAATAAAATTCTCAATAAATAAATATGGAAAGAAGGACTATAGTAAATGAACTCCATTCTCAAGCGAGGAAACGTTTTCCTCGCCGAAGAGTTATTACAAAGGGTATTGATGATTTATGGCAAGCAGATTTGGTTGAAATGGGTAATTATTCACCCATTAATAAAGGATATAAATATTTGCTAACTGTTATTGATACCTTCTCAAAATATGCTTGGGCTGAAGCGATTAAAGCAAAAAGCGCGAAAGATGTATGCGCGGCATTTAAAAAAAATTTTGATTGCTGGCAGAGTACCTAAAAACTTACAAACGGATGATGGAAAAGAGTTATTTAACAAAGAATTTAAGAAGTTAGCAGATATATACGCAATATATCACTATTCTACATATAGTGTTATGAAAGCCTCAATTGTTGAAAGATTTAACCGAACCTTAAAAAATAAAATGTTTCGAGAATTTTCTTATAATGGTACATATCATTGGATTGATATCTACAGAAAGCTGATTCATGAATACAATCAAACTAAACATGGAACTATAAATATGCGACCCATTGATGTAACCAAAAGCAATGAACAAATTTTGCTAGATTCAGTTTACAATCACATTAAAACATTTCCTAAACCAAAGTATCGTGTTGGAGATTATGTTCGAATAAGTAAATATAAAAATATATTTGAAAAGGGTTATACACCAAACTATAGCACTGAAATCTTTCGCATAAAATCGATTCAAATTACAAATCCTGTGACATATATTTTGGAGGATTATGAGGGTAATCCTATCAAGGGAGGATTCTACAACGAAGAAATTAAACCTACTCGTTTCCCAAATACGTACCTGGTAGAAAAGGTCTTAAAATCAAAAGGTGATAAGGTATATGTAAAATGGTTGGGGTTTACAAACCATCATAACTCATGGATAAATAAAAATGATATATTATAAAAAAAAAGAAAAAACTTAAATAAAAATTTATAAAAATAAAGTAATGAAAAGTGTGTTTTCATTTATAAACAAACACTCATAATGTCAATAACATTGGCTCTAACGGGAAAATCATCCGTTTTAACGGCAGATTATTTTCCGCCAATTCAGGTGATAGGAGATTATGAGTGTGCCTTAATTGATTTTCATTCATATAATTCTATACCTAATGTTGATTATGATAATAATCTATTTCATATTGGAGGACAAATAATAGAGATTCCTATTGGTTCATATGAACTTGAGGATATAGCTGACTATATTAAAACATCATATAAAAACGAAAACAATACAAAATCCATTGAAATTGTAGCTAATAACAACACACTACAGCTTGAAATATTTTCCTCCCATGACTCAATCGATTTTAATCAGCACCGTTCTATAAGCTTACTATTTGGATTCGAGGGCGGTATCTTACCACCAGGTAGAAGACATTGCTCACAACTCCCAGTAAATATTTTGCGAGTAAACGCAATTCAAATCCAGTGTAATATAACTACGGGAGCATATATGAATAATACACCTGTACATACTTTACATGAATTCGGAATAAATGTTTCCCCTGGATATAAAATAGATGAAATACCTCGTAATTTGATTTATTTACCTGTGAATGTGAAAGAAATAAGTTGCCTAAAAATTTGGATTGCTGATCAAGAACAACGCCTAATTAATTTTCGCGGTGAAGAAACTACTCTTCGGCTACATTTGAGACCTATATCAAAATGATTATATATAATAAATATATTAAAACACAGAAAGAGTCTCGCATTCCTATAAAGGTTATCAAACCTAAAACACGAGGACTGACGGAGGAAAATAAAAAATTTTTGAAATCCGTTAAAATACACTTAAAGGAAAATGTCTGAAATACATAATGTTGAAGACGCACCGTATTCTGATGACAGCATAATCAAAAAAGATTATCACAGCTATGTACCCTACATTCGTTCTTTTAAGAATAATGATGAAATTAGAATTACAATACAAAATCGAGATTTATATGTCTTGCCAAGTGAGAGTTACATCTACGTTGAAGGTGTAATAACATCATCAGATGGAACACTAACGGATAATGCTCGTTTACGTAATAACTGCGTAGCATATTTATTTGATGAAATACGATATGAATTAAATGGTATCGAAATTGATCGTACATGCTATTTAGGAGCATCGAGCACTATAAAAAATTTTGTTTCTCTTACAAGTGTTGAGAGTAATATTATGAAGAATGCTGGATGGACTAATGGTGCTGATTTAAATAGGAACATGTTTAATTTTTGTATTCCACTTAAAATGCTGTTGGGGTTTGCAGAGGACTATAATAAAGTAATATTAAATAGTAAACATGATCTTATTATGCTGCGTAGTTCGAGTAATCAAAATGCATGTTATTCTACCGATTCGAACGAGAAGCTAAATGTAGAAATAAATAATATAACATGGAAGATGCCTCGTGTACGCTTAGCAGATTCATCAAAGCTGCAGATTATGAGAATAATAAATAATGGAAAACCTCTTCCTATTGCATTTCGAAGTTGGGATTGTCATTTTAATCCAACGTTTCAGGGTGCAACTAAATGTCATTGGAATGTAAAATTGTCGACTAATAGAGAACGTCCACGCTTTATATTACTCGCTCTAGAAAAAGAAGGAAAATTTATTCACTCAAATTTGGTAAACGTGAAAGTTCATTTGAATTCAGAAGCATATCCGTACGATGATTTAAATCTGAAGTTTGATGAAAACAGATATGCCGTACTTTACGATATGTATCCGAAATTTCAACAAAACTACTTTTTAAGGGAACCACAACCAATATTATCATGGGAAGAGTTTAAAGAAAACCCAATTGTTGTAATTGATGTAAGCCACCAAAACGAAGTAGTCAAAAGCGGTCCAATAGATGTTCAAGTGGAATTTGAAACTAATTCACAAATTCCAGCTGGTGTAGCTGCTTACTGCTTAATCCTTCATGATCGATTAATCGACTATAATCCTTTAAATGGAATTGTTCGAAAAATGTTGTAATATTCTATACTCATTTCATTAATTAATTGATAATTTAATAAAGAAAAAAAAAAGACATTTTAAAAATATTTTTTATATTGTTTATTTATTTCTTCGTTTTTTTTTTTTATATAGATATAAACATATACATATATGTGAAATACATTAATCTTAACAAAAAAATAAATTATCAATATCAATTGCTTCATTCAATAGATTTGTAAAGTTTTTTTTCACGCTCTATAGCTACATGACCCCAAGCATATGTGTTCACCTTATCTTGGCGAACCATTCTTTTAGTATCTTTAAAACTTAATACAATTTTAGATAACTCACTTGTATAAATTTCATGCATCTTAGATCTAAAAGTATACACGGTATCACTAACTATGACTTCATTAAATAGAGTATTCTTATAATCTTCTATGTTATATCGCCTAATGACACATTTTTTTACACCTTTAGCTTTTTTAACTTCCACGCCATCATCTACCGTATACGAGTTCATTTTTGATCCTAAACCAACAAATTCAAGCATAATTTTTCCACAATTCTCGTCTTTCATCATACCTATAACTTTTTTATTTCGTCGGGGTATGTTATACACATTATCCTCAGGGTAAGCTGATGTATCGAAGTATTGATCAACATCTGCTCTTATATCCTCATAGATATCTTCAGTATACATAGTATATATGAATGAATCCGTATCCATATAATTTAGAATTACGCGCTCACCAAATTTATTTTTCATATAACCGTAAGGGAAATCATACATTTTCCATTTTGCTAACTCTAATATACAAAACCCTAAATATATAGGTTTGTTGTAAGTTACACAGAGTCTCTCCATTTGGATTGCCCAAAGATCATCGCAAAATTGTGTAGCGCTATGGAAGTTGGGTTTAGCTATCAAAGATTGAGCTCCTAATTTATTTCGGTTAGTTGTTTCCCAATGATTTACTAACTTTATATCTTTCCGCTTATCTATATTTTCCATAGTTTTTCCAAATACTGCATTATTAAAAAGTTTAAATAAATTCCTTAAGAAATCATTGTCCGCTTTTTGTCTTTCTTCAGTATTTTTATCTATATATGAAGCTAACCATGGAGACTGATCAAAGGAAATTACGCGATGAACTTTATCCAAAACCAGACCATTATCTAAGCATTGCTTTAAAGTCATATAATGCATGCTATACGATTTCTTTGGATCAAAATCGGCAATCAGCTTGTCATATTTTGAACCCCCAACTTTTTTGTTTTCAGAACAGAAAGGCAAATCATTATGTTTATCATGTAACGTTTTTGGATAACTTAGATCCACTTCGTATATGTAACCAATGTTTGAATTTGCTTTAAAGTTCTGAATTTGTCTAGCATCTCTTATTATATCATCATTTTTGACCCATTGAAAATTACCATTAGGGAGATATTGCCTCATAGCCCAACCGTAGAGATTATTCGCATCAATATATAATAAATAACTTGATGGAGAGTTTTGATCAAAATTCTTCATATATTTATTGTTCGCTTTAGTGTACCTCCTTGAGCACTGTGTCAGACCACCTCTAATACCATTCTTAATTAAATGAAACATGTCTAGATCGGTTAATAATTCAAGACCTACTTTTGTTTGCCTGAGCATAGCATCAAATGATAATCCCGGTGCTGTATAATACTGACAAGGATCAAGCTTATGAACATTTTTACATGACTTTCTAAAATTTTCAAAAACGTCAGTAAGAAGTAGAACATCAACCTTTAAATATAACTCCATGTAATCACGTAAAGTTTTACAATTGAATGTTTGCCACACCTTTATAGCATGCTCATATTCTCTATATAACACCTTTTATCATTTAATGTACTATAAAATGACTCGATTGGAGGAAGGGTAGTATCGTTCAACTTCTCAAAGGAATTTAAATATTCATAACAGAATATACCCTTTTTCCTCATGAGATTGAATTCATTATCATTGGTGAAATGTTTTCTAATAGATATCATATCTCCATCTGTACAGTAGCTAGCTAAAGCATCTAAACTACTAGCCATAAAACGAATTGAATCCAAAAATCTATATTCAAACGTCTTGTGTCTATTATAAGGATTCATATTCACCGTATGCGATAAAGAAATATATTTTTCTTTTGTTAGAGGAATTATAGTGGTGTTTCCCTCTATAGTGGTCAAAAGCTCTTTAACAAACAAATGGCAATCATATTCTGAAAAATTATGGAAAAATATTTGGATGAATTGTGCTACCGTATAATTAATGTTGCATACATTATGAGCTGCCCCTCTAAATTTACCAGTTACGTGACAATGATAACGAACTTTATCATCACATAAATTTTTATCACAAATATGGCAATTTACTGCTGAGTCAAATATACTTTGCTCGATAGATGATAGCGGTTTCATTGGCGTATTAAGAGACAAGTAATTATTGTAAATTTCTCTACGGGAAACATCTAATTGCTCTATAAATTTCTGAGCTGCATCCTCACCAGTATAGTGATGATATACATCTAAATTACTATCAAATGAACATTTAATATTGAATCCATATGCACATGGAATATGCTTCTTAATTCTTTCCCCACCTGCTATTACAGTCTCTAAAACACATTCAAAATCTGCATAAATAACAAATGGTACGTCCATTTGTTTTCTAAAGTTCTTAAATTCTAAAATACTTTTGTGACGACACGACTACAATACTTTTTGTGAATAATCATAAGGTCTTCTCTGGGGGTGCAGTAGAAACAGCTATTACAAATTGATATTTTTCTTCTATTAGTAGTAAGCTGACTCCTAATCAATCTGAAAGAAACCAACATGTTAAATACACAAGTTGATACATTGTTTATATTATATTTACCTTGAAACATGCTTTACTAATATGAAGTGAGCCTTATCTGCCTCCGCCAGTAAAATTAAATTCACATGATTCGCCTTTTCCGCTTTTGTGTGGTATAAGGGTCCAACAACTTCTTTATCGTATCCGAATACATTTATGCTTATCTCTGGATTGTTGGTTTCAAACTCTGATATTTTTTTCAGCTCAACTGGAAAATTCATTCCTTCGAAATTGAGAGTAACACCATTTCGGAGGGTGATTTTTTCTGCCTTTATGTCCGGAATTGTGTATGATGAAGTCCTTGTTGGATTTCTATTCGGAGTACTATCCATTGCAGCAATTAAACACCATTTGAAGCAGAATTTATCGTTATTTTTTAAGTTCCAGCACGCTTTTTTATGTCGCAACGATTTAGGAGTATTAATATACTGCGATCCTTTAATTGGAGCAGATTTATTTAGGTTCAACTCCAGCCACAATATTTTAGATAGAGCCCATCCAGAATCCCTTTCTTGAAATTCAGACATCTTATTCTTTATAGAGTCTGCATGTGTATTGAATATTTCATCAACATCATCTGAGTGTGTTATTTGATTCATTTTGGTTATATGCCCCATGCTTACAACCTTGATTTCATCCTCAAATATCTTTGCATATTCACCAACGACTTCTATATTAAATTTTAAAACTGCGTACGTTTCCACAGCATGTTTAATCATATTTGTTATTGCATCTTTAGATTTCGAAAAGAAATCATCAATATTGATTGTAGTTTCTTCGCACTTATATTGATAAGTTTTAATGCGATTTTGAAAACCACTATTTATCAATACCATTCTAGGATCAATGACGGTACAACTTTTTTCTTTGTGAGAGTTTGTTCTACAGTGATTAAACCACAGATTTTTTCGCACATTTATGTTGCACGAATCGCAATACATAAAGACATATGATTGCCTCTTTCTTTCAGACATCTGTTGTTGAATATTTTGTTCATTTCCTTCGTGATTGTCCATTTGTTGTTGTTGGTTACATTGTTGCTGCTCATTTCCTTCGATATTTTCCATTTGCTGATGATGGTGATATTGCGACTGTTGTTCATTAATATTGTATTGTTGTTGGTATGTTTGATATTGTTGCTGTTGATGATGAAAACTGTGTTGGTCCTGTTGTTGATCAAGTTGTTGCTGCTGTGATCTATGAAGTTCTTTCTTCCGTTGTTGATGTAAAAGATATGGATGATAGCGATTATTTTGATATGATTGTAGTTGTTGATTATATTCTCTAGAATATTTATATTGCCCATGATTATTGTATTGTCCAGCATGACGATATTGTTCAAAATTATATTGACATTGTTGTTGCTGATTGTGATGAGTTCCATAATGAAATTCTAATGCTTGAGAATTTATGAACATCTGATTACATAAATTACATAACATATGTAGTTCGCAGTGTTTTTGATATTCCATGCCGTTAACAAATTCTACAGCGCAAATATTGGATTTTAAACGCATTGAATTCATTTTTGATTTTTTTTTCTTTTTTTTTATTCAGAGAACAAATTTAAAAAATTTGTAGGGAGCGTGGTTTTTCGTCGAAGTCTCAACAGAAAATGAAGATTTTCATTTAAAATAAATAAAGGAAAAAAATTCATTTCAGTTTACAACAATAATGCACACACTAGCATACACATATGGATAATTTGATACCTATTATTAAAAACATGATTTCACGAAAATTTATGATATTTACGAAAGAAATATTTCAATCTTTAAAATGGTCTCACATCTTAAAAATGACTTTGAAATGTCTTCCTATTGAAGCAGGTGTGAAAAGAAAACACTCGTAATTTTCTAGTTAAAACAGCAAAAACAAATAAAGGGTTGATAAAAAAAAAACTGTGAGGTATGTAAAAACAATAATCTCAGCAGAAAAGAGCGCCACTTTTCTTCAGCATACAAGTCTTTTTCAACAGGACCGGGATCGGTCTATTGATATTGTACTATTAAAACAAAAAAAAACATTCGAAAATAATATTGCACATTTAACCACAATCAATAAAAACACACAAACAAAATTAGAAAAAAAAAACACTTGAATGTTTTTTCCCTAGATAGGATCGTATATGTAAACATTCCTATGTAGCAATATTTACTCAAAATGGTCACTTGGGTTGATCTATGTCTATTTAGTAATTGCCCCCCTAATCCCCTTCCCTTTCTTGAATTGTTCTAGGTGTGAAATAAATCCTCACTTAAAACTAGATCGATCCGAACTTGTCATTACTTATTACCGCTAATCCCCCTCCCCTTATCTCATTTACAAAGGTGCCCCGTTGATGTTTACCCCCACCCCTACCCCTATCTTATTTACACAGGTGTCCATTGATGTTTACCCCCTCCCCTTTTTCTTATTTACCTTATCGTTATCTTACCTGAGCCAGAAGGAAGACCTCACATATACTGATTCAGAATAAAAGCTTTGCATCCTTTGTATGATTTACAGGTTTCGCTAAATTTGGAATTAATGGAGACACTCATGTCTTTGGTTAAGGTGGCGTCTTCGGACGTCATTTCACTTTCATATATTTGAACAAGTTGCTTCCATCGTCTTTCTTAGTCATCCAATACCATCTGCAAACGAGAAGCTGTATGGTTCTCAATAGGTGCTTGTTGGAAGTTGGCACAAAATGTGACAAATTGATCAGAGAAGAAAATGAATTTTAGTGGAATTTTTCCAGCAACATCGTTATGTGTACTCATTTAAAAAAACAAAATGACCCCAACTTTACAAAATATTCTCTATTTTAGTTGAAGCTTCTACTTGTAGATAAATATTCTAATCAGAATATTAAGATGTGTGAATTTCCAACCTTGACTGAAAAGTCAACAGTTTCACGCTAACTTTTTGGGTAATATTTAGATCTAATTTTGGGAAATATTTTAAGACTAAACATTTATAAACGAGAATTGCAATAAGAAACAATGTAAAGTAAGGTGTGAGAACATTAGAGTACGAAAACCCTAAATCTCAAATAACAAATGTGAACGATCACGATATGTTTTTTTGTTTAGACTTCCAGTAAAGACTATTGAAATATGGTGTCAATGGTATATCGCTAATTGCTCAGTTTGCTTTTAATGTAGTCACTCGTAATATGAAAATTAATGGTCATGCAATATGAAATGTTTCGAATCGAGTAATATATTCTACATACAGATAACCTTTTTCGATAGGTGTTTCGCGTCGATGACTCCGGTTAACTAGTGTTCTGACAAGAGGATACGATGACACAGCAGTGGACGGGAATTAGGATTATCCAAGTATTGTTTCAGTATTCCAAAGTTTTAATGTTTCCTGTGTATCCACTACTAACCTCTCAGCTCTTTCCGTTGATGAATAGCACAGTTTCATAAAATTTTTCGACAAAAGTTATCTTACTACAAATCACTGTATGTTTCTATCTCTTGCTTTGGTGTACTGTACCCAACGTACTTTTGTTATACCCTCCACCATAGTATGGAGGGTATATTAAGTTTGTCATTCCGTTTGTAACACCTCGAAATATACATTTTAGACCCCACAAAGTATATATATTCTTGATCAGCATAAAATTCTATGTCGATTTATCAATGTCCGTCCGTCTGTCCGTCCGTCCGTCTGTGGAAATCACTCTAGCTTCCGAACGAAATGAAGTAGGTTGATAAAATTTTACTCAAATGTGTACTATGTCGATAAAGAAATATATTTTTCTTTTGTTAGAGGAATTATAGTGGTGTTTCCCTCTATAGTGGTCAAAAGCTCTTTAACAAACAAATGGCAATCATATTCTGAAAAATTATGGAAAAATATTTGGATGAATTGTGCTACCGTATAATTAATGTTGCATACATTATGAGCTGCCCCTCTAAATTTACCAGTTACGTGACAATGATAACGAACTTTATCATCACATAAATTTTTATCACAAATATGGCAATTTACTGCTGAGTCAAATATACTTTGCTCGATAGATGATAGCGGTTTCATTGGCGTATTAAGAGACAAGTAATTATTGTAAATTTCTCTACAGGAAACATCTAATTGCTCTATAAATTTCTGAGCTGCATCCTCACCAGTATAGTGATGATATACATCTAAATTACTATCAAATGAACATTTAATATTGAATCCATATGCACATGGAATATGCTTCTTAATTCTTTCCCCACCTGCTATTACAGTCTCTAAAACACATTCAAAATCTGCATAAATAACAAATGGTACGTCCATTTGTTTTCTAAAGTTCTTAAATTCTAAAATACTTTTGTGACGACACGACTACAATACTTTTTGTGAATAATCATAAGGTCTTCTCTGGGGGTGCAGTAGAAACAGCTATTACAAATTGATATTTTTCTTCTATTAGTAGTAAGCTGACTCCTAATCAATCTGAAAGAAACCAACATGTTAAATACACAAGTTGATACATTGTTTATATTATATTTACCTTGAAACATGCTTTACTAATATGAAGTGAGCCTTATCTGCCTCCGCCAGTAAAATTAAATTCACATGATTCGCCTTTTCCGCTTTTGTGTGGTATAAGGGTCCAACAACTTCTTTATCGTATCCGAATACATTTATGCTTATCTCTGGATTGTTGGTTTCAAACTCTGATATTTTTTTCAGCTCAACTGGAAAATTCATTCCTTCGAAATTGAGAGTAACACCATTTCGGAGGGTGATTTTTTCTGCCTTTATGTCCGGAATTGTGTATGATGAAGTCCTTGTTGGATTTCTATTCGGAGTACTATCCATTGCAGCAATTAAACACCATTTGAAGCAGAATTTATCGTTATTTTTTAAGTTCCAGCACGCTTTTTTATGTCGCAACGATTTAGGAGTATTAATATACTGCGATCCTTTAATTGGAGCAGATTTATTTAGGTTCAACTCCAGCCACAATATTTTAGATAGAGCCCATCCAGAATCCCTTTCTTGAAATTCAGACATCTTATTCTTTATAGAGTCTGCATGTGTATTGAATATTTCATCAACATCATCTGAGTGTGTTATTTGATTCATTTTGGTTATATGCCCCATGCTTACAACCTTGATTTCATCCTCAAATATCTTTGCATATTCACCAACGACTTCTATATTAAATTTTAAAACTGCGTACGTTTCCACAGCATGTTTAATCATATTTGTTATTGCATCTTTAGATTTCGAAAAGAAATCATCAATATTGATTGTAGTTTCTTCGCACTTATATTGATAAGTTTTAATGCGATTTTGAAAACCACTATTTATCAATACCATTCTAGGATCAATGACGGTACAACTTTTTTCTTTGTGAGAGTTTGTTCTACAGTGATTAAACCACAGATTTTTTCGCACATTTATGTTGCACGAATCGCAATACATAAAGACATATGATTGCCTCTTTCTTTCAGACATCTGTTGTTGAATATTTTGTTCATTTCCTTCGTGATTGTCCATTTGTTGTTGTTGGTTACATTGTTGCTGCTCATTTCCTTCGATATTTTCCATTTGCTGATGATGGTGATATTGCGACTGTTGTTCATTAATATTGTATTGTTGTTGGTATGTTTGATATTGTTGCTGTTGATGATGAAAACTGTGTTGGTCCTGTTGTTGATCAAGTTGTTGCTGCTGTGATCTATGAAGTTCTTTCTTCCGTTGTTGATGTAAAAGATATGGATGATAGCGATTATTTTGATATGATTGTAGTTGTTGATTATATTCTCTAGAATATTTATATTGCCCATGATTATTGTATTGTCCAGCATGACGATATTGTTCAAAATTATATTGACATTGTTGTTGCTGATTGTGATGAGTTCCATAATGAAATTCTAATGCTTGAGAATTTATGAACATCTGATTACATAAATTACATAACATATGTAGTTCGCAGTGTTTTTGATATTCCATGCCGTTAACAAATTCTACAGCGCAAATATTGGATTTTAAACCCATTGAATTCATTTTTGATTTTTTTTTTCTTTTTTTTTATTCAGAGAACAAATTTAAAAAATTTGTAGGGAGCGTGGTTTTTCGTCGAAGTCTCAACAGAAAATGAAGATTTTCATTTAAAATAAATAAAGGAAAAAAATTCATTTCAGTTTACAACAATAATGCACACACTAGCATACACATATGGATAATTTGATACCTATTATTAAAAATCACGAAAATTTATGATATTTACGAAAGAAATATTTCAATCTTTAAAATGGTCTCACATCTTAAAAATGACTTTGAAATGTCTTCCTATTGAAGCAGGTGTGAAAAGAAAACACTCGTAATTTTCTAGTTAAAACAGCAAAAACAAATAAAGGGTTGATAAAAAAAAAAACTGTGAGGTATGTAAAAACAATAATCTCAGCAGAAAAGAGCGCCACTTTTCTTCAGCATACAAGTCTTTTTCAACAGGACCGGGATCGGTCTATTGATATTGTACTATTAAAACAAAAAAAAACATTCGAAAATAATATTGCACATTTAACCACAATCAATAAAAACACACAAACAAAATTAGAAAAAAAAACACTTGAATGTTTTTTCCCTAGATAGGATCGTATATGTAAACATTCCTATGTAGCAATATTTACTCAAAATGGTCACTTGGGTTGATCTATGTCTATTTAGTAATTGCCCCCCTAATCCCCTTCCCTTTCTTGAATTGTTCTAGGTGTGAAATAAATCCTCACTTAAAACTAGATCGATCCGAACTTGTCATAACTTATTACCGCTAATCCCCCTCCCCTTATCTCATTTACAAAGGTGCCCCGTTGATGTTTACCCCCACCCCTACCCCTATCTTATTTACACAGGTGTCCATTGATGTTTACCCCCTCCCCTTTTTCTTATTTACCTTATCGTTATCTTACCTGAGCCAGAAGGAAGACCTCACATATACTGATTCAGAATAAAAGCTTTGCATCCTTTGTATGATTTACAGGTTTCGCTAAATTTGGAATTAATGGAGACACTCATGTCTTTGGTTAAGGTGGCGTCTTCGGACGTCATTTCACTTTCATATATTTGAACAAGTTGCTTCCATCGTCTTTCTTAGTCATCCAATACCATCTGCAAACGAGAAGCTGTATGGTTCTCAATAGGTGCTTGTTGGAAGTTGGCACAAAATGTGACAAATTGATCAGAGAAGAAAATGAATTTTAGTGGAATTTTTCCAGCAACATCGTTATGTGTACTCATTTAAAAAAACAAAATGACCCCAACTTTACAAAATATTCTCTATTTTAGTTGAAGCTTCTACTTGTAGATAAATATTCTAATCAGAATATTAAGATGTGTGAATTTCCAACCTTGACTGAAAAGTCAACAGTTTCACGCTAACTTTTTGGGTAATATTTAGATCTAATTTTGGGAAATATTTTAAGACTAAACATTTATAAACGAGAATTGCAATAAGAAACAATGTAAAGTAAGGTGTGAGAACATTAGAGTACGAAAACCCTAAATCTCAAATAACAAATGTGAACGATCACGATATGTTTTTTTGTTTAGACTTCCAGTAAAGACTATTGAAATATGGTGTCAATGGTATATCGCTAATTGCTCAGTTTGCTTTTAATGTAGTCACTCGTAATATGAAAATTAATGGTCATGCAATATGAAATGTTTCGAATCGAGTAATATATTCTACATACAGATAACCTTTTTCGATAGGTGTTTCGCGTCGATGACTCCGGTTAACTAGTGTTCTGACAAGAGGATACGATGACACAGCAGTGGACGGGAATTAGGATTATCCAAGTATTGTTTCAGTATTCCAAAGTTTTAATGTTTCCTGTGTATCCACTACTAACCTCTCAGCTCTTTCCGTTGATGAATAGCACAGTTTCATAAAATTTTTCGACAAAAGTTATCTTACTACAAATCACTGTATGTTTCTATCTCTTGCTTTGGTGTACTGTACCCAACGTACTTTTGTTATACCCTCCACCATAGTATGGAGGGTATATTAAGTTTGTCATTCCGTTTGTAACACCTCGAAATATACATTTTAGACCCCACAAAGTATATATATTCTTGATCAGCATAAAATTCTATGTCGATTTATCAATGTCCGTCCGTCTGTCCGTCCGTCCGTCTGTGGAAATCACTCTAGCTTCCGAACGAAATGAAGTAGGTTGATAAAATTTTACTCAAATGTGTACTATGTCTGCAGGACTTTTGGTATTGAAAATGGGCCATATAGGTCCACGTCTTCGGATAGCTCCCATATAACTGTACCTCCCGATATTCGGTATTTTGATGATTTTAGCTACATTATTTACCGGAATTGTTTCAAATTTGGTATTTAAAGTTTTTAATAGATACTACAGCATAAAACAGAAAATGGGCAATGTAGGTCCACGTCTTCGTATAGCCCCCATGTAACGGTACCCCCCGATATTCGGTATTTTGATCATTTTAGCCACATTATTTACCGAAATTGCTTCAATTTTGGTATTTGAAGTTCATAATGAATACTATATCCTACGACAGAAAATAAGCCATGTAGGTCTACGTCTTCGTATAGCCCCCATATAACGGTACCCCCCAATATTCAGTATTTTGATGATTTTAGCGACATTATTTACCGGAATGGTTTCAAATTTGGTATTTGAAGTTCGTAATGAATACTACAGCCTATCACAGAAAATTGTCTGTGCAGAACCACGCCTTCGTATAGCCCCCATATAACGGTACCCCCGATCTTCGGTATTTTCATGATTTTAGCGAACCTATTTACCGGAATTGTTTCAAATTTCGCATTTGAAGTTCGTAATGAATACTACAGCCTATGACAGAAAATTGTCTGTGCAGGTCCACGTCTTCGTATAGCCCCCATATAACGGTACACCCCGATATTCGGTATTTTGATGATTTTGGCGACATTATTTATCGGAATTGTTTCAAATTTCGCATTTGAAGTTCGTGAAGTTCGATATAACAGCCTATGAAAAAAATTTTCTGTGCAGATCCACGTTTTATAACCACCTTGGTACCTCCCTATATCCGAGGATTTTGACGATTTTATCTACATTGTAAACAGATTTTTTTCAAGTTTCGCATTTGAATATTGTGATATAAGTTGCCTTGTGACAAAAGTTGCCTATGCAGGTCCACGTCGCCATATAGACTCTAATATACGGCTACATGATTTTAACAGAATTTTAAAATCCTTTTATTTCTTTTTTTTTTGAAAATTGTTAAATTCGTACCAAATGGTGGAGGGTATTCAAAGTTCGGCCCGGCCGAACTTACAGCTTTTTTACTTGTTTTATTTTTTTTTTTGAAAATTGTTAAATTCGTACCAAATGGTGGAGGGTATTCAAAGTTCGGCCTGGCCGAACTTACAGCTTTTTTACTTGTTTTTTGCTGTTCTTGGTTCCCCTTTTAATCTTTTGTGTTCTGTATGTATTTT
Organism: Musca domestica; assembly: GCF_030504385.1. Taxonomy (NCBI): domain Eukaryota; kingdom Metazoa; phylum Arthropoda; class Insecta; order Diptera; family Muscidae; genus Musca; species Musca domestica. The sequence continues at coordinate 6,910,887 of NW_026712300.1, forward strand.
ATCAACTATCTCCTTGTATACTGATTTTTATTGTTATTCTTTCTTCTTTTGTTATTTATCTACTTTCTCTAAAGGCACCTTACATATTTCTGTATATGTTTTCTTTTGTGGAAACAAATGTGTACAACCTCATTTTTTATACCCTCTATACATAGTATGGAGGGTATATTAAGTTCGTCATTCCGTTTGTAACTCATCATTTTAGTCCGTCTGTCCGTCTGTTGTAATCACGCTACAGTCATAACGAATTAAGATAGGAGGCTAAAATTTTGCATAGATCTGTCTTTTGTCTGCAGGCAGGTCAAGTTCGAAGATGGGCTATATTGGTCCACGCTATCGTATAGCCCCTATATTCGGCATTTTTATGATTTTAGCCACATTTTTTAATGGAATTGTCTGAAAATCACCATAAGGAGTTCCCTATGAGCACTTTACTCCCTGAAAGAGAATTGTCTGTATAGGTCCACGATATGGTATAGCCCCCATACAACCGTACCCCAGATATTCGGTATTTTGATGATTTCAGCCACAATTTTCAACGAAATTGTCTGAAAATCCACACAGGAGTTCCCTGTGAGTACTTCACCCCCTGAAAGAGAATTGTCTACATAGGTCTACGATGTTGTATATCCTCCTTATAACGGTATCCCCGATATTCGGTATTTTGATGATTTTAGACACATTTTTTAATGTAATTATCTGAAAAGGAGTTCCTTGTGGGTACTTTATTCCTTAGAAAAGAATTATCTATATAGGTCCATGATATCGTATAGCCCCCATATAACGGTACCCCCCGATATTCGGTATTTTGATGATTCTAGCAACATTTTTAAACAGAATTGACTGAAATTATATACAAGGAGTTCTTTGTGAGTACTTTACCCCCAGACTGAGATTTGTCTATATAGGTCCATAATATCGTATATCCCCTAATTCTAATTCTAAGCCCTGTCCGTCTGCCTGTCCGTCTGTCTGTATGTTGTAATCACGCTATCTTTTGAACGAATTTAGATAAAAGGCTAAAATTTTGGACACGTGTTTATTTTTCCAGTAGGCAGGTTAAGTTCGAAAAAGGGGCCATGTAGGTCCACGTTTTCATATAGCCCCCATATATAAGTACATCTCCATATTCGGTATTTTGATGATTTTAGCGACATTAATCACCGGAATTGTTTCAACTTTGGCATTTGAAGTTCGAAATGACAGAAAGTTATCTGTGCAGGTCCACGTCTTCGTATAGCCCCCTTGCAACGGTAGATGAGTTGATGTAACGTGTGGTTTCAAGCAGCGCTTCACATTTGCGCGCAACGAGCGTGAAGATAGTGTTTATGTTGTACTGTAGAGTGACAATTGCATACATAAACATTTGACAGTTTTCAAAGAGATTTTTATGTTATCAATTTGTCGGTTTTTTTTCGACGAATTCCCTTCGTGTGGTTGCTTGTTTATATAGCGGTGGCGGCTAAGAGAACTCAATTGCACTTAATGGATACTCTTTTTCCTTTTTTGCTTTGCGAAACCTATGCTTGTGGGCTTTGGGACAAAGAAAGGTACAACGTAAAAAATGGGAATGACGTGGATATCCCACAAACAAATTCTAACGAAAAGAGTGAAATGGGATTTCGTGTTACAAGACCAATAACAACTTCGAACGGTAGTTGCACAATCTTTTCTGCAAATCAATATTATTCCATTTTCTTGTATTCTTTCTTCTAGCTATTATGCGGGTAATATACTCTTGTAACGAGCATTTAATTGCATTTATGCGATTTGCGACTTGGACTTGAGTTTTAAGTTTGCGAAACAATCGTTTGAAATTTGCGTTTACTTCAAACTGCTATTTTCCCCAACAAATATATAAACCCTATTTTCTCACAATAAAATATAATCTACGCACCTCTTTTCCATTTTTTGTATAATTTGGTGTCCAAAGAAGATAGATAATATGCGGTAGACGAAATGCAACTACAAAGCTTTCTTTAATTTTATCGACGGCTCGATAGGACCACGTAAAATTTTGTAACCGTTAGCAGTTTAACGGATTGTAGCGTATAGAGAAAGGAAGCTTTGGCAAACTCCTTCAAACTTGCAAAGCAGTAGAAGCAAATGCAGTCGATATTGATTTATTTTGTTTCAGATGACAAAACAAAAAAAGGATTTATTGTATTCTAAAATGTTCGTCTTGGTGACGAGTCAGTTTTTGAATAAATAAAAAACTGACTTAAAACATAACAAGTAAAAAAGCTGTAAGTTCGGCCGGGACGAACTTTTAATACCCTCCACCATTTGGTACAAATTTGGCAATTTCCAAAAAATACGTCGAATGCTTATACGACGACGTGGGCCTGCATAGGCAACTTTTGTCATAAGTTATTACAATATTTAAATGCGAAACATGAAGAAAAATCTGTTTATAATGTAGCTAAAATCATTAAAATACCTTATATGGGGGGTACCGTTATATGGGGGCTATACGAAGACGTGGACCTGCACAGACAATTTTCTGGCATGGGCTGAAGTATCCATTACGAACTTCACATGAGAAATTTGAAACAATCCCGGTAAATAACGTCGCTAAAATCATCAACATACCGAATATCGGGGGGTACGGTATATGGGGGCTATATGAAGACTTGGACCTATATGACCCATTTTCTGTTTTATGCTGCAGTATCTATTACGAACTATAATGAAAATAATGTCGCTAAAATCATCACAATACCGAATATCGGGGGCTACCGTTATATGGGGGCTATATGAGGACGTGGACCTACATGGCTCATTTTTTGACTTAGGATTACGAATCCATTACGAACTTCAAATACCAAATTTGAAACGATTCCGGTAAACAATGTCGCTAAAATCATCAAAATACCGAATATCGGGGGGTACCGTTATATATGGGCTACACGAAGACGTGGACCTGCACAAGCAATTTTCTGTCTTAGGCTGTAGTATTCATAGCGAACTTCAAATGCCAAATTTGAAACAATTCCGGCGAATAATGTCGCTAAAATCATCAAAATACTGAATATCGGGAGGTACGGTTATATGGGGGCTATATGATAACTTGGACGTACATGACCCATTTACGATAGCGTGATTACAACAGACAGACAGACGGACAGACGAACAGACAGACAGACAGACACACAGACAGACAGACGGACATGGCTAAAGTCTTAGAATTTTACGCTGATCAAGAATATATATTCTTTGTTGGGTCTGGCATGAGTACTTCGAGGAGTTACAAACGGAGTGACAAAGTTAATATACCCTCCACAGTATGGTGGAGGGTATAAAAATAAAATCCGTTAACCTGCAAACGACGTTGACCTGCATAGGCAACTTTTGTCACAAGTTATAATAATATTTAAATGCGAAACTTGAAGAAAAATCTGTTTATAATGTAGCTAAAATCATCAAAACACCGAATATAGGGGGTACCGTTATATGGGGGCTATACGAAGACGTGGACCTGCACAGACAATTTTCTGGCATGGGCTCAAGTCTCCATTAAGAACTGCACATGCGAAATTTGAAGCAATCCCGGTAAATAATGTCGCTAAAATCATCAAAATACCGAATATCGGGGGGTACGGTATATGGGGGCTATACGAAGATGTGGACCTACATGGCCCATTTTCTGTTTAATGCTGCAGCATCTATTACGAACTTCAAATACCAAAATTGGAACGGTGCCGTTAAATAATGTCGCTAAAATCATCAAAATACCGAATATCGGGGGGTACCATTATATAGGGGCTATACGAAGACGTGGACCTATATAGATTATTTTCTGTCTTATGCTGTAGTATCCATTACGAACTTCAAATGCCAAATTTGAAACAATTCAGGTGAATAATGTCGCAAAAATCATCAAAATACCGAATATTGGGAGGTACCGTTATATGGGGGCTATATGATTTCTTGGGCCTACATGGCCCATTTACGAACTTAACCTGCCTACTGGCAAAATATACATGTGTGCAAAATTTTAGCCTTCTATCTCAATTTTTTCGAAAGATAGCGTGATTACAACAGACAGACGGACAGACAGACAGACAAACAGACAGACAGACAAACAAACAGACAGACAGACAAACAGACAGACAAACGGACATGGCTAAATCGTCTTAGAATTTTACGCTGATCAAGAATATATATACTTTGTTGGGTCTGACATGAGTATTTCGAGGAGTTACAAACGGAATGACAAAATTAATATACCCTCCATAGTATGGTGGAGGGTATAAAATGGGGCGCAGCAATTTTATTTTCTTTTTTTTTTTGTTACAATTCAACGAAACAATAATGACAGCAAAGATATGAAATGGTAGCCTCTTCGAGTTGAGGGAAAGCTGTATTATTGGAGGCTACCAGATCGTTTAAGACAAACTTCTGTTGTGATTAAAAAAAAAAAACAAGTAAAAAAGCTGTAAGTTCGGCCAGGCCGAACTTTGAATACCCTCCACCATTTGGTACGAATTTAACAATTTTCAAAAAAAAAAAAAATAAATAAATAAAAGGATTTTAAAATTCTGTTAAAATCATGTAGCCGTCAAAATCCTCGGATATAGGGAGGTACCAAGGTGGTTATAAAACGTGGATCTGCACAGAAAATTTTTTTCATAGGCTGTTATATCGAACTTCACGAACTTCAAATGCGAAATTTGAAACAATTCCGATAAATAATGTCGCCAAAATCATCAAAATCCCGAATATCGGGGTGTACCGTTATATGGGGGCTATACGAAGACGTGGACCTGCACAGACAATTTTCTGTCATAGACTGTAGTATTCATTACGAACTTCAAATGCGAAATTTGAAACAATTCCGGTAAATAGGTTCGCTAAAATCATGAAAATACCGAAGATCGGGGGTACCGTTATATGGAGGCTATACGAAGGCGTGGTTCTGCACAGACAATTTTCTGTGATAGGCTGTAGTATTCATTACGAACTTCAAATACCAAATTTGAAACCATTCCGGTAAATAATGTCGCTAAAATCATCAAAATACTGAATATTGGGGGGTACCGTTATATGGGGGCTATACGAAGACGTAGACCTACATGGCTTATTTTCTGTCGTAGGATGTAGTATCCATTATGAACTTCAAATACCAAAATTGAAGCAATTCCGGTAAATAATGTGGCTAAAATGATCAAAATACCGAATATCGGGGGGTACCGTTACATGGGGGCTATACGAAGACGTGGACCTACATTGCCCATTTTCTGTTTTATGCTGTAGTATCTATTAAAAACTTTAAATACCAAATTTGAAACAATTCCGGTAAATAATGTAGCTAAAATCATCAAAATACCGAATATCGGGAGGTACAGTTATATGGGAGCTATCCGAAGACGGACAGACGGTACAATTTGGTACAAATTTGGGAATTTCCAAAAAATAAAATCCGTTAAAAATTCTGTTAATATCTTAAGAATGCCGAATGCTTATACGACGACGTGGGCCTGCATAGTCGACTTTTGTCATAAGTTATTACAATATTTAAATGCGAAACTTGAAGAAAAATCTGTTTATAATGTAGCTAAAATCATTAAAATGCCGTATATGGTACCGTTATATGGGGGCTATACGAAGACTTGGACCTACATGGCCCATTTTCTGTGTTATGCTGCAATATCTATTACGAACTTCAAATACCAAATTTGGAACGATTTCGCTAAATAATGTCGCTAAAATCATCAAAATACCGAATATCGGGGGCTAGCGTTATATGGGGGCTATATGAGGACGTGGACCTAAATGGCTCATTTTTGGACTTAGGATTACGAATCCATTACGAACTTCAAATACCAAATTTGAAACGATTCCGGTAAACAATATCGCTAAAATCATCAAAATACCGAATATCGGGGGTACCGTTAAATGGGGGCTACACGAAGACGTGGACCTGCACAGATAATTTTCAGTCTTAGGCTGTAGTATTCATTACGAACTTCAAATGCCAAATTTGAAACGATTCCGGCGAATAATGTCGCTAAAATCATCAAAATACTGAATATCGGGAGGTACGGTTATATGGGGCCTATATGATAAATTGGACCTACATTACCCATTTACGAACTTTACCTGCCTACTGACAAAATATTCATGTGTGCAAAATTTTAGCCTTCTATCTCAATTTGTTCGAAAGATAGCGTGATTACAACAGACAGACAGACGGACAGACAGACACACAGACAGACGGACATTGCTAAATCGTCTTAGAATTTTACGCTGATCAAGAATATATATACTTTGTTGGGTCTGACATGAGTATTTCGTGTAGTTACAAACGGAATGACAAAATTAATATACCCTCCATAGTATGGTGGAGGGTATAAAAATGTAAAATAAATTCAGGATAATTGTATATCCAATGCTATAAATTAATGAAATATCATTATGTAAAAACATGAACCAAACCGTAAATGCGCATAAAAAATTGCCAAACAAGACTAAATTGTACGATAAAAGACTGTATTAAAACATGCTAACTATCTCTAACCACAGTAGAAGTATTGAAATAATAAATTTACACATGAATCTTTTGAAGTAATGCAATACAACCATATATATCATTTTCACATTAAATGAAACTTTTTGCAGTGGAAATGAAACCTTTTGCAGCGGATATGAAATGAAATGCAACCGCAATAAATCTTTTTGCAAATCAAATGAAACTTTTAAATTTATCGAAGGAAAAAAGCAAAACTTTTTTATACCCTCTACCATACTATGGAGGGTATATTAACTTTGTCATTCCGTTTGTAACTCCTCGAAATACTCATGTCAGATCCAACAAAGTATATATATTCTTGATCAGCGTAAAATTCTAAGTCGATTTAGCGATGTCCGTCTGTCTGTCTGTCTGTCTGTTGTAATCACGCTATCTTTCGAATAAATTGAGATAGATGGCTAAAATTTTGCACACATGTTTATTTTCCAGTAGGCAGGTTAAGTTCGTAAATGGCCATGTAGGTCCACGTTTTCATATAGCTCCCATATAACGGTAACCCCCTATATTCGGTATTTTGATGATTTTAGCGACGTTATTCACCGGAATTGTTTCAATTTTGGTATTTGAAGTTCCAAATGGATACTACACCCTAAGATAGAAAATTGTCTGTGCAAGTCTATGTCTTCGTATAGCCCCCATATAACGGTACCTCCCGATATTTGGTATTTTGATGATTTTAGCGACATTATTCACGGGAATTGTTTCAAATCTGGTATTTGAAGTTCCAAATAGATACTACACCCTAAGACAGAAAATTGTTTTTGCAGGTCCACGTCTTCGTATAGCCCCAATATAACGGTACCTCCCTATATTCGGTATTTTGATGATTTTAGCGACGTTATTCACCGGAATTGGTTCAAATTTGGTATTTGAAGTTCCAAATAGATACTACACCCTAAGATAGAAAATTGTCTGTGCAAGTCTATGTCTTCGTATAGCCCCCATATAACGGTACCTCCCGATATTCGGTATTTTGATGATTTTAGTGACATTATTCACGGGAATTGTTTCAAATCTGGTATTTGAAGTTCCAAATGGATACTACACCCTAAGACAGAAAATTGTCTTTGCAGGTCCACGTCTTCGTATAGCGCCAATATAACGGTACCTCCCTATATTCGGTATTTTGATGATTTTAGCGACATTATTCACTGGAATTGTTTCAAATTTGGTATTTGAAGTTCCAAATGGATACTACACCCTAAGACTGAAAATTGTCTGTGCAGGTCCACATCTTCGTATAGCCCCCATATAACGGCACCTCGCTATGTTCGGTATTTTGATGATTTTAGCGACATTATTAACCGGAATTGTTTAAAATATGGTATTTGAAGTTCCAAATGGATACTACACCCTAAGACTGAAAATTGTCTGTGCAGGTCCACATCTTCGTATAGCCCCCATATAACGGCACCTCGCTATGTTCGGTATTTTGATGATTTTAGCGACATTATTAACCGGAATTGTTTAAAATTTGTTATTTGAAGTTCGTTATGGGAACTACAGTCTGTGACAGAAAATTGTCGGTGTGGGTCCAGTTTCGAATTTGAATATGGTAATGGCTTATGACAAACAATGCATATGTATGTCCACGTCGTATAGACCCCAATATAACGGCTATATTTGGTATTTTTAAAATTTTAACAGAATTTTTTAAGGATATTATTTTTTGAAAATTTCCAAATTCGTTGCAAATGGTGGAGGGTATTAAAAGTTCGGCCCGGCCGAACTTACTGCGTTTTAGCTTGTTATATTTAGAAGTTTTACAATTAAATCAATTAATTATATCTAATATATTGATAAAGAGGAATTTTTATTGATTATAAAAATCTACATTTTTTTATTATTTCTTAAATTTTTAGTTATTGTAATAACAAATGGTTTTTTTTTTTTGATTTGATATAAAATATTTCCATAGTATTAGATTCCAAATGCTTAACGCTAAAAATAGAAATTTAAACAAATTTGGGCCTTTATAGGTATGGGCAGGACTGAAATGCGAAATTAAGCTTTACTTCAATATTTTATAGTAAAAGTATGCTATTCATCTTACCTAATAAAGGATTCCAGCTTCACAGCTTTATGGATTATGGAGATTATGAATTTCAATACCAAACATCCTAGACACAATACAATGTTGTGCCAATTTTCAAAGCTCTTCATCAAATCTCAATAGAGATAGACAGACGGGTGGACATCATTAAATCAACTTCGATCATGATTGTATAAACTTTATTGGGTCTGCGACGAATATTTAGAGGTATTACAAACGGAATGGCATATTTAATATACCCTCCTTTCCATGGAGGAGGTTAAAAAAGGTGTATAATTCAGGTCTTTTGGAGGAAATACCTTAAAAACATTTTTAAACTTTTTATGGAAGCTGAAAATTTAAGAAATAATGTTATAAAAATATAGGTTTTAATGATCAATAAAAAATTCCTCTTTAACTATATCTTAGTTATAATTAGTTGATTTAATTTTAAACCTACTAAAAATTAAAATTTTTGGTAATCTTTCCTTCTATAAATCTAAAAGTTTCATTTGCTTTGCAAAAAGTATTATTTCGGTTGCAAAAGGTTTCATTTCCGCTGCTAATAGCATTTTCAGATCAAATGAAACCTTTTGCAATTGAAATGAAACTTTTTGCAGCGGAAATGAAACCCTATGCAGTGGAACTGAAACCTTTTGCAGTGGAAATAAAACCTTTTGCAAATCAAATAAAACTTTTAGATTTATAGAGGGAAAAATAACAAAACATTTTTAGTAGGTTTTCAGTAGGTTTAAAATTAAATCAACTAATTATAACTGATATATAGTTAAAGAAGAATTTTTATTGATTATTAACATCTAAATTTTTATATTATTTCTTAAATTTTCAATTATTGTAATAAATAATGGTTTTTTATTGATTTGATATAAAATATTTCCTTATTATTAAATTCCAAATGCTTAATGCTAAAAAGAGAAATTAAACATATTTTGGCCTTTAGGTATGGGCAGGACTGAAATGCGAAATTATCCTTTACTACAATGTTTTATAGTTATAATATACTATTAATCTTACCTAATAAAGGATTCCCGCTTCGCATTTTTATTGATTATGGAGATAGAGCAGTTTTGCTATTGATTTGGAAAAAGTTTAATTTCGGTTGCAAAAGGTTTCATTTCCGCTGCAAAAAGTTTCACTCCCACTGCAATGGGTTTCATTTCCGTTGCAAAAAGTTTTATTTCAATTGCAAAAGGTTTCATTTAATCTGAAAATGCTATAAGAGTACTAGCATCATAATAGAACTCAAGTTCAAACAAAAAATAATAACCCACAATGCATTATCACTAATATTGATAATTCCAATTTCAACGAAATGTGGAATATGTGACGCAATTTCGCCTTCAATTAATTAGTTAATTATATTTTATGTCGTTATTTCACGTACTAATAACTCTAACAACACTTATCTTCTAAATTTTTTTAAGATTTGGATGCAGATTTCTAGAGAGCATATTTCACCAATCTCTGCACATGGCGGAATGGGTAAGACCGTCGATCTGTAGAGCAGTGCGAAGTATGCAAAGGGTCCAAACACCCAAATACTATTCTTCGCCCGGAAATGGGAAAACCAGAGACAATTGTACGACCATTCCAACGGATGTTTGTGGATATTCTAGGTCCATACCCAAGGTCAAAGAGTGGTTACATTGGCTTGTTAATAGTTTTTGACCATCTTACCAAATTTCATTGGTTATGTCCGTTGAAAAAGTTTGCATCGAAGCCCATTCAAGAATTCCGTCTCAAAGACATTTTTCATATTTTTGGGGTGCCCGAACATATTGTGAGCGACAATGGATCCCAATTTAAATCGAACGATTTCAACTCTTTCCGACGCATCGGGTTTTGACATCAAGGAAGAAATTCGATCGAGGAAAATGAAACCTGGAGAGACATTTGAAATGTTCTACGATGCTGTAAGTACGCTAGTATACAGACTCTCGCAGCCAATGCCTGAAGAGGAATTGGTGGAAATACTATTGAGAAATTTAAGGCCAGAAATACGCCATGAACTCATTTATGTTCGCGTTTTTGAACTAAATTGCGTAGATGAGCAATGGTAAATACGGGAACATAAATGAGTTCATGGCGTATTTCTGGCCTTAAATTTCTCAATAGTATTTCCACCAATTCCTCTTCAGGCATTGGCTGCGAGAGTCTGTCTACTAGCGTACTTACAGCATGGCATGGAGACCCTTCCCAAGAAGAAAAATCTTGGAAACTATGGGTACCTCTCATTTAAGAAAATCAGTTATTTCTAGAGCCCATATTTCACCAATCTCTGCACATGGCGGAATGGGTAAGACCGTCGATCTGATTCGGCGAAATTTTTACTGGCCTGGTTTAGTATCCGACGTCCGATAATATGTAGAGCAGTGCGAAATATGCAAAGGGTCCAAACACCCAAATACTATTCTTCGTCCGGAAATGGGAAAACCAGTGACAATTGTACGACCATTCCAACGGATGTTTGTGGATATTCTAGGTCCATACCCAAGGTCAAAGAGTGGTTACATTGGCTTGTTAATAGTTTTGGACCATCTTACCAAATTTCATTGGTTATTTCCGTTGACAGTTTGCATCGAAGCCCATTCAAGAATTCCTTCTCAAAGACATTTTTCATATTTTTTGGGTGCCCGAACATATTGTGAGCGACAATGGATCCCAATTTAAATCGAACGATTTCAACTCTTTCCGTGGTGCCGCACAGACAATTTTCTGTCATAGGCTGTAGTATTCATTACGAAATTCAAATACCAAATTTGAAATAGTTCCGGTAAATAATGTCGCTAAAATCATCAAAATACCAAATATCGGGGGGTATCGCTATATGGGTCTATACGAAGACGTGGACCTGCACAGACAATTTTCTGTCATAGGCTGTAGTATTCATCACGAAATTCAAATACCAAATTTGAAATAGTTCCGGTAAATAATGTCTCTAAAATTATCAAAATACTCAATATCGGGAGGTACCGTTATATGTGGGCTATACGAAAACGTGGACCTACATGGCTCATTCTGTCCTAGGATGTAGCATACGAACTTCAAATACCAAATTTGAAACAATTCCGGTATATAATGACGCTAAAATCATCAAAATACCGAATATCGTGGGGTACAGTTATATGGGAATATACGAAGACGACCTACGTGGACCTACGTGGCCCATTTTCTGTTTTATGCTGTAGTATCTATTACGAACTTCAAATACCAAAGATGAAGAATTCCAGTAAATAATGTCGCTAAAATCAATAAAATACCGAATATCGGGATGTACCGTTATGTGGGGCTATACGAAGACATAGACTTGCACAGACAATTTTCTATCTTAGGGTGTAGTATCCATTTGAAACTTCAAATACCATATTTGAAACAATTCCGGTAAATAATGTCGCTAAAATCATCAAAATACCGAATATAGGGGAGTTACCGTTTTATGGGAGCTATATGAAAACGTGGACCTACATGGCCCATTTACGAACTTAACCTGCCTACTGGAAAAATAAACATGTGTGCAAAATTTTAGCCATCTATCTCAATTTATTCGAAAGATAGCGTGATTACAACAGACAGACAGACAAACAGACAGGCACACAGACAGATAGACGGACAATGCTAAATCGTCTTAGAATTTTACGCTGATCAAGAATATATATACTTTGTTGGGTCTGACATGAGTATTTCGAGGAGTTACAAACGGAATGACAAAATTAATATACCCTCCATAGTATGGAATTTGTTTTTTTACAGACATCATTTAAAAAGAATGTATTAAAGAAGTGTGTTATATGAGAAGGATTAAAAACAAATAAATTTAATTTAAAATTTAATAAATTTAATTTAATATATTTCTTGCCTTAGAAATTCATAGTTTTTGATTTAGTTCTGGCAAGCTAAAACGTATTTGACACTTAAAAAAATGTTTTAACATTTTCTGCTAAATTAACATTTTGAATCAGTTGTAAATGACGATATTGTTGATTATTATGATATTTAAAACAAATGAGAGTGTTTTTTGAGACCCACATCTTCGTATAGCCCCCATGTAATGGCACCTCCCGATATGCGGTATATTGATGATTTAGCGACATTATTCACCGGAATTATCTCAAATTTGGTACTTGAAGTTCAAAATGGATACTACAGCCTAATACAGAAAATTGTCTGTACACGTCCACGTCTTCATAAAACCCCCATATAACGGTACCCACCGATATTCGATATTTTGATGATTTTAGCGACATTGTTTACCGGAATCGTTTCAAATTTGGTATTTGAAGTTCGTAATGGATTCGTAATCCTAAGTCAAAAAATGAGAAATGTAGGTCCACGTCCTCATATAGCCCCCATATAACGGTAGCCCCCGATATTCGGTATTTTGATGATTTTAGCGACATTATTTAGCGAAATCGTTTCAAATTTGGTATTTGAAATTAAAAAGGATACTAAATCCTAAGACAGAAAAGTGTTTTGTGCATGTCCATGTCTTCGTAGAGCCGCAATATAACGGTACCTCCCGATATTCGGTACTTTATTGAGCGACATTATTCACCGGAACTGTCTCAAATTTGTTATTTGACGTTCGTAATGGATACAACAACCAATGACAGAAAATTATCTGTTCCAGCCCACGTCTTCATATAGTCCCAATGTAACGGTACCCAACGCTAGAATATATAGTATATATATATATGTATATATATATATATATATATATATATATATATATATATATATATATATATAGTATATATATATATATATATATATATATATATATATATATATATAGTATATATATATATATATATATATATATATATATATATATATATATATATATATATATATATATATATATATATATATATATATATATATATATATATATATATATTCCTCATTCTGATTCTATATACGAAATATACTTTTTAAATAAATATATTTAAACATATTATTGTGCGAAATCAATTTCCGACTATATTTATTCTTTGCATAACCCAATATTATCGCCATGTTAGAGAAAGTACGAAAAACAAATATAGCATTTTCAGATTAAATGAAACCTTTTGCAATTGACATGAAACTCATGGGAATGGAAATTAAACCTTTTAGAGTGGAAATGAAACCTTTTGCTACGGAAATGAAATCTTTTGCGTTCGAAGTGAAACCTTTTGCAACCGAAATGAAACCTTTGGCAAATCAAATAAAACTTTTAGATTTAGTGTTTTTAGTTACTAGAGTGATTTCCACAGTCGGAGACACGGATAGACGGAGGGACATTGTTAAATCGACATTGAATTTTATACTGATCAGGAATATATATACCTTGTGGGGTCTAAAAGGTATATTTCGAGGTATTACTACTATAGCGGAGGGTATAAAAATTCGGTGAATTATGTAGCTAAAATCATGAAAATTCTGAATATAGGGAGGTACCGTTACACTGGAACGATATGAAGACGTGGGCTGGAACAGATAATTTTCTGTCATAGGCTGTAGTATCCATTACGAACGTCAAATAACAAATTTGAGACAATTCCAGTGAGTAATGTCGCTAAAATCAACGATGTACCGAATATCGGGGGCTACCGTTATATGGGGGTTTTATGAAGACGTGGACCTGCACTGACAATTCTGTATTAGGCTGTAGTATTCATTACGAACCTCAAATACCAAATATAAAACAATTCCGGCGAATATTGTCGCTAAAATGTGGACCTGCAGAGACAATTTTCTGTGTCAGGCTGTAGTACCCATTACAAACTTTAAATACCAAATTTGAAAGAACTCCGGTGAATAATGTCGATAAAATCATCAAAGAACCGAATATCGTGAGGTACCATTATAAGGGGGCTATACGAAGACGTGGACTGCACAGTCATTTTTCTGTCATAGGTGTAACAAACGGAATGAGAAACTTAATATACCCTCCATACTATGGTGGAGGGTATAAGAAATTTGTAAGATCGGCCTGGCGGAGCTTTGAATACCCCCACCATTTAGAACGATTTTCGCTATTTCCAAACAAATAAAATCCCTTAAAACTTCCGTTGAAATCTAAAAAAAACCAATTTAGTCGTGGGTATAAAAATTCGGTGAATTATGTAGCTAAAATCATGAAAATTCTGAATATAGGGAGGTACCGTTACATTGGGACGATATGAAGACGTGGGCTGGAACAGATAATTTTCTGTCATAGGCTGTAGTATCCATTACGAACGTCAAATAACAAATTTGAGACAATTCCAGTGAGTAATGTCGCTAAAATCAACGATGTACCGAATATCGGGGGCTACCATTATATGAGGGTTTTATGAAGACGTGGACCTGCACAGACAATTTTCTGTATTAGGCTGTAGTATTTATTACGAACCTCAAATACCAAATATAAAACAATTCCGGCGAATATTGTCGCTAAAATGTGGAACTGCAGAGACAATTTTCTGTATCAGGCTGTAGTACCCATTACAAACTTTAAATACCAAATTTGAAAGAACTCCGGTGAATAATGTCGATAAAATCATCAAAGAACCGAATATCGTGAGGTACCATTATAAGATGGCTATACGAAGACGTGGACTGCACAGTCATTTTTCTGTCATAGGTGTAACAAACGGAATGAAAAACTTAATATACCCTCCATACTATGGTGGAGGGTATAAGGAATTTGTAAGTTCGGCCTGGCCGAGCTTTGAATACCCCCACCATTTAGAACGATTTTCGCAATTTCCAAACAAATAACATCCCTTAAAACTTCTGTTGAAATCTTAAAAAAAAACCAATTTAGTCGATATATTAGGGTATATACGATGTTTATCATAAACCATTACAATATTCAAATGCAAAACTTGAATAAAAACATGTAAAAAAGCAAAGGTAAAGTGCTCACAAAGAACCCCTTGTGACCATTCCGTTGAAAAATATGGCCAAAAACATCAAAATACCGAATATCGGGGGGTACCGTTATATGGGGGATGTACGATATCGTGGACCTACATAGATAATTTGCCGAGGCATAGAGTACCCACAAAGAAATCCTTGTGTGGATTTTCAGACAATCATAAAAATACCTTATATCGGGTGGTACAGTTATATGAGGGATATACGATATCGTGGACCTTTATAGACAATTCTTTTTGAGAAATGTCCACAAGGGACTTCTTTTGTGGAATTTCAGACAATTCCATTAAAAATGTGGATAAAATCATCAAAATACCAAATATCTGGGGCACCGTTATATGGGGACTATTCGATTTTGTGGACCTATATAGATAATTCTCTGCCGAAGTATAAAGTACCCACAAGAAACTCCTTGTGTGGATTTTCACACAATTCTGTTGAAAAATGTGGCTAAAATCATCAAAATACCGAATATCGGGGGGTACCGTTATATGGCCGCTATACGATATCGTGGACCTATATAGATAATTCTCTGCCGAGGTATAAAGTACCCACAAGGAACTCCTTGTGTGGATTTTCAGACAATTCCGTTGAAAAATGTGGGTGACATCAACAAAATACCGAATATCGGGGGGTACCGTTATATGGGGGATGTACGATATCGTGGACCTGTATAGACAATTCTCTCTCAAGGAGTAAAATGCTCACAAGGGACTCCTTTTGTGGAATTTGAGACAATTCCATTGAAAAATGTGGCTAACATCATCAAAATACCGAATATCGGGGGTACCGTTATATGGGGGCTATACGATATCGTGGACCGATATAGCCCATCTTCGAACTAGACCTGCCAGCAGACAAAAGAGAGATTTGTGCAAAATTTTAGCTTCCTATCTTAATTCGTTTAGACTGTAGCGTGATTAGACGGACAGACGGACAGGCGGACAGGGCTAAGTCGTCTTAGAATTTTACACTGATCAAGAATATATATACTTTGTTGGGTCTAAAATGATTATTTCGATGAGTTACAAACGGAATGACGAACTTAATATACCCTTCATACTATGGTGGAGGGTATAAAAACTGTGTAGCATTAAAAACGGCTGTAGCATGCATAACGAATTTCAAACCCCAAATTTGAAACAATTCCGGTGAATTATGTCGCTAAAATCATTAAAATACCGAATATCGTGAGGTACCATTATATGGGGCTTACGAAGATGTGTACCCGCACAGTCAATTTTCTGTCATAACTTTGTCATAAGCCTGCACAGACAATTTTCTGGCATGGGCTGTAGTATACATTACGAACTTCAAATACAAAATTTGAAATAAATCCTGTAAATAATGTCGCTAAAATCATCGAAATACCGAACATCAGGGGTACCGTTATATGGGGGCTATACGAAGACGTGGACCTACATGGCCCATTTTATGTCTAATGCTGTTGTATCCATTACGAACTTTGAATACCAATTTTGAAACAAATTCGGTAAATAATGTATGTGGTGTCCGTTGGAATTGCAATTTTTGAATTTCGAAAAAATTAAAGTTGTGCTGAGTCGTCGTTTGTGCCCATTTGTGCCGTTAAAATTTTTTTCGATATCTCTTACCAATTTCGAAAAAAAGAACGATAATTTCGAAAGTATGTCAGAATTGCAATTTTCGAATTTCGAAAAAATTAAAGTTGTGCTGGGTCGCGCTTGATTTGTGCTAACTTGTGCCGTTTATTTTTTCTCAATATTTTCAACCGTTTTCAAGATATGGCAATTTCGAAAAAAAACAGTATTTTTCAGAAATATTGCTGTAATTTTTGTAAAAATTCAAATGTCGAGATGCGGTAAATTGTGCTGAGTTGTGCTCACTTAGCACAATTTTTCGTCCACACATAACGAATTTCCACCTTTACTCGTTACTCGCTAAAAATTAAAAAAATGAATAACATTTGTAATATGTGTAATTTTTGAAATCTGCAAGTTGTGCTGAATTGTGCTCACATGATTTTAGCTATATTTTCCAATAGTATTGTCTGAAAATACACATTTACACATACATTTTGATGACTTTAGCAACATTTCCCAATGGAATTCTCTGAAAATCCACACAGGGAGTTCCTAGTGAGTACTTTACCCCTAGACATAGATTTGTCTATATAGGTCCACAGTATTATATATCCCCTCATATATCGGCCTTCCTACCTTTCGATATTATATATTTTAAAGATTTTAACAGAATTTTTAATGGATTTTATTTATTTATTTATTTTTTTTTTTTTTTTTGAGGGAGGGTATTCAAAGTTCGGCACTGCCGAACTTACTGCTTGTTTACTTGCTAGATCAAATCCATCACATATTGCAAATTTCCTTGAAATGTGGCGTACACAGCGTGTTTAATGCATCAAATACATGAAATCGGCCGAAAACATATGTAATGGAACTATATCCAAATCTGAACCGATTTCAATATAATTTGGTAAATATATTTTCTGATCAAATCCTCATTCATTCTAAATTTGTAGACTGTATCTGTAATCGATCAATAGATATGGGCATATAAATTCTAAATTTTTGGGAGGTACGCCAATCCATTTCGAAAGTAAGTTCTGGATCTTTTTTTTTTTTGAGAAATGTGATTCTCTAGACTGTGACAATAAATTGGAACCTAAATATATATATACTATACTTAAATTGAACCGATACAATGTTTATTCAGAATTATTGGACTTTTTTAATATAGAGATTCCTAGCAACTCATCGTTCCCGACAAATACCTCTCTTGATTCCACATCCAATAATTGTTTCAGATTTACAATAGATCTTACAGAAATTTGGCCAAGTATGAAACCAGAAATCAAAGCACATAATTTCCGAACCGGTTCTCGCGTCATTAGATCTTTGAAAAGTAATTCGTGGACCCACGTACTTTATGAAGAAATTCATAACTATACTAAAATCCCGTGCGCGTTAAGTTTTAAAAGTTCGCAAGTGTCTTCATCCGGTTTTTTTTTGTCAGTAAATGGTCAATGTTCAGAGTGTCCATGTAGGTTTGAGGGTAAAATTTTTACGGAACCTTTAGACAACGAACCAATTAAAATGGAATGTATCATTTCCGATTTTGATTGCGATGTAAGGCATTTAAAAAAAAGGTCCATTCGCGGTACTTTGCGAAAAGCTGTTGGTAATAATTTGCTAGATAAAAATTTGTTGCCTTCTCAATATCGGCGAAATTAAGCGCATCGCCTTATTCAAACAATAGGCGATAACAGCCCGCCAAATCTTTTTAAAAACTATATATTGGGAAAAGCTAAAAGAGAAGCTTCAGATAGACTATTTAAAATTTCTGGAACAAGCGCTATAGAGGGAGTGTACAATTTAAAATATACTATGGAGTACTCTGGAAAAATACACAACATAGGACTGGATCCATTTACAGTTTTTTATTGGTCGAGAGAACAAATGGTTTTATTCTCTAAATTTTATGAAACTCTTATTACAGACGCAACGGGAAGTGTAGTAAAATCAATAACACTACCGAACAGAGAACATTCTTCTCATATATTTTTATTTCAATCGGTTATAGAAATCAACAAACGTACGGTCCCTGTGTGTAAAATGCTTATTACGGTCAAAACAACAGTTACAATAATGAACTGGTTTTTGGAATTCCAAAGATTGTGCCAAATGGAACTAAATAAAACACCGATTCCAAACGAAATTATTTGTGATTTTGACAAAGCGCTTTTGGGTGCCGCGGCTCGCGTTTATTCAAAATCAAACAGCTTACGACATTATGTTGAAACATGTTTCGAAATAATTAAGGGTAATTCAAAAATATTTCCGCCGTGTTTATTACGCTTGGATATATGCCACTTCACCAATATTATTGCCAGATGGAAATGTTCTTCGAAACACCAAGGTGGCGTTCGCGCTCTGTATATAAGAGCAATGTGTATCATGAGAAAACAAAGAAATGGACATTGAATTTGAGGAGCAAGCGGAATCACCGAATCTATATAATCACATCGCACATACCTATGCAGAAATTGAAGAAAAGTCCAAAAAGCAAATAACGGATATCGATGATGATGTCAATGGATACATGTTGCCCGAATTCGCAAAAAAAATAAAAATCCTATTGCCATACTTTCCTATATTCACGGAAATAATGCGAAGTGTTAGAAAACGCGGTAACGTAAATGCAACATCGGCTAGAGTGGAGTCATATTTTAACGACTTGAAGCACCGACAGTTTCGAAATATTGGTCTGCCTCTTCGTGCTGATAAATTTATAGCAAAACACTTGAAAGAAATAGAAAAAACTATTAAAGAAGCTGCATGGGGAGGTATGGCTAGAAGAAAAGAGGAGCGGATTGTAGAACAGGATATCCCCATACCAACGATTGCCTTTTCCAAACCAAAAGATTACGTCTCATCATACAACTCTAATCATCGGGATTTATTGTCACAGTCTAGAGAATCACTTATATTTTTATACATAACTGAAGATGGAGGCAAAACACTACCATCTTCACTAATAATATTTTTAAATTGAGGTTCACGAAGTACTTTATTCAAATTATTAATTTTTTGCTTCATTTTGTTTTGGGATTTCTTCGATAGCTTGCCACTTCCATCACTGCCAGAATTACAACATCACTGCCAGAATTTTTTACTGGAAAATGAAAACCACTTGTACTAACACCATCAAGAGATATATCACAATTATTTAGTTCTTGCAAAAACATGTTTATATATATTAAAATCACAGACACGATTTTTTTTACGGAAACAATTTTATTGAGTATATTAATATATTTTTACAACGATATTTTTCGAGCACTTATTTTGTATATAACACGAACTACGTTGATGTTAAATATGCAAATACTTTCACTATGAAGTCAAAAACCGTAATGCCTATAAAAAATAGGTTACAAGAAATGTAGACTCTCCAACCCATTTGCAAGATTTTTCAACAGGTCAATTCAATTCCACAATATATGAATGAATGTAACCTTTCGCATAACAAAAGTATGTATTTCCCATTAAAGTACCTACTATCGTGATAACAATTTTAGATACCTTATAGGAAGGAATATATAAGTTTTATGTTTAAGGTTACATTCATTCATATGTTGTAGAATTAATCTACCTGTATAAAAATCTAGCAAATGTCCAAAAACACGTGCAAGACATAAAAACTTTTATTGCTGAGTTTTCTTCAAATATGAAAAATTGACTAATCGGAATATATTTATGATTGATCAGGTAAATTACATTGATCAAAATTTACGACCTTTGCCATTCACATTCCTCTGAATTTTCAAGAGCAATAAACTCAGAAGCGTTTAAGTCACAACACCAACCTTTTGCCTTCTGTACCTGCAACAATCGAGATGCAATTTGCAAACGGTAAAGTCATATTTGAATGTTAATATATGACTTTACCGGAAACACAAATGAATATTTTAAAAATTCCACATATTACAAAAGATATACTTTTTATACCTTCCACCATACATAGTATGGAAGGTATATTAAGTTCATCATTCCGTTTGTAACTCATCGAAATAAAAATTGCAGACCCAACAAAGTATATTTATTCCAGAGATGGGCATAATGCACTGTATTTTTAGTGCACTAATAATTTCACTATCACTGTTCGTTTAGTGGCAGTGCAATTTTTTATTCCACTACCACTAACCCTTTAAATTAAATTGCACTACTACGAACAATTTAGTGATATTTAAAAAAAAATTGCACTACCACTAAATTTTAGTGGTAGTGAAATTTCAATAGCACTACCACTAAATTTAGTGGTATTTAAAACAATTGCACTAAATTAGTGCTATTTAGAAAAGTAATCAAATTGTATGAATATTTACTATATATTCTGGATTGTTGTTCGCTACTCACTTCAACAAACTTCATGGTAGCTGGTATAATACTTATATACATAGTATTTTTTTGGCTTCGCTAAGATTTAGTGGTAGTGCAATTTTTTTCTTGAAAAATCACTAAATTTTGAAATTTCACACAAGGAGTCCCACTGAATGAATTGTCTATATAGGTCCACGATATCGTATATCTCCTTGTGGTTACTTTACCTCCAGACATAGATTTGACTAAAAAGTCCACAATATCGCATATCCCACATATATCAGCACCTTCCGAAATTAGGTATTTTCATGATTTTAGAAATTAGGTATTTTCATGATTTAGGAATTGTCTGAAATTGTACACAAGGGCACTTTACCCCCTAAAAGAGAGTTGTCTATATAGGTCCATGATATCGTATATCCCCCATATATAGCAGTATCCACCGATATTCGGTATTTTGATGATTTTAGCCACATTTTTAATGGAATTGTCTGAAATTCCAGACAAGGAATTTCTTGTGAGTACTTTATCCATTGACAGAAAATTATCTATATAGGTCCACGATATCGTATATCCTCCATGTAATGGTACCCCCCCCCCCCCCCCATTTTTTTGATGATTTTATCCACATTTGTCAATGAAATTATCTGAAAATCCACACAAGAAGTTCCTTGTATGTATTTTATCGCTTAAAATACAATAATCTATATAGTTCCACGATATCGTATAGCCCCATATAGCAGTACTCCCCGATATTCGGTATTTTGATGATTTAAGCCACACTTTTCAACGGAATTGTTGGAATTTTACATAAGGAGTTCTTTGTGAGTACTTTACCCCCAGATATAGATTTGTCTATATAGGTCCACAATATCACATATCCCCCATATATGGGCACCTTCCGATATAAGGTATTTTAAAGATTTTAAAAGAATTTTTAATGGATTTTATTTTTTTGAAAAATTTCTAATTCGTTCCTAATGGTGGAGGGTATTCAAAGTGCGGCCCGGTCGAACTTACTGCTTTTTTACTTGTTTGTACACTTCACCATACATAGTATGGAGGGTATATTAAGTTCATCATTCCGTTTGTAACTCATCGAAATAATAAATTTAGACCCAACAAAGTATATATATTCTTGATTAGCGTAAAATTTAACCCCGTTCGTCGGTCTGTCCTTCCGTTGGTGTAATCATGCTACAGTCAAAACAAGTAAGGATATGAAGCTAAAATGTTGCACAGATTTGTCTTTTGCTGCAGGCAGGTCAAGTTCGAAGATGGGCTATATCGGTTAACGATATAACGGTAGCCACAGTTTACAATGGAATTTTCTGAAAATCCGCACACGGAAGAGTACTTCATTTATAGAAGTTAATTGTCTGTATAGGTCTACGATATCGTATAGCCCCCATAAACCAGCACCCCCCGATATTCGGTATTTTGATAAAATTACTTTTGCAGGGCCACGCCTTCGTATAGCCCCTATATAATGGTTTTCATTTGAGCGGTATTTTCTGACGGAACTTTTTGTGATAGGTGAGCACGATTCAGATTTCAAAAATTCCACATATTACAAAAGTTATTCATTTTTTTTAATTTTTAGCGAGTAACGAGTAAAGGTGGAAATTCGTTATGTATGGACGAAAAATTGTGCTAAGTGAGCACAACACAGCACATTTCACCGCATCTCGATATTTGAATTTTTATAAAAATTACAGCAATTTTTCGTTATATATGTATTTTTTCCAATTTTAACTAGTAACGAGTGGAAATACAAATTTTTAATGTATGGACGAAAAATTGTGCTAGGTTAGCACAAATCAGCACAACTTTTAGTTTTTCGATATCTTGTTTCTAAATATGCGATTTTGATTTTTACGATTTCAACGAGTAACGAGTAGAGATACAAATTTTCAATGTATGGACGAAAAATTGTGCTAGGTGAGCACAATTCAGCACAAATTGCAGATTTCAAAAATTCCACATATTACAAAAGTTATTCATTTTTTTAATTTTTAGCGAGTAACGAGTAAAGATGGAAATTCGTTATGTGTACACGAAAAATTGTGCTAAGTGAGCACAACTCAGCACAATTTACCGCATATCGATATTTGAATTTTTACAAAAATTACAGCAATTTTTCTGAAAAATACTGGTTTTTTCGAAATTGCCATATCTTGAAAACGGTTGAAAATATTGAGAAAAAATAAACGGCACAAGTTAGCACAAATCAAGCACAACTTTAATTTTTTCGAAATTCGAAAATTGCAATTCTGACATACTTTCGAAATTATCATTTTTTCGAAATTGGTAAGAGATATCGAAGACATTTTAACGGCACATATGGGCACAAACCGAGTACGACTCAGCACAACTTTAATTTTTTCGAAATTCGAAAATTGCAATTCTCTCAGATTTTTTCGAAAAAAATCTTTTTTCGAATATCTCAGAAATTTTTTCGAATTTCGAAAAACAAATTCGGCACAATTGAGCACAAACCTAGCACAATTCAGCACAACTTTCCTTTTTTCGAAATTCGAAAATTGCAATTCCAACGGACACCACATAGATAATGTCGCTAAAATCATCAAGATACCGCATATCGGGAGGTATATGGGGGGTATATGAAGATGTGAACCTACATGGCCCATTTTCAATACCAAAAGTCCTGCAGACATAATACACATTTGAGTACATTTTTATCAACTTACTTCATTTCGTTCGGAAGCTAGAGTGATTTCCACAGACGGACGGACATTGTTAAATCGACATAGAATTTTATGCTGATCAAGAATTTATAAACTGTGTGTGGTCTAAAATGTATATTTCGAGGTGTTACAAACGGAATTACAAATTTAATATACCCTCCATACTATGGTGGATGAGAACTCCCACATGACAACTATAATGAAGTTCCAGATAAGAACTTCCAGATGACAGCTTTGATTCGAAAAATGAATCTACTTGAGTGTGAAGAATATTTGTTTTTAAATATCATAATAATCAACAATATCGCCTTTTACTACTGATTCAAAATATTAAATTAGCAGAAAATGTTAAAACATTTTTTAAGTGTCTAATATGTTTTAGCTTGCAAGAACTAAATCAAAAACTAAGAATTTCTAAAGCAAGAAATATGTTAAAAAACAGTCTAAGTTTTTAAAAATTAAAGTTTAAATTCACATATGGCTTAAATTTATTTGTTTTTAATCCTTCTCATATAACAAATGATTCAAAATATTAAATTAGCAGAAAATGTTAAAACATTTTTTAAGTGTCTAATACGTTTTAGCTTGCAAGAACTAAATCAAAAACTAAGAATTTCTAAGGCAAGAAATATATTAAAAAACAGTCTAAGTTTTCAAAAATTAAAGTTTACATTCACATGCGGCTTAAATTTATTTGTTTTTAATCCTTCTCATATAAGACCCTTCTTTTGTATATTCTTTTTAACTGATGTCTGTAAAAAACAAATTCTTTTTTATTCCTTTAGATGATACACATGTGTATGTACACCAAATCATGTAAATTTAATATAAAGAGATGGAAAATGTAGCATTGTGGCCATATTTCATTTCCTAATAACTGACCTTCTTTCCTTTCCATTTTCCGAGTTTGATTTTTAACGCTCTAATTCTGTGCAATTATAGCATAAAATTATCGCTGCGGACTTAGGATTTCCTTTTTTTAAACCAAAACAAAAGGTAAATCATCAAAATATATATATATTTTTATACCCTTCCCCATAGTATGGAAGGTATATTAAGTTAGTCATTCCGGTATTGAACATGGGCCATGCAGGTCCACGTCTTCGTATAGCCCCCACATAACGGTACATCCCGATATTCGGCATTTTATTGATTTTAGCTACATTATTTACCGGAATTTTTCATCTTTGGTATTTGAAGTCATTATATACCGGAATTGTTTCAAATTTGATATTTGAAGTTCGTAATGTATGCTACATGAGCCATGTAGGTCCACGTCTTCGTATAGCCCCCATATAACGGTACCTCCCGATATTGAGTATTTTGATAATTTTTAGAGACATTATTTACCGGAACTATTTCAAATTTGGTATTTTAATTTCGTGATGAATACTACAGCCTATGACAGAAAATTGTCTGTGCCCCATATAGCGATACCCCCCGATATTTGGTATTTTGATGATTTTAGCGACATTATTTACCGGAACTATTTCTAATTTGGTATTTGAATTTCGTGATGAATACTACAGCCTATGACAGAAAATTGTCTGTGCACGTCCGCGTCTTCGTATAGCCCCCATATAATGGAACACTCGATATTCGGTATTTTGATGACTTTAGCGGCATTATATATTTGAAGTTCGTAATGAATACTACAGCCTACGCCAGAAAGTTGTCTGTGCAGGTCCACGTTTTATAAAGCCCATGGTACATCCCTATATTTTGATGATTTAAGCTACATTATAAACATATTTTTTCATGTTTCGCATTTAAATATTTTAATAGCTTGTGACAAATATACGGCTACATTTGGTATTTTTAAGATATTAACAGAATTTTTAACGGATTTTATTTTTTGGAAATTGCCAAATTTGTACCAAATGGTGGAGGGTATTAAAAGTTCGGCCCAGCCGAACTTACAGCTTTTTTACTTGTTTTAGTTACACCGGTTTTTGATAAGGTTAGGAGCCGACCTCATCAGGTCCGTTGTTCGAAATTTACTGCTCAATGTTCGTAATGATTGTATAGGTCCACTTTTTCGAATAGCTCACATATAACGGTACCTCCCGATATTCGGTATTTTGATGATTTTTGCCACATTTTTCCACGGATATTTCTAAAAATTGTACACCTCGTAGCCGCAATGTAGATAGCTCCATGTTTTTATTTTAAATATTAGTTTATGTTAAATCCTACCTGATGTATCCGATAATTCATTGTCCATATTTATGGATTTTGAAGTAGACGTTATTAGGTTTGATAGATTTTTTTCATTTAATACTTGAATGGTTTTCGTAGAAAAACACTTATTCACATCACACTGCAAAATATAAAAAAACAATTTTTGATGAAATATCGTAAATATAATGGAAACTCAGGTGTAAACAGGGGCCCATGGGAAGCCTGTATGTTCACCAATACGAAATTAATAGTTTTGAGTTTTCGGTAAAATGGGTTGCTATGGAATACTTTTATATAAGAAATATTGGAGCCAATAAGAAAAAACTTACTACAAATTTTTATTTTTTCCAAAATTGTGGAAATTTTCGCTTTTTTAATTCAAAGAATTTGCATACCATTCACATGTTATAAACAGTAGTTAATTTCATACTTAGTGGCAAATCAATTCCTCTTTTCAAATGGTGCTATGATATGATTTCCCCCCGAGTTCTATGAATGTTACATCCGATCTAGTTGATTATAATAACTATAAATAACAATAACTATAAAAAACGTGTTAAGTTCGGCCGGTCCAAACTTTTAACAACCTCCACCATGAGGCAAAGAAAACGTTTAAAAATAAATGTATGGATTTTAATATTTGACTCACTTTTATTTCTGTAAGTTACAAAAGATGGTAAAAAAGTCTTCACAACGCCTTAAATTCGACACAGTGTTGTAATCTAATGTGAATTTTAAATACCAAATTTAAAAAAAAGTAAAAAAGCAGTAAGTTCGGCCTGGCCGAACTTTGAATACCCTCCACCATTTTCAATAAATAAAATTCATTAAAAATTCTGTTAAAATCTTTAAAATATCGAACATTGGAAGCTGCCGATATATGGGAACCTATACATACAATTACCTTTCAGAGGTTAAAGTGCTCACAAAGAACTGTGTGGATTTTCAGAAAATACCATAGGAAAATATGGCTAAAATCAGAAAAATACCGAATATCGGGGGTACCGTTATATGGGGGATATGCGATATCGTTAACCTATATTCTCTGTCAGGGGGTAAACTGCTCACAATGAACCTCTTGTGTACAATTTCAGACAATTTCGTTGAAAAATGTAACCAAAATCATGAAAATACCGTATATCGGGGGGTACCGTTATATGGGGGCTATACGATATCGTGGACCTATATAGATAATTCTCTTCCAAGGGATAAAGTACCCACAAGGTATTCCTTGTGTGGATTTTCAGACAATAAAAAATGTGGGTAAAATCATCAAAATACCGAATATTGGGTGGTACCGTTATATGGGGGCTATACGATATCGTGAACCTATATAGATAATTCTCTTCCAAGGGATAAAGTACCCACAAGGTATCCCTTGTGTGGATTTTCAGACAATTCCGTTAAAAAATGTGGGTGAAATCATCAAAATACCGAATATTGGAGGGTACCGTTATATGGGGGCTATACGATATCGTGGACCTATATAGATAATTATCTTTCAAGGGATAAAGTACTCATAAGTTACTTTTTGTGAGGAATTTCAGACCATTCCATTAGAAAATGTGGCTAAAATCATCAAAATACCGAATATCGGGGCTATACGATATCGTCGACCGATATAGCCCATCTTCGAACTTGACCCGCCTGCAGACAAAAGAAGGATCTGTGCAAAATTTTAGCTTCCTATCTTAAATCGTTTAGAGTGTAGCGTGATTACAACAGACGGACAGACGGACGGACATGGCTAAATCGTCTTAGAATTTTACGCTGATCAAGAATGTATATACTTTGTTGGGTCTAAAATGATTATTTCGATAAGTTACAAACGGAATGATGAACTTAATATACCCTCCATACTATGTATGGTGGAGGGTATAAAAATCTGTGAAGAAATGTGTTAAAACAATTAAAACAAGTTAAAAAGCAGTAAGTTCGGCCGGGCCGAACTTTTAATACCCTCCACCATTTGCAACGAATTTGGAAAATTTCAAAACATAAAATCCCTAAAAAATTCTGTTAAAATTTTAAAAATACCGAATATAGCCGTTATATTGGGGTCTATACGACGTGGACATACATATGCATTGTTTGTCATAAGCCATTACCATATTCAAATTCGAAACTGGACCCGCACCGACAATTTTCTGTCACAGACTGTAGTTTCCATAACGAACTTCAAATACCAAAATTTAAACAATTCCGGATAATAATGTCGCTAAAATCATCAAAATACCGAACATAGCGAGGTGCCGTTATTTGCGGGCTATACGAAGACGTGGACCTGCACAGACAATTTTCAGTCTTAGGGTGTAGTATCCATTTGGAACTTCAAATACCAAATTTGAAACAATTCCGGTGGATAACCTCGCTAAAATCATCAAAATACCGAATATAGGGGAGTTACCGTTATATTGGGGCTATACGAAGACATAGACTTGCACAGCCAACTTTCTATCTTAGGGTGAATAACGTCGGTAAAATCATCAAAATACTGAATATCGGGAGGTACGGTTATATGGGGGCTATATGATAACTTGGACCTACATGGCCCATTTACGATAGCGTGATTACAACAGACAGACAGACGCACAGATAGACAGACAGACGGACATGGCTAAATCGTCTTAGAATTTTACGCTGATCAAGAATATATATACTTTGTTGGGTCTGATATGAGTATTTCGAGGAGTTACAAACGGAATGACAAAGTTAATATACCCTCCATAGTATGGTGGAGGGTATAAAAATGATTATTGGTGTTGAGGATATTCACCGTTCACATTCCTTTAATTGCTGTGAAGACGTGAATTGACTTCACCATAAATGAGTTGTTTACTGGAACTGTGCTTTAAAACCCTTTATAGATTTAATATAATTCTTCGAACCACCCTTATCTAGAAGTACATTAAC
The DNA here is from genome assembly GCF_030504385.1 of Musca domestica. Classification (NCBI taxonomy): domain Eukaryota; kingdom Metazoa; phylum Arthropoda; class Insecta; order Diptera; family Muscidae; genus Musca; species Musca domestica. Next base: position 6,940,056 of record NW_026712300.1, read on the forward strand.
GATTTTTCCTGCCACTTTTCTTTCTACAAATGGTGCCAGCGAGCTGCTGTTAAAATAAGTAATCTGATCGAATTCGCCCTGAGCACCAGTTGCGTCATCGTTTGCTTCGTTTTCTTGGCAGCATTCGGACTCATCTTGGGAAAGATGATTTATTCTTTGCTGTTTTGGTTTTTATTAGTTTTGTTTAAAAGTAGAGACAATTTTTTCCACTTCGTCGTAGAATTCTAACAGCGTAATACTACCCTGATGAAGAGTGGATATATCTTGTTCAATTAAGAAAGTTTGTCCGAGCACTTGAAATCCAAGTTGGCAATTATGGCTATATAGCTAAAATAGTATTGAAAGAAGATAACACCATATCGGCTGAAGCTTTTATTTTATTTCGAATGATTGGCACGGCATGGTAGTGTTTAGAGCTGCCGTCACACTCGTCTCGTCGCACAGACATTGTAGATTCATTCAATTTGCTGAAAACACAACTTCGAGGGCTGATATTCAAAATTTATCGAATTTATCTTTAATATCAGAAATTTGTTTTTCAAACTGGTCTAAGGCTGCCGAAATGGTAGAGTCAACGAGCGCGCGTATGTTTCTACGGTCATAACCGTTGTTGTTCTCTTTGCTATTATCCAAATCGAACTAACTGTAGAAAATAATTTTAACGTAATTCTAAATATCTAAAATGCTGACTATGCGCTTGTGTGTTGGCTGCTTGCTATTGGCTACTTGCTGTAGTCGGACGTTGAAGTATCGAGTTGCAAGTATTTCATAGTATAATGTCTGCAATAAGTGATGACTCAGTAAAAACATCAAACCGTCAACGCGTGTTTTATTTGACGACAAGTTATTAATGAGAGACTGAGTTATCTTGCACATAGCACACAAACAAAAAGTAAAAAAATAAACAAGTAAAACAGCTGTAAGTTCGGCCGGGCCGAACTTATAATACCCTCCACCATTTGGTACAAATTTGGCAATTTCCAAAAAATAAAATCCGTTAAAAATTCTGTTAATATCTTAAGAATGCCGAATGCTTATACGACGACGTGCGCCTGCATAGGCAACTTTTGTCATAAGTTATTACAATATTTAAATACGAAACTTGAAGAAAAATCTGTTTATAATGTAGCTAAAATCAATAAAATACCGTATATGGGGGCTATTCGAAGACGTGGACCTGCACAGACAATTTTCTAGCATGGGCTGAAGTATCCATTAAGAACTTCACATGCGACATTTGAAACAATCCCGGTAAATAATGTCGCTAAAATCATCAAAATACCGAATATCGGGGGGTACGGTATATGGGAGCTATACGAAGACGTGGTCCTACATGGGCCATTTTCTGTTTAATGCTGCAGCATCTATTACGAACTTCAAATTCCAACTTTGAAACGATTCCGTTGAATAATGTCTCAAAAATCGTCAAAATACCGAATATCGGGAGGTACCGTTATATGGGGGCTATATGATTTCTTGGACTTACATGGCGAACTTAACCTGCCTACTGGCAAAATATACATGTGTGCAAAATTTTAGCCCGACAGACAGACAGACAGACACACAGACAGACAGACGGACAGGGCTAAATTGTCTTAGAATTTTACGCTGATCAAGAATATATATACTTTGTTGGGTCTGACATGAGTATTTCGAGGAGTTATGGAATGACAAAATTAATATACCCTCCATAGTATGGTGGAGGGTATAAAAATTTTCTAATATCCTCCACAACAGGGTAAAGGAAATATTTTTATGTAAAAGTACGAAGACGTGGACCTGCACAGATAATTTTCTGTCTTAGGCTGTAGTATTCATTACGAACTTCAAATGCCAAATTTGAAAAAATTCCGGCGAATAATGTCGCTAAAATCATCAAAATACTGAATATCGGGAGGTACGGTTATATGGGGGCTATATGATAACTTGGACCTACATGGCCCATTTACGATAGCGTGATTACAACAGACAGACAGACGCACAGATAGACAGACAGACGGACATGGCTAAATCGTCTTAGAATTTAACGCTGATCAAGAATATATATACTTTTTTGGGTCTGACATGAGTATTTCGAGGAGTTACAAACGGAATGACAAAATTAATATACCCTCCATAGTATGGTGGAGGGTATAAAATTAAAATCCGTTAAAAATTCTGTTAAAATCTTAAAAATACCGAATGCCTATACGACGACTTGGACCAGAATATTCAACTTTTGTCATAAGTTATTACAATATTTAAATGCGAAACTTGAAGAAAAATCTGTTTATTATGTAGCTAGAATCATCAAAACACCGAATATAGGGGGTACCGTTATATGGGGGCTATACGAAGACGTGGACCTGCACAGACAATTTTCTGGCATGGGCTGAAGTATCCATTAAGAACTTCACATGCGAAATTTGAAACAATCCCGGTAAATAATGTCGCTAAAATCATCAAAATACCGAATATCGGGGGGTACGGTATATGGGAGCTATACGAAGATGTGGACCTACATGGGCCATTTTCTGTTTAATGCTGCAGCATCTATTACGAACTTCAAATTCCAACTTTGAAACGATTCCGGTGAATAATGTCGCAAAAATCATCAAAATATCGAATATCGGGGGGTACCATTATATAGGGGCTATACAAAGATGTGGACCTGCATAGATTATTTTCTGTCTTAGGCAGTAGTATCCATTACGAACTTCAAATGCCAAATTTGAAACAATTCCGGTGAATAATGTCGCAAAAATCATCAAAATACCGAATATCGGGAGGTTCCGTTATATGGGGGCTATATGATTTCTTGGACTTACATGGCGAACTTAACCTGCCTACTGGCAAAATATACATGTGTGCAAAATTTTAGCCGGACAGACACACAGACAGACAGACGGACAGGGCTAAATTGTCTTAGAATTTTACGCTGATCAAGAATATATATACTTTGTTGGGTCTGACATGAGTATTTCGACGAGTTACGGAATGACAAAATTAATATACCCTCCATAGTATGGTGGAGGGTATAAACATTTTCTAATATCCTCCACAACAGGGTAAAGGAAATATTTTTATGTAAAAGTACCTGAATTGAAGCGTGTTTCACTTTAAACTTCATATACCTGTAAGACTGTTTGGATAATGTAGTTAAACTTGTATAACTAAAATTATCCTAAAATATGGAATGTTTTTCTTCCTTAGAATTTGCTCATCACTTGCGTAAATGCAACTTTGTGTTTTCGCACAAAGTGAGTGATGTCAAATTCTAACGAATAACTAAGGGGTTTCTTCCACTTTGCAACAGCGAGCGTACTCGCTGTTTTTAACTTACTCTTTGCTTTTACTTGGCTTTGGATATTCTACTTCTTGTGCCAAAGCCAGAGCAGATGGAAGGTCGGTAGGTCTTGAAGAAAAAAGGATATCGCACAGAGGTTTCCTTAAACCAGATATGAATACCCTAAGTGCATCAGCCCTATACTTTTCGTTTATAGTGTTTGCTACACCGCTTTCGTATGACATAATTGTCTTGTTTGCTAATAACGTTAATTTCTTTTCTACTTCGTCATAGAACTCATGACATTGAACCCTGTCTAAGTGTGGGCAGTTCCTGTTCTATTAAATAGATGGGACGTTTGTCCGCATAGGACAAACCTGCTACCGCTTTGCTGACATTGCGAGAAGTTGCTCTGCCAACACTGTGCTGATGTTGCTGCACTATATTTTACTACTCAAGAACTTGTGGGAAAGTTAAGTGTGCTGAGTAGCATACGCGTGTAACGTTCAGTTACCTGACAAAAGCCAAAACTGTGGGAATGATGAAATAAGTGTATTTCTTCTAGATAACTTATATATATTAGGTATTTTGATGATTTTTTGATACATTTTGCCACGATTTTTTCTAAAAATTGATATTTTTGGTCAACACATTGAAAACATTGAATATTATTTTCCACGCTTTGCACATATAACTATACCAATATTAAGAGTATCTGAAATAAAGCATGTTTCACTTTAAACTGCATATACTAGTAAGACCTTTTATATAATGCAGTTAAACTTATCAAAAAACCATAAATGAGTTAGGCCGTTATATGGGGCCATACCAAAACGAGAACGTCTACAGACAATTTTATACTTCAAGGATTGCCGTCAATCAAATCTTTTAAAATTTGAAATTTGAAACAATTATGTGGGTAAATGTGACTAGGATTATCAAAATACTGAATATCGGTGGGTATCGTTACATGTGCACTATGAGCTACAACCCATTACGAACTACAAATACCAATTTCTGGACTAATCCCCTAAAAGTGTGCAAAAAACATCAAAACACCAAATATTGGGAGGTACCGTTATATTGGGGCTATGCCAAAACGTGGACCCATACATACAATGTTTCGCCATACGAGATAGAACCCATTATTACCCACAAATACCAATTTTTAAACAAATTCGTGGGAAAATGTGTCTCATATATCTCATGTCAACACCAACCATCCTAGGCACAATATAAAATGTTCTGCTTAAAAAACGTGGGCCTTATCGTGATTTCAACAGACAAACATCGTTAAATCGACTTAGAATCTTATGATTATGAATATATGTACTTTATGGGGTCTACGATGAATATTTAAGAATGTTACAAACGGAATGACAAAGTTAATGTACCTTCCTTTCCAAGATGGAGGGTATAAAAAGGACTATTGTTGTTGAAGATATTTACCGTGCACATTTCTTTAATTGCTGTGAAGAGGTGAATTGACCACAAATGAGTTGTCTACTGGAACTGTGACTTTTAAACCCTTTATAGGTTTAATATAAATCTTCGAACCACCCGTATATAGAAGTACTTTAATGTTTTTCCTACCACTTTTCTTTCTACAAATGGTGCCAGGGAACTGCTGCTTAAAATTAGTCTGATCGAATTCGTCCTGAGCATCAGTTGCAACATCGTCTGCTTCGGTCCCCGCAAGCTGGTGGTTGTCGTGGCAGCATTCGGGCTCATCTTGGGAAAGATGATTTATTCTTTGATGTTTTGGCCCAGTATATTTGGCAGTACCGCTTTTACTTCTTTTTCCCGTCTGCCAATGTGATCGATTTTTAAATGGTTGTGACAGGTTTTGATTTGGAGGTAAGCCCTGCATAGACGGCTTGAATTTTGATGATTGTCTGAATTGAACGAATTCATCTTCCTCCATAGGTTCTATCGAATTAATTTCATTCCCATTTGTACGATTTTGAATTCGCTTCATAAAATGTGGGTTTATATTATAGCATCTTCCATGTGCTGAATGTGGTTCATTTTTATTCTTGTCCCTATCTGCACGAAACTTGAGGCAAATTGATACCTTTCCCGATTTGGTTCAACCCCTTGGGCTAACGACAAGGCTAACGGTAAACGTGGTACGATACTTAAATCGTTTGTGATCAATTTTTTCTCCGCTTCGTCGTAGAATTCTAACAGTGTTCAATTAAGAAAATCAGACGTTTTTCCGAGAATGTGAAATCCAAGTTGGCAATTATGGCTATATAGTTTAAAACCGTATTGAAAGAAGATAACACCATATCGGCTGAAGCTTTTATTTTATTTCGAATGATTGGTACGGTCTGGTAGTGTTTAGAGCTGCCGTCATATTCGTCTCGTTGCACAGACATTATGGATTTATTTCAATTTCTCTGAAAGACTCAAATTCAGGGGCCGATATTCAAAACTTATCGAATTTATCTTTAATATCAGAAATTTGTTCTTTAAACTGCTCCATATGGATCCTCAAGGCTGTCGAAATGGTAGAGTCAACGAGCGCGCGTATGTTTCTACGGTCATAACCGTTGTTGTTCTCTTTGCTATTATCCAAATCGAACTAACTCTAGAAAATAATTTTAACGTAATTCTAAATATCTAAAATGCTGACTATGCGCTTGTGTGTTGGCTGCTTGCTATTGGCTACTTGCTGTAGTCGGACGTTGAAATATCGAGTTGCAAGTATTTCATAGTATAATGTCTGCAATAAGTGATGACTCAGTAAAAACATCAAACCGTCAACGCGTGTTTTATTTGACGACAAGTTATTAATGGGAGACTGACAGCCAGTTCCACGATATCGAAAGAACACGTTCGCACAACTTTTACGCGACAAACAGCTGATTTCCGTTCCACTAAAATCTATCAGAACGAAAATTTGCACGAAAATCAAAGCGAACGAAAACGTAAGCATTTCAGTGTAATTTTGCGTTCCACTATCTTTTTTCTTTCGTACGCATGCGAACACAAATGTCAAAATCAGTCACTTGTGTGTTTGCTATCGTATAATAACAATTAAGGAAAATTTTTTTAACATAAACATTGCTTGATTGAAAATGGAAACAAAAATGTAAGTAAAAATAATAAATGCAATTTAATATGTGAACAACAAATATATATTTTTTTATTTTCTCAATTCCAGCACGAAAAAATCATCAACTACACAGCTGCGGGCACTAGTTGAGTAAATGGAGGAGAATCCTGTGTTCGCCAGAGGATTGCCAATTTTTGGAAGCAGTAGAAGAAGTTTTAAATCGGGCGGATTTGGGTAGTTCTGCAACCGGGCACCCACTTCTCTTCCATCATATCCAAGAGGGCCCAAAAACTTCCTTCGACACACGAAAGTTGGCCACAAACCTAGAAAAAATCATTTTTTATTATTTCAAAAATGTAAAAATACAATCATACTTACTGGTTGTTAGGTACTTAAAATAAATTCGAAGCATCTCTTAAATGCCTCCGTGGCACATTTCGAACCTCCTCCATAAAAAATAGGGCTACGGAAATATTCTTTTTTTTATTTTCTAAGAGCACAAATAGTTTGAACACAATCACTAGAAATTTTATTTTGTTTGTTTATTTACAATTTGTTTGTTTACAACTGAAATGTCAGTTGAGACAGATCCACTGCTGCTTTTTCGCGTTTAAATTAGACATTTGACGCTTTTTTTGCTTTATTTCGCGATTAATTTTTCCAAAAAAAAATATTTAGCAACACTGAATCACGTAAGGCTATGCGAAAGAAAGAACGAAAGTTAGTGGAACGCATTCTTATACGAAAGTGAGTGAGTAGCCTTCGTTCGCACAAATTTTCTTTCGAGATCGTGGAACAGGCTGTGAGTTATCTTGCACATAGCAAACAAACAAAAAGTAAAAAAAAAATAAAAAATCTCCTAATACCCTCCACAACAGGGTAAAGGAAATATTTTTATATAAAAGTACCTGAATTGAAGTGAGTTTCAGTTTAAACATCTTACTCTTGTTCAATTAAGAAAATCAGACATTTGTAGAAGAACATGAAATCCAAGTCGGCAATTATGGCTATAGAGTTTAAAACCGTTTTGAAAGAAGATATCACCATATCGGCTGAAGCTTTTATTTTATTTCGAATGATTGGCATGGCCTGGTAGTGTTTAGAGCTGCCGTCACACTCGTCTCGTCGCACATACATTGTGGATTCATTCAATTTGCTGAAAACACAACTTCGAGGGCTGATATTCAAAATTTATCGAATTTATCTTTAATATCAGAAATTTGTTTTTCAAACTGGTCTAAGTCTGCCGAAATGGTAGAGTCAACGAGCGCGCGTATTTTTCTACGGTCATAACCGTTGTTGTTCTCTTTGCTATTATCCAAATCGAACTAACTCTAGAAAATAATTTTAACGTAATTCTAAATATCTAAAATGCTGACTATGCGCTTGTGTGTTGGCTGCTTGCTATTGGCTACTTGCTGTAGTCGGACGTTGAAGTATCGAGTTGCAAGTATTTCATAGTATAATGTCTGCAATAAGTGATGACTCAGTAAAAACATCAAACCGTCAACGCGTGTTTTATTTGACGACAAGTTATTAATGGGAGACTGAGTTATCTTGCACATAGCAAACAAACAAAAAGTAAAAAAAAAAAAATAAAAAATCTCTTAATACCCTCCACAACAGGGTAAAGGAAATATTTTTATATAAAAGTACCTGGATTGAAGTGTGTTTCAGTTTAAACATCTTACTCTTGTTCAATTAAGAAAATCAGACATTTGTCCAAGAACATGAAATCCAAGTCGGCAATTATGGCTATAGAGTTTAAAACCGTTTTGAAAGAAGATATCACCATATCGGCTGAAGCTTTTATTTTATTTCGAATGATTGGCATGGCCTGGTAGTGTTTAGAGCTGCCGTCATACTCGTCTCGTCGCACAGACATTGTGGATTTATTTCAATTTCTCTGAAAGACACAAATTCAGGGGCCGATATTCAAAATTTATCGAATTTGTCTTTAATATCAGACATTTGTTTGAATTGACTTCACCATAAATGAGTTGTTTACTGGAACTGTGCTTTAAAACCCTTTATAGATTTAATATAATTCTTCGAACCACCCTTATTTAGAAGTACTTTAATGATTTTTTTGGCCCAGTATATTTGGCAGTACCGCTATTATTTCGTTTTCCCGTCTGCCAATGATATCGATGTTTAAATGCTTGTGACATGTTCTCATTTTGAGTTAAGCTCTGCATAGACAGCTTGAATTTTGATAATTGTCTGAATTGAACGAATTCGTAGACCTCCATAGGTTCTATCGAATTACTTTCATTCCTATTTGTACGATTTTGAATTCGCTTCATATAATGTGGGTTTTTATTATAGAAACTTCCGTCTGCTGGACGTGGTTCATTTTTATCCTTGTCCCTATCTACGCGAAGCTTGAAGAAAATTGATACCATTCCCGATTTGATTCAACCTCTTGGGCTAACGCCAAGGCTGATGGTAAATTAAACGTGTGCGCAGAAATAAGTACGTTACTTAAATATTTTCTGATGCCGGAAATGAAAACGCTTAACGCATCCGTCCATCATTCATAGAATTTGCAACAGCACCTTCGTATGACATATTAGTTTTATTTAAAAGTAAAGTCAATTTTTCTCCACTTCGTCGTAGAGTTCAAACAGCGTGATACTACCCTGACGAAGAGTGGATAACTCTTGTTCAATTAAGAAAGTTTGTCCGAGAACTTGAAATTCAAGTTGGCAATTATGGCTATATAGTTAAAAACCGTATTGAAAGAAGATAACACCATATCGCCTGAAGCTTTTTTCTTATTTCAAATGATTGGCATGGCCTGGTAGTGTTTAGAGCTGCCATCATAATCGTCTCGTCGCAAAGACATTATGGATTTATTTCAATTTCTCTGGAAGACATAACTTCAGGTGCCGATAATCAAAATTTGCCGAATTTATCTTTAATATCAGAAATTTGTTTTTCAAACTTGTCCCAATGGACCCTCAAGGCTGCCGAATTGGTAGAGTCAACGACCGCACGTATGTTTCTACGGTCATAACCATTATATTATTGCTATTATCCAAATCGAACTAAATCTAGAAAATAATTTTAACTTAATTCTAAATATCGAAAATGCTGACTATGCGCTTCTGGGTATATTGGCTGCTTGCTATTGGCTACTTGCTGCAGTCGGACGTTGAAGTATCGAGTTGAAAGTATTTCATCGTATAATGTCTGCAACAAGTGATGACTCAGTAAAAACATTAAACCGTCAACGCGTGTTTTATTTGACGACGAGTTATTAATGGGAGACTGAGTTAACTTTCGCGTAGTGAAAAAAAGTAAACAAGCTGTAAGTTCGGTCGGGCCGAAGATATGAGGACTGGTACCTATATGGCCCATTTTTTGTTTTATGCTGCAATGTCTATTACGAACTTCAAATACCAAATTTAGAACGATTTCGCTAAATAATGTCGCTAAAATCATCAAAATACCGAATATCGGGGGCTACCGTTATATGGGGGCTATATGAGGACGTGGACCTACATTGCTCATTTTTTGACTTATTATTACGAATCCATTACGAACTTCAAATACCAAATTTGAAACGATTCCGGTAAACAATGTCGCTAAAATTATCAAAATACCGAATTTTGGGGGGGGGGGGGGGGGTACCGTCATATGGGGGCTACACGAAGACGTGGACCTGCACAGATAATTTTCTGTCTTAGGCTGTAGTATTCATTACGAACTTCAAATGCCAAAATTTTCCTGCAAAAAATTCCTGCGAATAATTTCGCAAAAATCAACAAAATACCGAATATCGGGAGGTACCGTTATATGGGGGCTATATGATTTCTTTTACCTACATGGCCCATTTACGAACTTAACCTGCCTACTGGCAAAATATACATGTGTGCAAAATTTTAGCCTTCTATCTCAATTTGTTCGAAAGATAGTGTGATTACAACAGACAGACAGACGGACAGACAAACAGACAGACACACAGACAGATAGACGGACATGGCTAAATCGTCTTAGAATTTTACGCTGATCAAGAATATATATACTTTGTTGGGTCTGACATGAGTATTTCGAGGAGTTACAAACGGAATGACAAAATTAATATACCTTCCAAAGTATGGTGGAGGGTATAAAAAGGTTCCCTACGAACCGGAATCGAGCAGAACACGTGCCTGGTAAGAGACTGTCAAGTGTATCATATTTACCAAAGCAGCGAGATTGGAGGACTCCGTTCCCAGAACTAATGGGCTGTGAGGATTTAGGAGTGAATGGAACAGAATTGGAGTTCAGATTAGAGTTATATTAGAGGTGACAGAAAGAGTGGATAAATGGATATAAAAGTGAGGCATTGTGTTGTGTCTTTTTATACCCTCCACCATACTATGGAGGGTATATTAAGTTTGTCATTCCGCTTGTAACTCCTCGAAATACTCATGTCAGACCCAACAAAGTATATATATTCTCGATTTAGCCATGACCGTCCGTCTGCCTGTCTGTTGTAATCAAGCTATCTTTCGAACGAATTGAGATATAAGGCTAAAATTCTGCACACGTGTTTATTTTTCCAGTAGACAGTTTAAGTTCGTAAATGGGCCATGTAGGTCCACGTTTTCATATAGCCCCCATATATAAGTACATCCCGACATTCGGTATTTTGATGATTTTAGCGACATTATTCACCGGAATTGTTTCAACTTTGGTATTGTGACAGAAAATTGTCTGTGCAGGCCAACGTCTTCGTATAGCCCCCATGTAACGGTACCTCCCAAAATTCGGTATTTTGATGATTTTAGTGTCATTATTAAACGGAATTGTTTCAGATTACGTATTTAGAGTGCGTAATGGAAACTACAGTCTGGGACAGAAAATTGTCTATGCAGGTCCATGTCTTCGCACAGCTCCGATATAACGGTTCCTCCCTATATATATGATTTAAGCTACATTATTCACCGTTTATGACAAACAAGGCCTATGTAGGTGAACGTATAGACCCCAATATAACGGTTATATTCGGTATTTTTAAAATTTTAACAGAATTTTTTAAGGACTTTTTTTTTGAATTTTCTAAATTCGTTCCGATTGATGGAAAGTATTCAAAGTTCGGCCCGGCCGAATTTACAGCTTTTTACCTTGTTTGATACTCGAATCCATGGTTTTTGCTTGTGCATTTTTGTACGTGATGCGTTTTGGAGAAACAATTGTTTCTTTACTTCGGATGCGCGTTGTCTTATGTCCATGACAATGAACTTTGGGCACTTCCGAATGAACTTCGGAAGCGACACTTTAGTCTGCAATTAACTGTATTTTGAACTTTTGGGACGTGAGATGGATTTGCCTTCATTCTCATCAGACTTCGAATTGTTATGCATCTCGGAAACGGACTCAAGTGTACGATAACAATTAGTGAGCAAAGAATCAAGGTCTTCCCACTTGGGAATAGGTGTTTCATCAGATAAATCTTGTTCCCACAATGCCACAATGCTCCTTGGGCTGTATCACGTGCACCATCTTTAGCCTTCTGGGTCAAATGGAATAAGCGCTCAACTGTACTTTACCTGGAATTTTTGATGTCACGTCCATGAACATGTCTCGGTATGTTGGCCATGACATGTAATCTCCATTAAAGATTTCGGTGTAGCATGGAGGATTGTTTAAAGAGTAACTTGAACTATGCTCGAGATGGATAACAGAGGTAGGACTTTGGAATGGTGATGATTGTGGAGAAGTGGAGGGTTCTTTTGCAGCTGCTTTAGACTGGAAATCCTCCAGAAGCTGAGTCAACTTGGCTAAACATGTAAAATATGTCACGTATGTACTGTTGTTGCTCGAATGATGACTTCACATTTTCCCATTCACAGAGACGTGGGGGAAATATTACCAACGCTGACAACTGCATTAAATGACAATAGGTGATAAGCGTTACAAATAAAGGAATACAATCATAATTTTTCAAAAATCGTAGAAAGGTAATAAAAATGCGATTTTCTTTATTCCCTTTTGGAAGAAAAGCAAGTAAACAAACATTATGTTCGGCCGGGTCAAACTTTTAATAACCTTCACCTAAGGGAAACATTAGAAGAAATGTGGCAAAAACCATTAAAATGCTGAATATCGGGAGGTTCCGTTATATGGGGGCTATACCAAATCGTGGACCTACACATGCAATGTTTGGCCAAAGGAGCTAGAACCCATTATGACCAACAAATACCAATTTTTAGACAAAGCCGTGAAATAATGTGGCGAATATAATCAAAATACCGAATATCGGGAGGTACCTTTATATGGGTGCTGTACCAAAACGTGGACCTATACATGTCATGTTTTGCCACACGCACAGGGACCCGTTATGACCTACAAATACCAATTTTCAAACAAATCAGTGAAAAAATGTGGCATAAATCATCAAAATACCGAATATCGGGAGGTACCGTTATAAGGGGACTATACCAGAACGTGGAGCGCTATATCTCATTTTCAATACCAACCATCCTAGATACAATACAAATTGCTAAATTTTGGCGCTCTACGTCAAATAATGTGTATCGTGATCTCAACAGACAGACGGACATCGTTAAATCGACTTAGAATTTTATGCTGATTATGAATATATATACTTTATGGGGTCTACGACGAATAGTTAAGGATGTTACAAACGGAATGACAACGTTAATATACCTTCCTGTCCAAGGTGGAGGGTATAATGAAGCAATTACACCCCTTAAAAAGAGCTTGCGTAGGAAAATATCAAATTACAAACATTTTGGGATAATTTTCTTGTAGAAAAGGCGACCACCATCAGCTGTTGGTATATATAGCCCATATAGCTCCAAACAAGGGAAATATTTCGAAAATATATTTTTTTAATAGATCAATCGAATTTATATTTGCAAGAAAATTGGGAAAATATCAAAAAAATCAATATAGAAACACTGTGCGTTAGATAGAAAAGAGAAAAACAAATTACCAACGGCAAAACACACTTTGACTAACGGACTAAAATGTAATGACTTGGAAAATATAATCACAAACTTACCTTGATGGTGGGAAAGAGCTGGATTGTTATGGTTATGTGTGTGGACAGGAAAATATTCCTTGGAATTACAAATATTTTCCTCTCGGTTTTGGATGGAAAAATGGACAGAAGAAACAAAATAATTGGATGAGTTTTGTGTTGGAGAAAAAAACAATTATAGTTTTTAGGAAAATTTAAAAGCCACAGAGAGTACACAAACGGACATTTTGTATCTGTCGCTACATTGAGCGACAAACTATTTAGAAATAGATTAATAAAGCAGTCTTAAGACCACCATCAAAAATAGAACAAGTTTTGCTTTGCATAAATATAGCTTGCGTGCATCATTAAATAAATGTGCCCAGACGAAGATCAATTTTGAAAAGCTCCATTTATATATATATTATTAGATTAATGCATTCTCGAGTTGAGACAATTTTTCATTCCATGTTGGTATATAGTCTGACTGTAAAAACCTGATTAAATGGTAGGATTTTTTTATTGCTAGGACCTGCTGAAAATGCAATCATGAATTAAAGAAATATGAAAATAAGCAAATTTTCCCGTTATATGGGGACTCTATCAAAAAGTGGTTCTAAACAATAAATGTTTCGCCACGTGCTCTTCTCTGCTTCGGACGTTCAAGCTGAAAAGGAAAGTTTTGTGCTTTGTGGGGAAAAACGACAATAGTGTTGTTGAAGCGAGTTCAACAGCTAGTTTAAGCTTACACATGAATTACTGAATTACTATCTAAGTACTTATTAACCTAGGTAGCCTTTTCTCAATAAAGCTTTTACTCAATTTAAAAGGCTACCATTTCACTTGCTGAATTCCATTCGTTTCTCTTAAGTTAAAAAGAAGAAAAAGCCGACAATGGCTCTAGCATTATTTTCTTAACTTACATGTATTTTAACCGCCTTACGAAGCAGAACACACACAATTACAAATAAAGAATTCTCTTGTGCTCAGCCGCATTACATTAGAAGAAATCTACCCTCTTATCATTTTCCGCATTTTACAACCTGAGGGGATTGACACCGCAGACATCGTTCTAACCCGCTAATACAGTCCACTACTGGTCAACACCCCTTGTCTTGTACATGGTCCTTCGAGAGCCGTGAAAGAAGTGAAAGAAGATTTTTTTTTTATTTATTTTTTTTTTTGAATTAGATCCGCCGCTAAATACATATTACCTTTGGAAACTAATTCTCGTTTGACATGGATAAGAGGTATGTAAGATTTGTTAAACTGTGAGTAAATAGGGTTTTCTGTCCTTTTAATTTGTTGGTGAAGTTCAGTAGTTTGACAACAACCGCATTACAGATCTCTTCTTAAAGAGTATAAAGAAAAGAAATTTTCTACCCGCATATGTACATTGTACAAAAACAAAAAAAAATTATCTGCATTACGACAAAAGTACAAAACAGCCATTAGAAGTTGTTGGGTTTGTCTTTTCTTAGCGCCATCGATAATTTCGCTACTCGTCAAATTAGGTCGTTTGATCTTTGGTGTCCATTTTGTAGGTCGTTGCCCTTATATGCTGCAATTTTCTCTTCACCTACAGCTGTTAACAAGAAGAAATCAAAGAATTACTCTTTGTTGTCATTAAACTACAACATTGACAATACAAAACCGAAATCAAGGAAAAGTAAAAAAACAGAGCTGCGATAATTAGCAACCACACTTGGTCACAAAATCTCCGTAAATTTCAATTTCTCTTTGGGTTTGTCCAATACTAATATGGGGAAAAATTAAAAATGTTAAATACTCTATTTTTAACATTTTGCTTGCCATTGGTATTAGAACACTACAAACCGCGCCACATACTTACGTGCATTCTCTTTGTCTGTAAAGAATTCAGAAGTTTGTTCGTCAAATCATTGAGCCATTCTCTTTATATTTTGACATTCATCATCAACACCATCAACTGTTTATATTTGGCGTCATTACTTGGTTCATTTCAACAAAATCTACGCTCTTAACCATAGGCAACCGTCACAATAACACGTTGTCAGACAGTCAAACCATTTCCACTGAACTTACATTACATTGCCTCCACATTACTGCCAACCATACTACATACCTACATACACACCCCACTTAGTCGGCGCAACGACTAACATCAACAGAGCCATCTCTATACTTGATTTCTATGTTATTAACAGAACACTGCAAGCGCTGAGCTGCAGTTACGCACTTACCGCATTAACAACCAACGACGACGCCAGCTGTTAGACATCTTACGCTCAATCGTCTCTTGTGTGGTTTGTAAGTGTGTGTACCACAGACACCGACCACCCCACACCAAACAGAAGGTTGACAAGAGATTTAGAAAACGTACATAAATAATGGTGCTTTATTGGATGAAACTAACGTGAGGAAGATAAACATACAAAAGGAATACATTTTAAAGGTTTTGGTCAAACTAAAAATATCAGAACAACGAAAACATCAGTGATAAGAATTGCCGAACAAAAAAAGAATACCGGTAAATTACAACAAAAAGCAAACAAATTTTAATACGAAACAAAGTGGATGGAATTGTAATTTGGAAAAAGAGGCCAAAGAGAAATATATGGAAAGAAGGAGGGTGTGAAATTGAAAGCTAATTTGGAAAAGAAAACAACGCAAAGAATTCAACAACAATATCAGCAACAGTGTCATACATCGGCCGGGCAGTTTTTTAACAAAAAGAAGAATTAAAAATTGCAACATTTTCAACGACACTAAACGCACGTTTACACCTTTCTGGTTTCAATCAATCTGGTAGGTTAAAATTCTCTATTCTATTGTCTATGCAGATAAATACGAATAAAGATGATTAACCCTGGCAAAAGATCTCATATAAATATCTCTATAAAAAAACAAAGGCCTTAACAATTGTTTTGTTCTTTCCCTTCTAACGCGATCTTCATTGAATTTGTTGCTGCAATCATCAGTTTTTGGCAATCATCAGTTTTTGGAATATTGGAGAGCACTTACACAAACATATCTAGAAAGGAACTAGCTGTAAGTACAACGATTTTTTTCTGTCTTTCAAACCAAATTTCGCTTGTTACAACCGACGAGATAGCCCATAGTTGAGGTAATTTTGTTACCGTTGGTATTTGTTTCATCCAAATTTTTCCCGTGGGAAAACCAATACAAAATAGAAACACTTTTTGAATATTCAAACAATAAAAAAGGCTACATAGCACCTGGTGCAATATCGGATAATTTTCGATTTTCTCTACAGCTGACAAAATTACATTGTTGATGTACTCGCCATTTGATTGATACTCAGGATCGCAAGTTGGATATCCCTTTGTGGTGTAAGCTTGGTTATTTGAAGAAAAAAACCTATAACTAATTAAACAAAATGCCGACTAGTGATGATAATAGTGGCGACAAGGCCCCTCAGAAATTCATTTTCTTTTCCGACCAAGTGGTAACGTTCTGCGCCAATTTTAAACAAACCCTGTCAAGGAACATACTTCCTCTAGCCTGCAGGTCGAATTAGATGACCTTGAAAGGCGGTGGCGCGAACTTGTACAAGTGTACGAAAATGAAATGACTTCTGAGACTTCCACCATAGCAGAAAATACGAGAGAGTCCATTCATTCAAAGTTTGCCAAGTCCTGTAAAGCCTACAAGGAGTGTAAGGCTTCTATTCTGGACCTCCTCCAAAGTGAAAACCAAAAGCTTGCGTCCGACTCAAGAGTCACTGTTGACAGGGTCGTTTCTAATGATACCAGTTACGCTCTTAAATTACCGCCATGTGATACTGAACTGTTCAGCGGAGGTTACGATAAGTGGCCTAGTTTCCGCGACATGTTTTCAGCTATCTACATTAAACATCCCATGTTATCTCCCGCTCAAAAACTGTTTCACTTGCGAGCCAAAACTCGGGGCGAAGCAAACCTTTTTGTTAAACGATTTCCCTTAACAGATGACAATTTTCAATTAGCCTGGGATGCCTTACGCCAGCGCTACGAAAATAAACGCATTTTAATAAACCATCAGTTAAGAAAAATTTTTGAGATAGATAGTGTTTGCTCTGAAAAAGGTAAAACGTTGCGCACTTTACGGTACACTGTAAATAATTGCCTCTCTGTCCTAAGAAATTACAATGTCTCTCTCTCTGTCTTTGCCAAATAATAGGCAGATGCCGTCTTGGCCCCAACTCGATGAATTTATTTCTAAACGTCTCAATATGATGAAATCAATTTCAGATATGAAAAAACCGTCCAGTACAAAAGTTAATACTGATACTCCGCACAAAGCATGCCAAGCATGTCAAGACGATCACGCTTTAAGATCTTGCCCTAAATTTCGTTCTTGGCCACTTCAAGAAAAACGGAAGTTTGTTTCTGACAATAAAATCTGTTCCAATTGCATGTCATATGGACACACTTCAAAGAAGTGTAAAAGTAAATACTTATGCCAAACATGTAAGCAGGTACATCACACCTTGTTACATTCGGACGGAGGTAATTCTCTAAATCGTTAGCAAGGTCCGAAATCTGCATCATCATCTTGAGACTTATGACGATGAGAAACCTTGCTCTTCTAATGTTGCGCTGGCCAATAATTCTTATATTCAGAAACATTTTTCCCAATTTGGCCAAAAAATTGTTTTGCCAACCGCCTTGGTGGATATAGAACACCAAGGTATCTGTTTCACCATCCGAGCATTTATAGACCAAGGATCTCAAGAATCGTTTGTCGCCAGCCGCATCATAAATCGTTTTGACATCCCGACGAAGAAATCTCACACAATGATTTCGGGTCTGTGTGGAACTCTTCCGGAAAATTCAACCAAGATTTGCGAATTGACATTAAAGTCTACGAAATCCAATTTCAAGGTAACCGCTTCCGCTATTGTGATCTCAAATTTTAATCACCTAATGCCCGCTTCGCCAACCGCAATTTGTGACTTCACAAACTTGAAATCCCTAAAGTTAGCTGCCCCCACATTCTTCAAACCCGCACCCATTGATCTGCTTATCGGTAGTGACACACTAACAGCAATTATAAAACCTGGACTTGAGAAGAATGTTTCCGGAAATCTATTGGCCCAAAATACGGAATTCGGTTGGATTATTAGTGGCAAGCCCACATCACAATCTGTAGTTTCCTTTGCCTCTTGGACGGCAACTGTCGGCCGACGACATATGGTGTGAAGAGTTTTACAAAAGAACTGTAAATCGTAGGCCTGATGGTCGTTACGTTGTAAAACTTCCTTTTAAACAAAATCTTTCTCCTGATAAGTACCTTGGGGCTTCAAGACGTGCTGCTATGGGTCAATTCCTACGAATGGAAAAGACCCAAGAACGAAATTCCGACTTAGCAACTGAATATAACAAAGTTTTGTCAGAATATGTATCGCTAGGTCACATGAAAGAAACTTCAAGTCTTCAAGTCTTGAACGACATACTCTACACTGGTCCTACTTTACAAAATGATTTAATGAATGTTGTTCTGAAGTGGCGATTGTTTAAATATGTCTTTAATGGCGACATACAGAAAATGTATCGCCAAATATTTGTACATGAGGACGACCAACAGTTCCAAAGAATGTTGTTTCGAACTTCTCCCACAGGAAAAGTTCATGATTACTGTTTGCAAACCGTTACCTTTGGGGTAAATTGTGCGCCATATTTGGCCATCAGAACATTACTTCAACTTAGTGAAGATAGTCAATTGTCACATCCAACCGCGTCTGACATACTGAAAAGCCAAATTTACGTTGATGACATCTTATCAGGTGCTCCTTCATTAACCAAAGCAAGATCTTACCTTCACGAATTAATAGACTTGCTTCATTCCGCGGGCTTTCTTTTAAAGAAAATAACATCTAATCATCCGCAAATTCTGCAAAACATGCCACCCGAGGATCTTCTAAACGAAGAATTTCTGCACATTGAGGATGTTAGTGAGACAAAAACATTAGGCATTCAATGGAATGAAATGAAAGACTATTTCTTCTACAAAGTAACTCATATAGATGTACCAAATACTTCCATAACAAAACGAAAAGTTTTGTCAATAGTTGCGAAGTTATTCGATCCACCCTCCAAATATTGTAGTTGCTAAAGTCTTGATGCAACAATTGTGGATGGATGGAACTAATTGGGATGAGGAAAGTAAACCGCAATCCTTTGAACGGTGGAACTCGTTTTTACTGAATTTTCTGATATACAAAATGTAAAGATTCCTCGTTGGATTTACTATTCTCCCGAAAGTACTACTCAAATACATGGATTCTGTGATGCTTCGGAGAAAGCATATTGCGCATGTCTGTACATCCGTTCCAATAATACACAAAATGTTACACATACAAACCTGCTTGTTTCCAAGAGTAAAGTAGCTCCTCTCAAAACTGTTAGCCTGCCAAGACTTGAATTGTGTAGAGCAGCAATGTTGTCAAAAATGATCAAAAATATTTGCGAAAATCTAAATGTTGCCAATCATGATTCCACTATTACATTGGCATGGATCAGTAAACCTCCTTATCACAGGAAGACATTTGTCGCCAATAAAGTTTCGGAAATTCTAGACAACGTCGGCAATGCTAATTGGGGACACGTCTCATCTGCTGATAATCCAGCGGATCTGGGTACTCGTGACTTGTGGTGGCATGGACCAAAATGGTTGTCCAAAACTGCTAACCATTGGCCAAAGCCAGCAGTTTCAAGAGAAGTTACACCTGAGAAAAAAGTAATTGCTCTTCATGCAGTTGTTGTCGGAGACAGTCTCCTAGAAAATTTCTCTTCCTGGAATCGAGCCTTACGAGTATTCGCGTATGCATTCCGATTCATAAACGGGTGTAAAAAGCAAAGAGGCCTGCGAAAAAAAGTTTTACTTGCCCACGAAATATCATTTGTAAAATACTAATTCATAAGGTTGGCACAAATGTCTCATTATGCTTGGGAATATCAAGCCTTGGAATCACATCAACCGATTCCAACCAAGAGTCGACTGCTCACATTGAATTTTTAAATGAAAACAAAATCATCCGAGCAGACGGCCGCCTCGCCAATATTGACGCAAGTCACAATGAACGTCATCCCATAATTTTACCGGAAAGATCACTATTTTGCAAACTCTTCATTTACTTTATACACCAACTACTTTTACACGCAGAGCATCAAGTTATGCTAAGAGCAATACGTCAAAACTTTTTCGTAATACGACTAAAAAGTGCCGTTCGTTTTTGTATTCGCAAATGCCATAAATGTACCATTTATAAACACCACACGCAACATCAAATAATGTCTGCATTACCTCCTGAACGATGCACTTTCTCTTTACCCTTTACGAATACTGGTTTTGACTTCGCTAGTCCCTTTGACCTTAAAACTTCTCACCTTCGCAATGCAAAGCTTCATAAAGGCTACGCAGCAATTTTTGTTTGCCTTTCTACTCGTGCTATCCACTTGGAAGTTTGCTCTGAATTGACTTCTGAAGCATTTCTCGCAACATTCAGTAGATTTGTTGGACGAAGAGGCCTTCCAAACCAAGTCTTTTCAGACAATGGCACCAATTTTGTTGGAGCCAGCCACACTCTGTCTCAGGACTACAAAAAGTTCCTACAATCTGCTGAGCAAATCAAAGTATCCAAGTACAATTTACACGGTTTCACTTGGCATTTCATACCGCCCCATGCTCCACATATGGGTGGCCTCTGGGAGGCAGCCGTTAAGAGCATGAAATCCCATTTGAAGAAAGTTGCTGGTAATACGAAATACACCTATGAAGAGTTTTCGACACTACTGGTTAGAATCGAAAGCATTCTAAATTCTCGGCCTCTATCTCCTCTTACTGAAGATCCTAAGGAAATTGTTCCGCTTACTCCTCGTCACCTGCTACGCGGAGCACCTCTTGTCGCAATTCCTGAGCAATTCTCCGACAACTTGTCTCTCATGAATAAGTGGATAAGACTACAAACTTACAGCTTCATTTGGCCAAGTGCTGGAAAAACGAATATATTACAGAACTCCAAAGAAGATATAAATGGAAACGAGTTCAGCGAGACTTAGCAAGACGATTTTGTTGTCATCAAAGATGATAACTTTCCGCCAACAGAATGGCGACTTGGACGAGTACTGAAAGTGTTTACGGGTAAAGATTCCAAAATTCACGTTGCAGAAATTCGAACGCAAAATGGAGTCATTGTTCGCCCTCTAGCTCTGTATCCTTCCCAACTGTTAGTTCTCCGCCCTTTGCTCACATTTAACATAATTTTACTTTTAGCAATACTTCTAGCTTGCCCAAGTGCCGCATATGCCAAGAAAGGCATTTTATAAAATCATGTCCCACATTTTCCAAAATGGCCGTTTCGAAAAGACGAACCGAAACACAGCAGAAAGGATTCTGCTTTAATTGTTTGTGCACGGCACACAATCGTGAATGGTGCCCCAGCCGCAAAACCTGTATGGTTTGCCACAAAAACCACCACACGATGTTTCATATGGATGCTAACTCTTCTGAGAAATCTTCCAACTCCAGACGCTCATCTTCACCTAGTGCTAGCTCTACACCGTCATCTAACCAACATCAGCAAAATCGCAATAAACCAAAGAAAAACAAATCAGATCCGAGGCCGTCTAATTCGTCCGCTCCACAATGCCACCGATCCAACGTCAGTGAACGTTTGAGCTGTCGTGCAAAGCGCCACATCTTCGTGCCAACTGCACTTGCAAAAGTGGTTACAACTGAAGGGTGCGATAAAATTCGGTTGCTGATGAACTCAGGTGCTGCACAAACCTTGCTTTCCACAAACCTAGTTGAGCGAATCCATCTTCCAATAACGCAAAGAGCAGGCAAGACTTTCGCCACCCTCAATTTGCAGTCTTTTCATGACCACACGGTGAAAATCCAAATAACTGGAGAAGTTCGATCACAACTCAACACATCCTTTGCTGAGCCCACCAATGAAAAGCGTCTGCAATCCGTATACAACCACCTGAACGATTTAGCAGTCCCCCACTTCTACAATCCCATAAATATTGAGATATTATTAGCCAACGACAACATCCCTAAAATACTGCGAGCCGGTTTGATACAAACTGGATCTAATATGCCAATCGCTCAAAGCACAGTGTTCGGCTGGATGATATCAGGAGCCTGTGAATATTAAGTTGCGCCAACGCAAGGGAGGGCGCCATGTTGAAGCGAGTTCAACAGCTAGTTTAAGCTTACACATGAATTACTGAATTACTACATTGAATTACTACCTAAGTACTTATTAACGATCTGGTAGCCTTTTCTCAATAAAGCTTTTACTCAATTTAAAAGGCTACCATTTCACTTGCTGAATTCCATTCGTTTCTCTTAAGTTAAAAAGAAGAAAAAGCCGACAATGGCTCTAGCATTACTTTCTTAACTTACATGTATTTTAACCGCCTTACTAAGCAGAACACACACAATTACAAATAAAGAATTCTCTTGTGCTCAGCCGCATTACATTAGAAGAAATCTACCCTCTTATCATTTTCCGCATTTTACAACCTGAGGGGATTGACACCGCAGACATCGTTCTAACCCGCTAATACAGTCCACTACTGGTCAACACCCCTTGTCTTGTACATGGTCCTTCGAGAGCCGTGAAAGAAGATTTTTTTTTTTATTTTTTTTTTTTTTTTGAATTAGATCCGCCGCTAAATACATATTACCTTTGGAAACTAATTCTCGTTTGACATAGATAAGAGGTATGTAAGATTTGTTAAACTGTGAGCAAATAGGGTTTTCTGTCCTTTTAATTTGTTGGTGAAGTTCAGTAGTTTGACAACAACCGCATTACAGATCTCTTCTTAAAGAGTATAAAGAAAAGAAATTTTCTACCCGCATATGTACATTGTACAAAAACAAAAAAAAAATTATCTGCATTACGACAAAGGTACAAAACAGCCATTAGAAGTTGTTGGGTTTGTCTTTTCTTAGCGCCATCGATAATTTCGCTACTCGTCAAATTAGGTCGTTTGATCTTTCGTGTCCATTTTGTAGGTCGTTGCCCTTATATGCTGCAATTTTCTCTTCACCTACAGCTGTCAACAAGAAGAAATCAAAGAATTACTCTTTGTTGTCATTAAACTACAACATTGACAATACAAAACCGAAATCAAGGAAAAGTAAAAAAAAAACAGAGCTGCGATAATTAGCAACCACACTTGGTCACAAAATCTCCGTAAATTTATAAAAACTTTCAATTTCTCTTTCGGTTTGTCCAATACTAATATGGGGAAAAATTAAAAATGTTAAATACTCTATTTTTAAGATTTTGCTCGCCATTGGTATTAGAACACTACAAACCGCGCCACATACTTACGTGCATTCTCTTTGTCTGTAAAGAACTCAGAAGTTTGTTCGTCAAATCATTGAGCCATTCTCTTTATATTTTGACATTCATCATCAACACCATCAACTGTTTATATTTGGCGTCATTACTTGGTTCATTTCAACAAAATCTACGCTCTTAACCATAGGCAACCGTCACAATAACACGTTGTCAGACAGTCAAACCATTTCCACTGAACTTACATTACATTGCCTCCACATTACTGCCAACCATACTACATACCTACATACACACCCCACTTAGTCGGCGCAACGACTAACATCAACAGAGCCATCTCTATACTTGATTTCTATGTTATTAACAGAACACTGCAAGCGCTGAGCTGCAGTTACGCACTTACCGCATTAACAACCAACGACGACGTCAGCTGTTAGACATCTTACGCTCAATCGTCTCTTGTGTGGTTTGTAAGTGTGTGTACCACAGACACCGACCACCCCACACCAAACAGAAGGTTGACAAGAGATTTAGAAAACGTACATAAATAATGGTGCTTTATTGGATGAAACTAACATGAGGAAGATAAACATACAAAAGGAATACATTTTAAAGGTTTTGGTCAAACTAAAAATATCAGAACAACGAAAACATCAGTGATAAGAATTGCCGAACAAAAAAAGAATACCGGTAAATTACAACAAAAAGCAAACAAATTTTAATACGAAACAAAGTGGATGGAATTGTAATTTGGAAAAAGAGGCCAAAGAGAAATATATGGAAAGAAGGAGGGTGTGAAATTGAAAGCTAATTTGGAAAAGAAAACAACGCAAAGAATTCAACAACAATATCAGCAACAGTGTCATACATCGGCCGGGCAGTTTTTTAACAAAAAGAAGAATTAAAAATTGCAACATTTTCAACGACACTAAACGCACGTTTACACCTTTCTGGTTTCAATCAATCTGGTAGGTTAAAATTCTCTATTCTATTGTCTATGCAGATAAATACGAATAAAGATGATTAACCCTGGCAAAAGATCTCATATAAATATCTCTATAAAAAAACAAAGGCCTTAACAATTGTTTTGTTCTTTCCCTTCTAACGCGATCTTCATTGAATTTGTTGCTGCAATCATCAGTTTTTGGCAATCATCAGTTTTTGGAATATTGGAGAGCACTTACACAAACATATCTAGAAAGGAACTAGATGTAAGTACAACGATTTTTTTCTGTCTTTCAAACCAAATTTCGCTTGTTACAACCGACGAGATAGCCCATAGTTGAGGTAATTTTGTTACCGTTGGTATTTGTTTCATCCAAATTTTTCCCGTGGGAAAACCAATACAAAATAGAAACACTTTTTGAATATTCAAACAATAAAAAAGGCTACATAGCACCTGGTGCAATATCGGATAATTTTCGATTTTCTCTACAGCTGACAAAATTACATTGTTGATGTACTCGCCATTTGATTGATACTCAGGATCGCAAGTTGGATATCCCTTTGTGGTGTAAGCTTGGTTATTTGAAGAAAAAAACCTATAACTAATTAAACAAAATGCCGACTAGTGATGATAATAGTGGCGACAAGGCCCCTCAGAAATTCATTTTCTTTTCCGACCAAGTGGTAACGTTCTGCGCTAATTTTAAACAAACCCTGTCAAGGAACATACTCTCTCTAGCCTGCAGGTCGAATTAGATGACCTTGAAAGGCGGTGGCGCCAACTTTGTACAAGTGTACGAAAATGAAATGACTTCTGAGACTTCCACCTTAGCAGAAAATACGAGAGAGTCCATTCATTCAAAGTTTGCCAAGTCCTGTAAAGCCTACAAGGAGTGCAAGGCTTCTATTCTGGACCTCCTCCAAAGTGAAAACCAAAAGCTTGCGTCCGACTCAAGAGTCACTGTTGACTAATGATACCAGTTAAATTACCGCCATGTGATACTGAACTGTTCAGCGGAGGTTACGATAAGTGCCTAGTTTCCGCGACATGTTTTCAGCTATCTACATTAAACACCCCAAGTTATCTCCCGCTCAAAAACTGTTTCACTTGCGAGCCAAAACTCGGGGCGAAGCAAACCTTTTTGTTAAACGATTTCCCTTAACAGATGACAATTTTCAATTAGCCTGGGATGCCTTACGCCAGCGCTACGAAAATAAACGCATTTTAATAAACCATCAGTTAAGAAAAATTTTTGAGATAGATAGTGTTTGCTCTGAAAAAGGTAAAACGTTGCGCACTTTACGGTACACTGTAAATAATTGCCTCTCTGTCCTAAGAAATTACAATGTCTCTCTCTCTGTCTTTGCCAAATAATAGGCAGATGCCGTCTTGGCCCCAACTCGATGAATTTATTTCTAAACGTCTCAATATGATGAAATCAATTTCAGATATGAAAAAACCGTCCAGTACAAAAGTTAATACTGATACTCCGCACAAAGCATGCCAAGCATGTCAAGACGATCACGCTTTAAGATCTTGCCCTAAATTTCGTTCTTGGCCACTTCAAGAAAAACGGAAGTTTGTTTCTGACAATAAAATCTGTTCCAATTGCATGTCATATGGACACACTTCAAAGAAGTGTAAAAGTAAATACTTATGCCAAACATGTAAGCAGGTACATCACACCTTGTTACATTCGGACGGAGGTAATTCTCTAAATCGTTAGCAAGGTCCGAAATCTGCATCATCATCTTGAGACTTATGACGATGAGAAACCTTGCTCTTCTAATGTTGCGCTGGCCAATAATTCTTATATTCAGAAACATTTTTCCCAATTTGGCCAAAAAATTGTTTTGCCAACCGCCTTGGTGGATATAGAACACCAAGGTATCTGTTTCACCATCCGAGCATTTATAGACCAAGGATCTCAAGAATCGTTTGTCGCCAGCCGCATCATAAATCGTTTTGACATCCCGACGAAGAAATCTCACACAATGATTTCGGGTCTGTGTGGAACTCTTCCGGAAAATTCAACCAAGATTTGCGAATTGACATTAAAGTCTACGAAATCCAATTTCAAGGTAACCGCTTCCGCTATTGTGATCTCAAATTTTAATCACCTAATGCCCGCTTCGCCAACCGCAATTTGTGACTTCACAAACTTGAAATCCCTAAAGTTAGCTGCCCCCACATTCTTCAAACCCGCACCCATTGATCTGCTTATCGGTAGTGACACACTAACAGCAATTATAAAACCTGGACTTGAGAAGAATGTTTCCGGAAATCTATTGGCCCAAAATACGGAATTCGGTTGGATTATTAGTGGCAAGCCCACATCACAATCTGTAGTTTCCTTTGCCTCTTGGACGGCAACTGTCGGCCGACGACATATGGTGTGAAGAGTTTTACAAAAGAACTGTAAATCGTAGGCCTGATGGTCGTTACGTTGTAAAACTTCCTTTTAAACAAAATCTTTCTCCTGATAAGTACCTTGGGGCTTCAAGACGTGCTGCTATGGGTCAATTCCTACGAATGGAAAAGACCCAAGAACGAAATTCCGACTTAGCAACTGAATATAACAAAGTTTTGTCAGAATATGTATCGCTAGGTCACATGAAAGAAACTTCAAGTCTTCAAGTCTTGAACGACATACTCTACACTGGTCCTACTTTACAAAATGATTTAATTAATGTTGTTCTGAAGTGGCGATTGTTTAAATATGTCTTTAATGGCGACATACAGAAAATGTATCGCCAAATATTTGTACATGAGGACGACCAACAGTTCCAAAGAATGTTGTTTCGAACTTCTCCCACAGGAAAAGTTCATGATTACTGTTTGCAAACCGTTACCTTTGGGTAAATTGTGCGCCATATTTGGCCATCAGAACATTACTTCAACTTAGTGAAGATAGTCAATTGTTACATCCAACCGCGTCTGACATACTGAAAAGCCAAATTTACGGTGATGACATCTTATCAGGTGCTCCTTCATTAACCAAAGCAAGATCTTACCTTCACGAATTAATAGACTTGCTTCATTCCGCGGGCTTTCTTTTAAAGAAAATAACATCTAATCATCCGCAAATTCTGCAAAACATGCCACCCGAGGATCTTCTAAACGAAGAATTTCTGCACATTGAGGATGTTAGTGAGACAAAAACATTAGGCATTCAATGGAATGAAATGAAAGACTATTTCTTCTACAAAGTAACTCATATAGATGTACCAAATACTTCCATAACAAAACGAAAAGTTTTGTCAATAGTTGCGAAGTTATTCGATCCACCCTCCAAATATTGTAGTTGCTAAAGTCTTGATGCAACAATTGTGGATGGATGGAACTAATTGGGATGAGGAAAGTAAACCGCATTCCTTTGAACGGTGGAACTCGTTTTTACTGAATTTTCTGATATACAAAATGTAAAGATTCCTCGTTCTCCCGAAAGTACTACTCAAATACATGGATTCTGTGATGCTTCGGAGAAAGCATATTGCGCATGTCTGTACATCCGTTCCAATAATACACAAAATGTTACACATACAAACCTGCTTGTTTCCAAGAGCAAAGTAGCTCCTCTCAAAACTGTTAGCCTGCCAAGACTTGAATTGTGTAGAGCAGCAATGTTGTCAAAAATGATCAAAAATATTTGCGAAAATCTAAATGTTGCCAATCATGATTCCACTATTACATTGGCATGGATCAGTAAACCTCCTTATCACAGGAAGACATTTGTCGCCAATAAAGTTTCGGAAATTCTAGACAACGTCGGCAATGCTAATTGGGGACACGTCTCATCTGCTGATAATCCAGCGGATCTGGGTACTCGTGACTTGTGGTGGCATGGACCAAAATGGTTGTCCAAAACTGCTAACCATTGGCCAAAGCCAGCAGTTTCAAGAGAAGTTACACCTGAGAAAAAAGTAATTGCTCTTCATGCAGTTGTTGTCGGAGACAGTCTCCTAGAAAATTTCTCTTCCTGGAATCGAGCCTTACGAGTATTCGCGTATGCATTCCGATTCATAAACGGGTGTAAAAAGCAAAGAGGCCTGCGAAAAAAAGTTTTACTTGCCCACGAAATATCATTTGTAAAATACAAATTCATAAGGTTGGCACAAATTTCTAATTATGCTTGGGAATATCAAGCCTTGAAATCACATCAACCGATTCCAACCAAGAGTCGACTGCTCACATTGAACCCATTTTTAGATGAAAACAAAATCATCCGAGCAGACTCGTCAGCGAGCAGCCTCGCCAATATTGACGAAAGATCACTATTTTGCAAACTCTTCATTGACTTTATACACCAACCACTTTTACACGCAGAGCATCAAGTTATGCTAAGAGCAATACGTCAAGAATTTTTCGTAATACGACTAAAAAGTGCCGTTCGTCTTTGTATCCGCAAATGCCATAAATGTACCATTTATAAACACCGCACGCAACATCAAATAATGTCTGCATTACCTCCTGAACGATGCACTTTCTCTTTACCCTTTACGAATACTGGTTTTGACTTCGCTAGTCCCTTTGACCTTAAAACTTCTCACCTTCGCAATGCAAAGCTTCATAAAGGCTACGCAGCAATTTTTGTTCGCCTTTCTACTCGTGCTATCCACTTGGAAGTTTGCTCTGAATTGACTTCTGAAGCATTTCTCGCAACATTCAGTAGATTTGTTGGATGAAGAGGCCTTCCAAACCAAGTCTTTTCAGACAATGGCACCAATTTTGTTGGAGCCAGCCACACTCTGTCTCAGGACTACAAAAAGTTCCTACAATCTGCTGAGCAAATCAAAGTATCCAAGTACAATTTACACGGTTTCACTTGGCATTTCATACCGCCCCATGCTCCACATATGGGTGGCCTCTGGGAGGCAGCCGTTAAGAGCATGAAATCCCATTTGAAGAAAGTTGCTGGTAATACGAAATACACCTATGAAGAGTTTTCGACACTACTGGTTAGAATCGAAAGCATTCTAAATTCTCGGCCTCTATCTCCTCTTACTGAAGATCCTAAGGAAATTGTTCCGCTTACTCCTCGTCACCTGCTACGCGGAGCACCTCTTGTCGCAATTCCTGAGCAATTCTCCGACAACTTGTCTCTCATGAATAAGTGGATAAGACTACAAACTATACAGCTTCATTTGGCCAAGTGCTGGAAAAACGAATATATTACAGAACTCCAAAGAAGATATAAATGGAAACGAGTTCAGCGAGACTTAGCAAGACGATTTTGTTGTCATCAAAGATGATAACTTTCCGCCAACAGAATGGCGACTTGGACGAGTACTGAAAGTGTTTACGGGTAAAGATTCCAAAATTCACGTTGCAGAAATTCGAACGCAAAATGGAGTCATTGTTCGCCCTCTAGCTCTGTATCCTTCCCAACTGTTAGTTCTCCGCCCTTTGCTCACATTTAACATAATTTTACTTTTAGCAATACTTCTAGCTTGCCCAAGTGCCGCATATGCCAAGAAAGGCATTTTATAAAATCATGTCCCACATTTTCCAAAATGGCCGTTTCGAAAAGACGAACCGAAACACAGCAGAAAGGATTCTGCTTTAATTGTTTGTGCACGGCACACAATCGTGAATGGTGCCCCAGCCGCAAAACCTGTATGGTTTGCCACAAAAACCACCACACGATGTTTCATATGGATGCTAACTCTTCTGAGAAATCTTCCAACTCCAGACGCTCATCATCACCTAGTGCTAGCTCTACACCGTCATCTAACCAACATCAGCAAAATCGCAATAAACCAAAGAAAAACAAATCAGATCCGAGGCCGTCTAATTCGTCCGCTCCACAACGCCACCGATCCAACGTCAGTGAACGTTTGAGCTGTCGTGCAAAGCGCCACATCTTCGTGCGAACTGCACTTGCAAAAGTGGTTACAACTGAAGGGTGCGATAAAATTCGGTTGCTGATGAACTCAGGTGCTGCACAAACCTTGCTTTCCACAAACCTAGTTGAGCGGATCCATCTTCCAATAACGCAGAGATCAGGCAAGACTTTCGCCACCCTCAATTTGCAGTCTTTTCATGACCACACGGTGAAAATCCAAATAACTGGAGAAGTTCGACCACAACTCAACACATCCTTTGCCGAGCCCACCAATGAAAAACGTCTGCAATCCGTATACAACCACCTGAACGATTTAGCAGTCCCCCACTTCTACACTCCCATAAATATTGAGATATTATTAGCCAACGACAACATCCCTAAAATACTGCGAGCCGGTTTGATACAAACTGGATCTAATATGCCAATCGCTCAAAGCACAGTGTTCGGCTGGATGATATCAGGAGCCTGTGAATATTAAGTTGCGCCAACGCAAGGGAGGGCGCCATGTTGAAGCGAGTTCAACAGCTAGTTTAAGCTTACACATGGATTACTGAATTACTACTTTGAATTACTATCTAAGTACTTATTAACGATCTGGTAGCCTTTTTCTCCATAAAGCTTTTACTCAATTTAAAATGCTACCATTTCACTTGCTGAATTCCATTCGTTTCTCTTAAGTTAAAAAGAAGAAAAAGCCGACAATGGCTCTAGCACTACTTTCTTAACTTACTTGTATTTTAACCGCCTTACTAAGCGGAACACACACAATTACAAAAAAAAGAATTACCTTGTGCTCAGCCGCATTACATTAGAAGAAACCTAGCGTCTTATCATTTTCCGCATTTTACAACCTGAGGGGATTGACACCGCAGACATCGTTCTAACCCGCTAATACAGTCCACTACTGGTCAACACCCCCTGTCTTGTACAAGTATATTCTAAAGAATACAGGAATTTCTAATTCAAGTTCTGGTAATAATTTTAAAAGGAACAAATTATTAGTTTTAAGAACACATGCCATAGATTAGAATATCCCTTGTGTTTGCTATCCATTTTCGAAGAGAGAAACTAACTATAAGGTCATTTCTGAATTGAATTGCGTTGGAAATTAAATGTGCATGGGAAATTCATAATCCATGTACGTATAATTACGAATAATTTTGCTTGCCTTTGGATGTATACCTTAAACGTCATCAGCTAGTCGAAGCAGAGCACGGATAGCTAAATACAGAGCACAATCGATGCCAAATGTGACAGTTTGTAGCTCAAAGTTTTGAATTTTTTCACCTGGGTGGTTGCAAAAAATTATTTTTGGAATGGAGTATGATCAGAATGAACAAGGATTTGACCATACAATTTCTGGATGTCAGCGTTGAACACATATTGGAAAACATCATCATTTAAAAACAAGTAAAAAAACATTAAGTTCGGCCGGGCCAAACTTTTAATACCCTCCACCTTAGGGTAAAGAAACATTAGAAGAGATGTCGAAAAAACCATTAAAATACCGTTATATGGGTGCTATACCAAATCATGGACCCATACATGCAATGTCTCGCCACCGGAGCTGGAACCCATTATGACCAACAAATACCAATTTTTAGACAAATCAGTGAAAAAATGTGGCAAAAATCATCAAATTACCGAATATCAAGAGGTACCGTTATATGGGGACTATACCAGAACGTGGACCGATATATCTCATTTTCAATACCAACCATCCCAGACACAATGCAAATAGCTCCGCTAAATTTTGGCGCTCTACGTCAAATAATGTGGGCTGTATCGTGATTTCAACAGACAGACAGACGGACATCGTTAAATTGACTTAGAATTTTATGCTGATTATGAATATATATACGTTATGTGGTCTAAGACGAATATTTAAGGATTTTACAAACGGAATGACAAAGTTAATATACCCTCCTTTCCAAGGTGGAGGGTATAATAAACGTCGTCAAATCATTCTACTATACTGAACCAGTATCCAAATCATCGGTGAAACATTGTCCATTGGAAGAAGCAGAGAATGCATTAAAAACCTCACGAACTTTGGAGGTCGAACTTCCTGGCTTAAAAACTAAGTAGTCAGGCATGTAGTAATGGAAGGAATCGTTGTTACAGCTCGCTGCTTGAATTGAAGTCATGTGATTTAGTTGTATGTATTCGTCTAGAGCCTGGTCATACTCTTTCTTGAACTATGGGTTTCGGAGCGACTCTTAATGCCAATTCTTCTCAAAAGGAAGGCGAACTATATTTCTGCTATATTCATTTCTTGCAGTAGAATCTCTTCTATGGAAGATTCTCCATCTCTCAGAAACGACTAGTTCTCGCAGAAGTTGGAGATCACTGTGTATGTTGGAGACGAAGTGAATGTAGGAATTGGGAGAGACATCATTCCGGATTTTATGTTATCAGGAATGAAATCACCACCTACCAAAACATCAATACTGGATCATTTGCAGAAAAAGGGATCAGCAAGATTGATATTAGGAAGCCGAGAGAATAGTGAATATGGCAAAGTATGCGACGGAAGATTTCTAGATAAATGTGGAACTACAAACGCCTGGACCGAGAATTGTACGAACTTATCAAGTCTTTCACATAGATTTAAAGAGAAAAGTTTGTGAATAGAAGCGGCAGTGGTGTTATTAAGGACAGAAATCTGCGCATTCGTACGCTGATATAGAAGTTTTTATTTATTTACAAGCAAAAAAACATTAAGTTCGGCCGGGCCAAACTTTTAATACCCTCCACCTTAGGGTAAAGGAAACATTAGAATAAATGTGGCAAATACCATTAAAATGCCGAATATCGGGAGGTACCGTTGTATGGGTTCTATACCAAATCATGGACCCATACATGCAATGTTTCGCCACAGGAGCTGGAACCCATTATGACTAACAAATACCAATTTTTAGACAAATCAGTGAAAAAATGTGGCAAAAATCATCAAATTACCGAATATCAAGAGGTACCGTTATATGGGGACTATACAAGAATGTGGACCGATATATCTCATTTTCAATACCAACCATCCCAGACACAATGCGAATAGCTCTGCTAAATTTTGGCGCTCTACGTCAAATAATGTGGGCTGTATCGTGATTTCAACAGACAGACAGACGGACATTGTTAAATCGACTTAGAATTTTATGCTGATTATGAATATATATACTTTATGGGGTCTAAGACGAATATTTAAGGATGTTACAAACGGAATGACAAAGTTAATATACCCTCCTTTCCAAGGTGGAGGGTATAATAAACGTCGTCAAATCATTCTACTATACTGAACCAGTATGCAAATCATCGGTGAAACATTGTCCATTAGAAGAAGCAGAGAATGCATTAAAAACCTCACGAACTTTGGATGTCGAACTTCCTGGCTTAAAAACTGAGTAGTCAGGTATGTAGTAATGGAAGGAATTGTTGTTACAGCTCGCTGCTTGAATTGAAGTCATGTGATTTAGTTGTATGTATTCGTCTAGAACCTGGTCATACTCTTTCTTGAACTATGGGTTTCGGAGTGACTCTCATTGCCAAGGAATTGTGAGAGAGAGAGAGCGCTTGGATGGGATTGTCCTAAGCGAATTGTATCTGAAAATCCGTCCTAAAAAGGAAGGCGAACTATGTTCCTGCTGTATTCATTTCTTGCAGTAGTTGACATGAATAGGTGCTCGCGAATGTTATCGGATTCGGAATAGAATCTCTTCCATGGAAGATTCTCCATCTCCCAGAAACGACTAATTCTCGCAGAAGTTGGAGATCACTGTGTATAATGGAGAGGAAGTGAATGTAGGAATTGGGAGAGACATCATTGCGGAATTTATGTTATCAGGAATGATATCACCACCCGCCAAACGATCAATACTAGATCATTTGTAGAAATGGGGTTCAGCAAGATTGATATTAGAATTGTACGAACTTATCAAGTCTTTCACATAGATTTAAAGAGAAAAGTTTGTGAATAGAAGCGGCAGTGGTGTTATTAAGGACAGAAATCTGCGCATTGGTACGCTGATATAGAAGTTTTTATTTATTTACAAGCAAAAAAACATTAAGTTCGGCCGGGCCAAACTTTTAATACCCTCCACCTTAGGGTAAAGGAAACATTAGAATAAATGTGGCAAATACCATTAAAATGCCGAATATCGGGAGGTACCGTTGTATGGGTGCTATACCAAATCATGGACCCATACATGCAATGTTTCGCCACAGGAGCTGGAACCCATTATGACCAACAAATACTAATTTTTAGACAAATCAGTGAAAAAATGTGGCAAAAATCATCAAATTACCGAATATCAAGAGGTACCGTTATATGGGGACTATACCAGAATGTGGACCGATATATCTCATTTTCAATACCAACCATCCCAGACACAATGCGAATAGCTCTACTAAATTTTGGCGCTCTACGTCAAATAATGTGGGCTGTATCGTGATTTCAACAGACAGACAGACGGACATCGTTAAATTGACTTAGAATTTTATGCTGATTATGAATATATATACTTTATGTGGTCTAAGACGAATATTTAAGGATTTTACAAACGGAATGACAAAGTTAATATACCCTCCTTTCCAAGGTGGAGGGTATAATAAACGTCGTCAAATCATTCTACTATACTGAACCAGTATGCAAATCATCGGTGAAACATTGTCCATTAGAAGAAGCAGAGAATGCATTAAAAACCTCACGAACTTTGGATGTCGAACTTCCTGGCTTAAAAACTGAGTAGTCAGGTATGTAGTAATGGAAGGAATCGTTGTTACAGCTCGCTGCTTGAATTGAAGTCATGTGATTTAGTTGTATGTACTCGTCTAGAACCTGGTCATACTCTTTCTTGAACTATGGGTTTCGGAGCGACTCTCATTGCCAAGGAATTGTGAGAGAGAGAGAGCGCTTGGATGGGATTGTCCTAAGCGAATTGTATCTGAAAATCCGTCCTAAAAAGGAAGGCGAACTATGTTCCTGCTGTATTCATTTCTTGCAGTAGTTGACATGAATAGGTGCTCGCGAATGTTATCGGATTCGGAATAGAATCTCTTCCATGGAAGATTCTCCATCTCCCAGAAACGATTAATTCTCGCAGAAGTTGGAGATCACTGTGTATAATGGAGACGAAGTGAATGTAGGAATTGGGAGAGACATCATTGCGGAATTTATGTTATCAGGAATGATATCACCACCCGCCAAACGATCAATACTAGACCATTTGTAGAAATGGGGATCAGCAAGATTGATATTAGAATTGTACGAACTTATCAAGTCTTTCACATAGATTTAAAGAGAAAAGTTTGTGAATAGAAGCGGCAGTGGTTTATTAAGGACAGAAATCCGCGCATTCGTACGCTGATATAGATGTTTTTATTTATTTACAAGTAAAAAAACATTAAGTTCGGCCGGGCCAAACTTTTAATACCCTCCACCTTAGGGTAAAGGAAACATTAGAATAAATGTGGCAAATACCATTAAAATGCCGAATATCGGGAGGTACCGTTGTATGGGTGCTATACCAAATCATGGACCCATACATGCAATGTTTCGCCACAGGAGCTGGAACCCATTATGACCAACAAATACTAATTTTTAGACAAATCAGTGAAAAAATGTAGCAAAAATCATCAAATTACCGAATATCAAGAGGTACCGTTATATGGGGACTATACCAGAATGTGGACCGATATATCTCATTTTCAATACCAACCATCCCAGACACAATGCAAATAGCTCTGCTAAATTTTGGCGCTCTACGTCAAATAATGTGGGCTGTATCGTGATTTCAACAGACAGACAGACGGACATCGTTAAATCGACTTAGAATTTTATGCTGATTATGAATATATATACTTTATGGGGTCTAAGACGAATATTTAAGGATGTTACAAACGGAATGACAAAGTTAATATACCCTCCTTTCCAAGGTAGAGGGTATAATAAACGTCGTCAAATCATTCTACTATACTGAACCAGTATGCAAATCATCGGTGAAACATTGTCCATTAGAAGAAGCAGAGAATGCATTAAAAACCTCACGAACTGTGGAGGTCGAACTTCCTGGCTTAAAAACTGAGTAGTGATTCATGTAGTAATGGAAGGAATCGTTGTTACAGCTCGCTGCTTGAATTGAAGTCATGTGATTTAGTTGTATGTACTCGCCTAGAACCTGGTCATACTCTTTCTTGAACTATGGGTTTCGGAGCGACTCTCATTGCCAAGGAATTGTGAGAGAGAGAGCGCTTGGATGGGATTGTCCTAAGCGAATTGTATCTGAAAATCCGTCCTAAAAAGGAAGGCGAACTATATTCCTGCTGTATTCATTTCTTGCAGTAGTTGACATGAATAGGTGCTCGCGAATGTTATCGGATTCGGAATAGAATCTCTTCCATGGAAGATTCTCCATCTCCCAGAAACGACTAATTCTCGCGGAAGTTGGAGATCACTGTGTATAATGGAGACGAAGGGAGAGACATCATTCCGGAATTTATGTTATCAGGAATGATATCACCACCTGCCAAACGATCAATACTGGATCATTTGTAGAAATGGGGATCAGCAAGATTGATATTAGGAAGCCGAGAGAATAGTGAATATGGCAAAGTATGCGACAGAAGATTTCTAGATAAATGTGGAACTACAAACGCCTGGACCGAGAATTGTAC
Source organism: Musca domestica (assembly GCF_030504385.1). Taxonomy (NCBI): domain Eukaryota; kingdom Metazoa; phylum Arthropoda; class Insecta; order Diptera; family Muscidae; genus Musca; species Musca domestica. The sequence goes on from NW_026712300.1 coordinate 6,977,115, forward strand.
GAATTTATCAAATCTTTTACATAGATTCAAAGAGAAAAGTTTGTGAATAGAAGCGACAGTGGTATTATTAAGGACAGAAATCTGCGCATTCGTACGCTGATATAGAAGTTTTTATTTATTAAAAAGTCTCTATTAGATAAATGTTCCCTAAGAACCGGAATCGAGCAGAACACGTGTCTGGTAAGAGACTGCCAAGTGTATCATATTTACCAAAACAGCAAGATTGGAGGACTCCATTCCCAAAACTAGTGGGCTGTGGAAATTTAGGAGTGAATGGAGCAGAGTTGGAGTTATATTAGAGATGGCAGAAAGAGTGGATGAATGGATATGAACGTGAAGCATTGTGTTGTGTCTTTTTTGATACTCGAAGCTATGGTTTTTGCTTGTGCAATTTCGTAAGTGATGCGTTTTGGAGAAACAATTAAGATACAGACCTTATTTTTTACTTCGAATGCGCGTTGTCTTATGTCCATGGCAATGAACTTTGGGCACTTCAGAATGATATGTAAGAATGCAGACACAATGGGCATTTCGGAAGCGACACTTTAGTGCAATTAACTGTATTTTGAACTTTTGGAACGAGAGATGGATTTGCCTTTATTCTCATCAGACTTTGAATTGTTATTGAATTGTTTTTCTGCAAAAATTTAGCTTGCGTGCATCATTAAATAAATGTCCCTAGACGAAGATCCATTTTGGATAGCACCATTTATACATACATTATTAGATAAATGCGTACTCGGGTTATGACAATTTTTCATTCCAAGTTGGTCTAAAGTCTGACTGTAGAAGCATGTTTTAAATGGTAGGATTTTATTATTGTTAGGAGCTGCTAAAAATGCAAGTCATGAAGTAAAGAAATATGAAAATAAGCTGATTTTAGCAAAAATCATCAAAATGCAGGATATTGGGAGGTACCGTTATATGGAGGATTCACCAAAACGTGGTTCTAAACATACAATGTTTCGCCACTATAGATAGAGCCTATTATTAACTACAAATGTCAATTTTTAAATAAATAAAATTAAAATGCTGAATATACGGAGTTACCATTATGTTGGGCTATACGAAAACGTGGACCTATACATACTCTGTTCCACCACAGCAGCTAGTATTTATTATGAACTACAAATGCCAGTTTTTGGAAAAATGTGCAAAAATCATCAAAAAAACCGAATATCGGAAGGTATCGTTATATGGGGGCTGTATCAAAAGGCGGACCTATATATATTATGTTTCGCCAACGTAGCTAGAACATGTTAAAATCTACAAATTGGAACATTTGAATGTCGCTTACCAATGACGACAGTTGTTGTTGCAGGTTTGTTTAGAAGTGAAGTTTATTAAGGAAAAAGGAAGATTGAAAGACACAGAGACGACACAAACCGACGTTTTGAATAGTTGTACGACAGAAACACAAGCAAAGCTTTTGGATCAACTTGATTTAGGGTTGCCTGATAGTAGAATTTTAGCCTGGCTGCGTTAAAAAAATATCAATCTCTTCCTGGTCTGTTTACAACAGCAATGGAATGAACTTAGTATTAGGAGATAATCATTGAAGTTTATGACCAGATTCATATGGAGTTCTCTGTCGTCAGACCTGATAGACTCACGTACTCTCATCTGCTTCGGACTTTCAAGCTGAAAAGGGAAGTTTGTACTTTGTGGGGGAAAAAACAATAGTGCATTCTAAGGAATTCAGGAATTTCTCATTTAAGTTCAGGTAATAATTTTAAAATGAATAAATTATTTTTTTTAACAACACAGGCCATAGATTGACTAAGCCACGAACCGAACCTTGGGCAGTCGGTAAACCGTTTCTGCCATACACCCAATCAGTAATGACTTTAGGATAGATATCGACGCCAATCACTATATCAATTCCAGAAGACTGATTAAACTTAGGATCCACAAACAGCAGATGGGGATTTTTTTTAATGCGTCCAGTAGAGACTGCGCCGGCGTTTTCGTGGTTATACGGTTGTCTACGCGGAATGTTTCCTCGATTTTCACCTTAGAGTCAAATCTTAAGAACAAGATTAATTGACAAACTGTCTCGTCTCTATGAATCAATGTCTTAACTTTCAGTTTATCCAGAAAATATCTTTTGAAAGTGGCTGGGCAGGACGACAAGTTTAGTAATAGGACGAGAGCCTCCATGAGTTACAATATATGCGACTCGGACATGATGATCGGAACCTTCATAAGTCATGGACAATCTACTGAGGCGCCAGGAATTAGATTTTCTTCACTGTCCTTATCACATGTTTGCCATTTATAACTCATTTGGAGCTATATAAAATACTTTGTACATACCTTTGAGTGCAAGCGTAATATGCATTCCACATCAATGATCTTTAGAATCAGATATCGGACTAACCTCTGAAATAAGTGTAAAAATTTTGTCAAGATAGGTTCAGATTCGGATATAGCTCCCATATATATATATATATATATATATATATATATATATATATCAAACAACCAATTTGGGGTAATTGTGCCCCAAATAGCCAAATGGCCTGAATTTTGGAATATCTGATCGAATTTAGTCTAGAAACAAGTACATTAAATTTGGTAAAAACCGGTTCAGATATAGTTATAGCCCCCATATAAAGGATGACATGAAAAAACTGCAACCAACTTCAGACTGCTGTCATTTCTAAGCCACCCGTACGACAGCTGTTAAAATTATTCCAGTGACAGTTCATTATATTGTTTACAAGCGCATTTTGTTGAGAATTTTCACACAAAAAGTTATTCGTGATGGAATTCAAGCGTGATAGTGTGATTATATAAGTTTGCTGGAAAACCACATGTGCTACAGTTAGAGCACTCCAGCATTGAGATGTGAATTAATCTATTGTGTCTCGTACCATCGCTCGTTACCGTGGTACTGGTAGCGTAGCCCGACAACGGAGTGGACGGAAGAAAACAGCAACATCAGCAGAAATGGTTCGAAATGTAAAGAAGCAACTTGAACGAAACCCTCGCCGCAGTGACCGAAAAAAGGACTATGACCTGAACATATCGCAATATTCTCTTCGGCAAATATTGAAAAATAAGCTCAGGGTAAAACCATTGAAATTCCAAAAAGTTAAAGAACATACACGGCATCGGAAAGAAAATAGACTCAAAAGATCTAGGGAGTGGTTTCGCTTGGCCGAAAGTGGTGAACTGCCGAATTTTGTTTTCTCCGATGAGAAAACATTCGTTGTCCAGCAGTTTGTAAACAAACTGATCGTGTTTACTTACCAAAGAGGTCAGCTGAAAATGTATATCTTCGGTTGGCCACCAGAACTTAAGCGTCGGCCATGATGATGGTGTGGGCCGCCATAACATAACATGACGGAGAGCGACCATAGGCTCCGCTTGTATTAATCGACCGTGGCATCAGAATAAATGCCAAAATATTGTGGAGGGTGTATTAAAGTCTTGAGCACGCAAACATTTTGGCCGCAGACCTTGGACATTCCGACAGAACTCAGCACACGCCACAGAAGAATGGTTACAAAATGAGGTTCCTCGCATCATTTCCAGCGCACAATGGCCACCAAAATCTCCAGAGACCAATACGTTTGACTATTATGTTTGGAGTATTTTGGAAAGCAAGGTTGGCACTAATAAATTCCAAATTCTCGATCACCTCGAGCAATCTAGCAATTTATCTAGATCTTGTTTATATTACTCTTTTTCAGATAAATTTTAATCGTTTGTGTTTCAAATTATTAATTATACATATGCTTATTTTTTATAATTAACAATTTACAAATTCGGCGAATAATGTAGCTAAAATCATCAAAATACCAAATATGTACCAAAATGTGGATCAACACAGCAATTTTCTGTCATAGGCTGTAGTATGAATTACGAAGTTCAAATACCAAATTTGAAACAATTTTGGTGATTTATTTCGCCGTGGATTTAACGATGTCTGTATGTTGTAATCACGATGCAGCCCACATTATTCGACGTAGAGCATCAACATTTGGCAGAACAATTTGTATTGTGTCTAGGATGGTTGGCATTGAAAATGAGATATATGTTTGGGAATAGGCGCCATATAGCGGTCCCTCTCGTTATTCGATATTTGATGACTTTTGTCAAATTTTTCCATGGATTTGTCTAGAAATTGGTTATTGTAGGTCATAATGGATTCTAACTCCGGTGGCGAAACGATGTATTTATAAGTCCACGTTTTTTGTATAGCCCCCATATACTGGTGCCTCCCGATATTCGCTATCTAGTGGATTTTTGCCATAAATTTTCCACAGATTTTTCTAGAAAATGGCATTTGTAGTTAATGATTGGTTTAAGCTCCGGTAACGGAATATGGAAACCTTTCACGTTTTCCTATAGCACACGTATTGCGATACCCACCGATATTGTGTATTTGGTGATATTTAAGAAGATTTGGTAGATGACAATCCTTGATGTATAACATTGCGTATATACAGTTTTGGTATGGCCCCACATAACGTCCTCAACTACATTATAGTTTTTTGAAAAGGATAATAGCATTTTCCAAATGTTTTTTTCCCAATGGTGGAGGGTATTAAAAGTTCGGCCCGGGTGAATTTAATGTTCATACCATACACCACATAGTAAGTAGTAAGTGTATTACGACTTTGTGAATTTGTTTGTAAAGTGGAGAAGGAAGCGAGTCCCATAGTTACTTTCTGAGTTGATTTATGCATGTCAATCAGTCTGTCTGTCCGTCCATGTAAACAAAATGCAGTTTGCACTTTGTACAAAATAAAGTAACATATTTCCCAGCCGCCATAAAATATCACATGTGAACATTTCGGTGATCTTGTGCGCTGACGCATATGATAATGTGTAAGATAGTAACGGTTATGACCCACACTTACAGATATTAATGCGCTCAGTAGATGTACAAGACGACTTGAATGAAAAGAAAAGCAGCCCTGCAATGTTCTCCATTCATTATTAGAATAGATAAGAATAAATATGTGGCTGACATTAGGTTAAGTTAGTTTAGTTTCAGTAGTACCTAAAGAACATATTTTTAATTAAAAACTAGAATTGAAACTATATCCAAAGAACAAGGTTGTTCTTTCTTTTCTCACTTTACATTGCTCCAGTCGAGCCGAATAGTGAATAGAGTTGGCAATCGAAGAGGGATATTGGATTATATTCTCATTGCACATTTATTATCCGATTGAGAAGAAATTTTGCAAACAATATGTGTTTGGCTCAAGGACGAACCCTATTGAAATTGTTTATAAATGGATCAGATTTATATATAGCTCCCATATATCTTAACTGATTTCGCGTTAATTGTGCACTAACTGACTAATATAAGTCCTGTTTTTTGGTACAACCCACCGAATTCAGTCTAGAATAATTCAGTCCAAATCAAATCGGAAAATCGGCTTAGATATAGCTAAAGCTCGCATATATATGTTTCATCCGATTTGGAGTGCCTCAAATGCGCACTGCAGAAGAATGACATTTGGCACCGGACATCACATACTGCTCCAAAATACCTCTGTCAAATTTTATCGAAATCGGTTCAGGATAGGATATAGCTTCCATATATATCTTTATCCGATATCAAGATGATTGTGCACCAAATGGCTAATATCAGTCCAAACGGACTGAATTTTGGCAATTACGACTGAACTCATCCTATAAACAAGTATTTCAATTTTTGGGCTTAAATATGCCTTCCAGTACAATGATCTTTAGTATCAGATATAAGATACACCTTTGAAATAAATGTATAAAATTTTGTCAAGACAGGTTCAGATTTGGATATAGCTCCCACATATATCCTTAACTAATTTGGGGTAATTGTGCACCAAATAGTCAATATCAGGCCAAATGGCCTGAATTATGGTATATATGACCGAAGCTAGTCTAGAAGAAAGTACATTAAATTTGGTACAAATCGGTTCAGATATAGTTATAGGTCCAATAAATGTATATGTTTCATCTGATTTGGTGTTAAAGTCCCTCACATTCGTAATATGCATTCGGCAACAATGGTATTTGGTACCATTTATCAGACACATCCCAGGAAAACCTCTGCCAAGTTTTATCATCTTTGCCAAATTTTATCGAGAGCGGCTAATTAGCGGTTTATTGCGCAAATAATGGCTAATATCAGCCGAAATGGAGTGAATTTCGGGACGTACGTTTCCATTTGGAGAAACTCGGGTCCGATATATATTTTTTAAATACAATCTTTCCCGAAGTGATATCATGCACTTTATAGCAAACTATAAGTGCACTAAAACTAAATGTTTAAAGGTGCTATGATCTACTTGAAATAAATTATTTTGTCACGGGAGCTTTACTGAATACGCATGGTGGTATAGGGTATCATATAGTCGGTCCCGCCCCACTTTTGATTTTTCCTTACTGGATTTTTAATTGTTTACTTGTTTTCAATAGAATTTTCTGAAAATCCACACTAGGAGTTGCTTCTGAGAACTTCACCCCCTGGAAAAGAATTATCCATATTGGTTTAAGATATCGTATAGTCCCCAATTACCGACACCCCACAATATTTGGTATTTTGATGATTTTGGGACAATATTCTCCGGAATCGTTTCAACTTTCGTATTTGAAGTTCGTAATGGGTACTACAGCCTTTGACAAAAAATTGCGTATGCAGTTCCATCCATGTCTTCTATAGTCCCCAATATAAGGGCTAAGTTCTGTATTTCTAAGGGTTCAACAGAATTTTTAACGGATTTTTTTTTGAAAATTTCCAATTTTTTTTTCTTAAGGTGGAGGGCCTTTAAGGTTCAGGCTGGTCGAACTTACTGCTCTGTTACTTATTTTAAAAATTTTAAAAATAGTAAATACGATAAACGATATTTTTAAAATATAGTCATATAAATATAGGTAGCATAATACAACTGGACCAAACAGCATACACACACTAATGGTTTATACATGTTCAAAATAACATATAGAATTCGAATCCTTCATTTATTTCCTAACTAGATGCTTCTCTCACCCTCCTCCAATCATTTCCCATTGTACGCTCATAATTACATACAAAACCAAACATAAATTCATACCTACATGTTTTTATGCTCCAGAAATATTGTCACCTTTAAAAAATCCACTAACCCATATTATAACAAATAAGTTCAGTATAAATTAATATTGAATGTATGCCTATTAATATGAACATGCCTCCTCATATGCCTCGGACATAAAGCCGTCGATGATTTCATATTTGTATCATTGATATTTAGCAGTTTTTCTCTTCTCCACCAAACTTTCCAGTGGTTTAGGGTGTTAAAGCAGTGATTTTCGACTTTTTTGCTACTAAGCAAGCAAAATATATCCCGCAAATAACTTAGAAGACGATAGAAATCGTCGCGTTTGATATAGCTTTCTCAGCCCGAAGGGAGCATCCTTCGAGAACAAATGAACCACGCCCGCGTTATTTTTAAGCCTGACTAAATAGCGCATAAAGCGTTACTTCTAATAATCGTGGAAGTCACTTCTAAGTCGTAAAATTTTAAGTCGATTTAGCGATGTCCCTCTGTCTGTCTGTTGTAATCACGCACCCTTTCGAGCAAATTAAGATAGAAGGCTAAAATTGTGCACACATGTTTATTTTGCCAGTAGGCAGTTTAAGTTCCTAAATAGGTCATGTATGTCCACGTTTTCATATATAATATATAAAACGGTACCTTCCAATATTCGGTTTTGATGATATTAGCGTCATTGTTCACCGGAGAAGTTTCAAATTACGTATTTAGAGTTCGTAATGGGAACTACAGTCTGTGACAGAAAATTGTCTATGCAGATCTAGGTTTCGTATAGGCCTCCCTATATTCGGTGTTTTGACGATTTAAGGTACTATACTCACCGAAATTGTTGGAAGCTAAAACCTGTGACAGAAAGTTGTCTATGCAGGTCCAGGTCTTCGTATAGCTCCGATATAACGGGACCTCCCTATATACGGTATTTTGATTATGCTACATTATTAACATTATTCACATTATTCTAATATGGCAATGGCTTATAACAAACAATGCCTATTTAGGCCCACTTCGTATAGCCCCAATATAACGGCTATATTCGGTACTTTTAAGATTTTAACAGAATATTTAACGGATTTTTTTTTTTAATTTATTCTGAATGGTGAAAGGTATTCTAAGTTCGGTCTTGCCGAAATTACTGTTTTTTAAATTGTTTTTAATTTTTTTCCTTCAGACTTAAACAATTATTATACCCTCCACAATAGTATGGAGGGTATATTAAGTTTGTCATTCCGTTTGTAACACCTCGAAATATACATTTTAGACCCCACAAAGTATATATATTCTTGATCAGCATAAAATTCTATGTCGATTTATCAATGTCCGTCCGTCTGTCCGTCTGTGGAAATCACTCTAGCTTCCGAACGAAATGAAGTAGGTTGATAAAATTTTACTCAAATGTGTACTATGTCTGCAGGACTTTTGGTATTGAAAATGGGCCATATAGGTCCACGTCTTCGGATAGCTCCCATATAACTGTACCTCCCGATATTCGGTATTTTGATGATTTTAGCTACATTATTTACCGGAATTGTTTCAAATTTGGTATTTAAAGTTTTTAATAGATACTACAGCATAAAACAGACAAGTAAAAAAAGCTGTAATACCCTCCACCATTTGGTACGAATTTAACAATTTTCAAAAAAATAAAAAAATAAAAGGATTTTAAAATTCTGTTAAAATCATGTAGCCGTGTATTAGAGTCTATATGGCGACGTGGACCTGCATAGGCAACTCTTGTCACAAGGCAACTTATATCACAATATTCAAATGCGAAACTTGAAAAAAATCTGTTTACAATGTAGATAAAATCGTCAAAATCCTCCAATATAGGGAGGTACCAAGGTGGTTATAAAACGTGGATCTGCACAGAAAATTTTTTTTCATAGGCTGTTATATCGAACTTCACGAACTTCAAATGCGAAATTTGAAACAATTCCGATAAATAATGTCGCCAAAATCATCAAAATACCGAATATCGGGGTGTACCGTTATATGGGGGCTATACGAAGACGTGGACCTGCACAGACAATTTTCTGTCATAGGCTGTAGTATTCATTACGAACATCAAATGCGAAATTTGAAACAATTCCGGTAAATAGGTTCGCTAAAATCATGAAAATACCGAAGATCGGGGGTACCATTATATGGTGGCTATACGAAGGCGTGGTTCTGCACAGACAATTTTCTGTGACAGGCTGTAGTATTCATTACGAAATTCAAACCATTCCGGTAAATAATGTCGCTAAAATCATCAAAATACTGAATATTGGGGGGTACCGTTATATGGGGGCTATACGAAGACGTAGACCTACATGGCTTATTTTCTGTCGTAGGATGTAGTATCCATTATGAACTTCAAATACCAAAATTGAAGCAATTCCGGTAAATAATGTGGCTAAAATGATAAAAATACCGAATATCGGGGGGTACCGTTACATGGGGGCTATACGAAGACGTGGACCTACATTGCCAATTTTCTGTTTTATGCTGTAGTATCTATTAAAAACTTTAAATGCCAAATTTGAAACAATTCCGGTAAATAATGTAGCTAAAATCATCAAAATACCGAATATCGGGAGGTACAGTTATATGGGAGCTATCCGAAGACGTGGACCTATATGGCCCATTTTCAATACCAAAAGTCCTGCAGACATAGTACACATTTGAGTAAAATTTTATCAACCTACTTCATTTCGTTCGGAAGCTAGAGTGATTTCCACAGACGGACAGACGGACGGACATTGATAAATCGACATAGAATTTTATGCTGATCAAGAATATATATACTTTGTGGGGTCTAAAATGTATATTTCGAGGTGTTACAAACGGAATGACAAACTTAATATACCCTCCATACTATGGCGGAGGGTATAAAAACAAGTAAAAAAGCTGTAAGTTCGGCCAGGCCGAACTTTGAATACCCTTCACCATTTGGTACGAATTTAACAATTTTCAAAAGAAAGAAAAAATAAAAGGATTTTAAAATTCTGTTAAAATCATGTAGCCGTATATTAGAGTCTATATGGCGACGTGGACCTGCATAGGCAACTTTTGTCACAAGGCAACTTATATCACAATATTCAAATGCGAAACTTGAAAAAAATCTGTTTACAATGTAGATAAAATCGTCAAAATCCTCGAATATAGGGAGGTACCAAGGTGGTTATAAAACGTGGATCTGCACAGAAAATTTTTTTTCATAGGCTGTTATATCTAACTTCACGAACTTCAAATGCGAAATTTGAAACAATTCCGATAAATAATGTCGCCAAAATCATCAAAATACCGAATATCGGGGTGTACCGTTATATGGGGGCTATACGAAGACGTGGACCTGCACAGACAATTTTCTGTCATAGGCTGTACTTTTCATTACGAACTTCAAATGCGAAATTTGAAACAATTCCGGTAAATAGGTTCGCTAAAATCATGAAAATACCGAAGATCGGGGTACCGTTATATGGGGGCTATACGAAGGCGTGGTTCTGCACAGACAATTTTCTGTGATAGGCTGTAGTATTCATTGCGAACTTCAAATACCAAATTTGAAACCATTCCGGTAAATAATGTCGCTAAAATCATCAAAATACTGAATATTGGGGGGTACCGTTATATGGGGGCTATACGAAGACGTAGACCTACATGGCTTATTTTCTGTCGTAGGATGTAGTATCCATTATGAACTTCAAATACCAAAATTGAAGCAATTTCGGTAAATAATGTGGCTAAAATGATAAAAATACCGAATATCGGGGGGTACCGTTACATGGGGGCTATACGAAGACGTGGACCTACATTGCCCATTTTCTGTTTTATGCTGTAGTATCTATTAAAAACTTTAAATACCAAATTTGAAACAATTCCGGTAAATAATGTAGCTAAAATCATCAAAATACCGAATATCGGGAGGTACAGTTATATGGGAGCTATCCGAAGACGTGGACCTATATGGCCCATTTTCAATACCAAAAGTCCTGCAGACATAGTACACATTTGAGTAAAATTTTATCAACCTACTTCATTTCGTTCGGAAGCTAGAGTGATTTCCACAGACGGACAGACGGACGGACATTGATAAATCGACATAGAATTTTATGCTGATCAAGAATATATATACTTTGTGGGGTCTAAAATGTATATTTCGAGGTGTTACAAACGGAATGACAAACATAATATACCCTCCATACTATGGTGGAGGGTATAAAAACAAGTAAAAAAGCTGTAAGTTCGGCCAGGCCGAACTTTGAATACCCTCCACCATTTGGTACGAATTTAACAATTTTCAAAAAAAAATAAAAAAATAAAATCATGTAGCCGTATATTATAGTCTATATGGCGACGTGGACCTGCATAGGCAACTTTTGTCACAAGGCAACTTATATCACAATATTCAAATGCGAAACTTGAAAAAAATATGTTTACAATGTAGATAAAATCGTCAAAATCCTCGAATATAGGGAGGTACCAAGGTGGTTATAAAACGTGGATCTGCACAGAAAATTTTTTTTCATAGGCTGTTATATCGAACTTCACGAACTTCAAATGCGAAATTTGAAACAATTCCGATAAATAGTCGCCAAAATCATCAAAATACCGAATATCGGGGTGTTCCATTATATGGGGGCTATACGAAGAAGTGGACCTGCACAGACAATTTTCTGTCATAGGCTGTAGTATTCATTACGAACTTCAAATGCGAAATTTGAAACAATTACGGTAAATAGGTTCGCTAAAATCATGAAAATACCGAAGATCGGGGGTACCGTTATATGGGGGCTATACGAAGGCGTGGTTCTGCACAGACAATTTTCTGTGATAGGCTGTAGTATTCATTACGAACTTCAAATACCAAATTTGAAATCATTCCGGTAAATAATGTCGCTAAAATCATCAAAATACCGAATATCGGGGGGTACCGTTACATGGGGGGTGGACCTACATTGCCCATTTTCTGTTTTATGCTGTAGTATCTATTGAAAACTTTAAATACCAAATTTGAAACAATTCCGGTAAATAATGTAGCTAAAATCATCAAAATACCGAATATCGGGAGGTACAGTTATATGGGAGCTATCCGAAGACGTGGACCTATATGGCCCATTTTCAATACTAAAAGTCCTGCAGACATAGTTCACATTTGAGTAAAATTTTATCAACCTACTTCATTTCGTTCGGAAGCTAGAGTGATTTCCACAGACGGACAGACGGACAGACAGATAGACGGACAGACGGACGGACATGGATAAATCGACATAGAATTTTATGCTGATCAAGAATATATATACTTTGTGGGGTCTAAAATGTATATTTCGAGGTGTTACAAACGGAATGACAAACTTAATATTCCCTCCATACTATGGTGGAGGGTATAAAAAAATAAAAGGATTTTAAAATTCTGTTAAAATCATGTAGCCGTGTATTAGAGTCTATATGGCGACGTGGACCTGCATAGACAACTTTTGTCACAAGGCAACTTATATCACAATATTCAAATGCGAAACTTGAAAAAAATCTGTTTACAATGTAGATAAAATCGTCAAAATCCTCGAATATAGGGAGGTACCAAGGTGGTTATAAAACGTGGATCTGCACAGAAAATTTTTTTTCATAGGCTGTTATATCGAACTTCACGAACTTCAAATGCGAAATTTGAAACAATTCCGATAAATAATGTCGCCAAAATCATCAAAATACCGAATATCGGGGTGTACCGTTATACGGGGGCTATACGAAGACGTGGACCTGCACAGACAATTTTCTGTCATAGGCTGTAGTATTCATTACGAACTTCAAATGCGAAATTTGAAACAATTCCGGTAAATAGGTTCGCTAAAATCATGAAAATACCGAAGATCGGGGGTACCGATATATGGGGGCTATACGAAGACGTAGACCTACATGGCTTATTTTCTGTCGTAGGATGCTGTATTCATTATGAACTTCAAATACCAAAATTGAAGCAATTCCGGTAAATAATGTGGCTAAAATGATCAAAATACCGAATATCGGGGGGTACCGTTATATGGGGGCTATACGAAGACGTTGACCTACATTGCCCATTTTCTGTTTTATGCTGTAGTATCTATTAAAAACTTTAAATACCAAATTTGAAACAATTCCGGTAAATAATGTAGCTATCATCAAAATACCGAATATCGGGAGGTACAGTTATATGGGAGCTATCCGAAGACGTGGACCTATATGGCCCATTTTCAATACCAAAAGTCCTGCAGACATAGTACACATTTGAGTAAAATTTTATCAATCTACTTCATTTCGTTCGGAAGCTAGAGTGATTTCCACAGACGGACAGACGGATAGACGGACAGACGGACGGACATTGATAAATCGACATAGAATTTTATGCTGATCAAGAATATATGTATATACTTTGTGTGGTCTAAAATGTATATTTCGAGGTGTTACAAACGGAATGACAAACTTAATATACCCTCCATACTATGGTGGAGGGTATAATAAACATTAACTCAACTTTTAAACATTGTAGATGAAAACAAATAAAAATTTAAATATACATACATGCTGCGGAAATATTGTCGATTTTACTCGATCGAATGATCCCTTCTGTTAAATTAGTGTAAATAAAGACGGTTTAAGAAACATAATAGCTATACAATGGCAATAGTTTCAAAGCTCCAAATCACTGATCAATGCTTCCACATGAAGCCATCGGAAATGGATTTCAGCAGTGTTTCATAATCCTAGCCACATTTACCAACGAAACTGTTCCAAATTTGGTATATACGAAGATTTGGTTAATGACAATCCTTGAAGTATAAAATTTCGAATTTAGCACGATATTTTAATGAGTTTAGCGACATAATTCACGGGGATTGTTTCAAATTTGGTATTTGAAGTTCGCAATGTATACGACAGCCTATGACATCATATTTTCTGTGCAGGTCCACGTTTTGGTATAGAGCCCATATTATGGTACCTCTTTATATTCGGTATTTTGATGATTTTAGCTACACTATTTTTTTAAGTTTCGCATTTGAATACTGTAATTACTCATGACAAAAGTCTCCTATGCAGTTACACGTCGTCGCATAGATCCTAATATAATGGCTACATTCGGTATTTTTAAGATTTTAACAGAATTTTTAACGGACTTTATTTTTTCGAAAATTGCCAAATTCGTTCCAAATGGTGGATGATATTCAAAGCTCGTCCCGCCCGAACTTACAGCTTTTTTACTTGTAGAAATAATGGAAAGGAAGTGATCATCCGATCTATAACCAATATTACACAATATTAAATTTGACTTTGAATATGTGTCTTTAATAAAATGAGTGAAGCAGTTATATGGGGCTATACCAAAACATGAACCTCTACAGACAAGTTTATACTTTAAGGATTGTCATCTATCAAATCTTCTAAAATACCAAATTTGAAACAATTTCATGGGTAAATGTGACTAGGATTATATATGCCACTACTATACCAAAACGTAAGAATATATATATATATAAAATGTTTCGTTGTTGCAAAATGGTCAGGCTTATTTCCTTTATTGTTGTTTTTGTAAAAACAGCGTTTGTTTATTAGTGGAGAACTATGTAATCTTTACTAGGGGATTAGGCGGGGATTGCCTAGGTTTCGTAAAGAGCTGCCACTCCTCATCAATCAGATCCCTTATTTTTTGTCTGGGATATTCTCTTCAGAAGTTATTTTAAAAACAAGTAAAAAAACTATAGGAAAGGCGCGGCCGAATTTTGAATACCCTCCACCATTTGGAACACAATTTGGCATTTTTCAAAAAATTAAAATCCATTAAAAATTCTGTTAAAATCTTAAAAATACCGAATGTAGCCATATATTAGGGTCTGTACGACGACGTGGACCGGCATACGAAACTTTTGTCATAAGCGTGCACAGACAATTTTCTGTCTCGGGCTGTAATATCCATTATGAACTTCAAATGCGAAATTAGAATCAATTCCCGTAAATAATGTCGCTAAAATCATAAAAATACAGAATATCAGGGGGTACCGTTATATGGGGGCTATAGAACGACGTGGTCCCGCACAGACAATTTTCTGTCATAGACTGTAGTATTCATTACGAACTTCAAATACTAAATTTGAAACAATTACCAAATAAAGTCGCTAAAATCATTAAAATACCGCATATCGGGAGTTACCGTTATATGGGGGCTATAAGAAGACGTGGACCTACATGGCTCATTTTCTGTCCGTGGATGTGGTATCCATTACGAACTTCAAATAGCAAAATTAAAACAATTCCGGTAAATAATGGCGCTAAAATCATCAAAATACCGAATATCGGTAGGTATTGTTATATGGAGGCTATACGACCTAAATGGCCCATTTTCTGTATTATGCTGTAGTATCCATTTCGAAATTCACGTACCAAATTTGAAACAATTCCGGCGAGTAACGTCGCTAAAATCATTTTTATACCGCATATCGGAGGTACCGTCATATGGGTGCTATACGAAGATGTGCAATAACATGGCCCATTTTCAGTACAAAAAGTCCTGCAGACATAATACACATTTGATCAAATTTTTTATCAATTTATTTCATTTCGTTTGGAAGCTAGAGTCATTTCCACAGACGGATAGAGGAACTGACAGACGGACATTGTTAAACCGACATAGAATTTTATGCTGATCAAGAATATACATACTTTGTTGGGTCTGACATGAGTATTTCGAGGAGTTACAAACGGAATGACAAAGTTAATATACCCTCCATGGTATGGTGGAGGGTATAAAAACAAGACAAGGTACGGTCGCCGAATGTGTTTTTGTTGTAACAGACAAAACCAACTTACATGGTTATGCTATTTCGTTAAGGTAGAACGAAAGCATGACAATTTCAAAAAAATGTAAATGTTTATAAGTGCGGTTGTAAGATTTAGAATATTTTCCAAAGAATTCTAGTTTTATTTAATTCTTTGTTTCCTCTTGAATTGAGCTACGATCTCGTATCTTGTGTATAAAAATGTTTTTTGTCATAGAAGTTATTTTTAAAATAACTTCTGGCGAGAATATCGCAGACAAAAAACAAGGGAACTGATGAGGATTGGTGGCTCTTTCCGAAACCTAGATATTCCCTGTCTTAACCGCTGGTAAACGTACTATAGTTCTCCACTAATAATCAAACGTTTTTATATAAAAACAACAATAAAGGGATTAAGCCTGACCATTTTTTCAACAACAAAATACTATGGTATCCCGAACAAACAAGCTAACACTCTTCTATTAATAGACAAGGCACGGTCGACGAAGGGATTTTTGTTGTAACAGACAAAACCAACTTACATGGTTGTGCTACTTTGTTCAGGTAGAACGAAAGCATAACAAGTGGAGAAAGATGTAAACGTTTATAAGTGCGGATGTAAGATGTAGAAGATTTTCCAACAGAATTCTAGTTTTATTTAATCCTTTGGTTTCTCTTCTATTGAGCTTACGACCTCGTTGCTTGGGTAAAAATGCTTTTGTTTTTATACCTTCCACCACAGTATGGAGGGTATATTAAGTTTGTCATTCCGTTTGTAACACCTCGAAATATACATTTTAGACCCCACAAAGTATATATATTCTTGATCAGCATAAAATTCTATGTCGATTTATCAATGTCCGTCCGTCTGTCCGTCTATCCGTCTGTGGAAATCACTCTAGCTTCCGAACGAAATGAAGTAGGTTGATAAAATTTTACTCAAATGTGTTCTATGTCTGCAGGACTTTTGTTATTGAAAATGGGCCATATAGGTCCACGTCTTCGGATAGCTCCCATATAAATGTACCTCCCGATATTCGGTATTTTGATCATTTTAGCCACATTATTTACCGGAATTGTTTCAAATTTGGTATTTAAAGTTTTTAATAGATACTACAGCATAAAACAGAAAATGGGCAATGTAGGTCCACGTCTTCGTATAGCCCCCATGTAACGGTACCCCCCGATATTCGGTATTTTGATCATTTCAGCCACATTATTTACCGGAATTGCTTCAATTTTGGTATTTGAAGTTTATAATGTATACTACATCCTACTACAGAAAATAAGCCATGTAGGTCTACGTCTTCGTATAGCCCCCATAAAACGGTACCCCCCAATATTCAGTATTTTGATGATTTTAGCGACATTATTTACCGGAATGGTTTCAAATTTGGTATTTGAAGTTCGTAATGAATACTACAGCCTATCACAGAAAATTGTCTGTGCAGAACCACGCCTTCGTATAGCCCCCATATAATGGTACACCCCGATATTCGGTATTTTGATGATTTTGGCGACATTATTTATCGGAATTGTTTCAAATTTCGCATTTGAAGTTCGTGAAGTTCGATATAACAGCCTATGAAAAAAAATTTTCTGTGCAGATCCACGTTTTATAACCACCTTTGTACCTCCCTATATTCGAGGATTTTGACGATTTTATCTACATTGTAAACAGATTTTTTTCAAGTTTCGGATTTGAATATTGTGATATAAGTTGCCTTGTGACAAAAGTTGCCTATGCAGGTCCACGTCGCCATATAGACTATAATATACGGCTACATGATTTTAACAGAATTTTAAAATCCTTTTATTTTTTTATATCCTCCACCATAGTATGGAGGGTATATTAAGTTTGTCATTCCGTTTGTAACACCTCGAAATATACATTTTAGACCCCACAAAGTATATATATTCTTGATCAGCATAAAATTCTATGTCGATTTATCAATGTCCGTCCGTCTGTCCGTCTATCCGTCTGTCCGTCTGTGGAAATCACTCTAGCTTCCGAACGAAATGAAGTAGGTTGATAAAATTTTACTCAAAAGTGTACTATGTCCGCAGGACTTTTGGTATTGAAAATGGGCCATATAGGTCCACGTCTTCGGATAGCTCCCATATAACTGTACCTCCCGATATTCGGTATTTTGATGATTTTAGCTACATTATTTACCGGAATTGTTTCAAATTTGGTATTTAAAGTTTTTAATAGATACTACAGCATAAAACAGAAAATGGGCAATGTAGGTCCACGTCTTCGTATAGCCCCCATGTAACGGTACCCCCCGATATTCGGTATTTTGATCATTTTAGCCACATTATTTACCGGAAATGCTTCAATTTTGGCATTTGAAGTTCATAATGGATACTACATCCTACGACAGAAAATAAGCCATGTAGGTCTACGTCTTCGTATAGCCCCCATATAACGGTACCCCCCAATATTCAGTATTTTGATGATTTTAGCGACATTATTTACCGGAATGGTTTCAAATTTGGTATTTGAAGTTCGTAATGAATACTACAGCCTATCACAGAAAATTGTCTGTGCAGAACCACGCCTTCGTATAGCCCCCATATAACGGTACCCCCGATCTTCGGTATTTTCATGATTTTAGCGAACCTATTTACCGGAATTGTTTAAAATTTCGCATTTGAAGTTCGTAATGAATACTACAGCCTATGACAGAAAATTGTCTGTGCAGGTCCACGTCTTCGTATAGCCCCCGTATAACGGTACACCCCGATATTCGGTATTTTGATGATTTTGGCGACATTATTCATAATGGATACTACATCCTACGACAGAAAATAAGCCATGTAGGTCTACGTCTTCGTATAGCCCCCATATAACGGTACCCCCGATCTTCGGTATTTTCATGATTTTAGCGAACCTATTTAACGGAATTGTTTCAAATTTCGCATTTGAATGCGAAATTTGAAACAATTCCGATAAATAATGTCGCCAAAATCATCAAAATACCGAATATCGGGGTGTACCGTTATATGGGGCCTAAACAAGGGTAAAAAGCTGTAAGTTCGGCCAGGCCGAACTTTGAATACTCTCCACCATTTGGTACGAATTTAACAATTTTCAAAAAAAAAAAAAATAAATAAATAAATAAAAAAATAAAAGGATTTTAAAATTCGGTTAAAATCATGTAGCCGTATATTAGAGTCTATATGGCGACGTGGACCTGCATAGGCAACTTTTGTCACAAGGCAACTTATATCACAATATTCAAATGCGAAACTTGAAAAAAATCTGTTTACAATGTAGATAAAATCGTCAAAATCCTCGAATATAGGGAGGTATCAAAGTGGTTATAAAACGTGGATCTGCACAGAAAATTTTTTTTCGTAGGCTGTTATATCGAACTTCACGAACTTCAAATGCGAAATTTGAAACAATTCCGATAAATAATGTCGCCAAAATCATCAAAATACCGAATATCGGGGTGTACCGTTATATGGGGGCTATACGAAGACGTGGACCTGCACAGACAATTTTCTGTCATAGGCTGTAGTATTCATTACGAACTTCAAATGCGAAATTTGAAACAATTCCGGTAAATAGGTTCGCTAAAATCATGAAAATACCGAAGATCGGGGGTACCGTTATATGGGGGCTATACGAAGACGTAGACCTATATGGCTTATTTTCTGTCGTAGGATGTAGTATCCATTATGAATAATGTCGCCAAAATCATCAAAATACCGAATATCGGGGTGTACCGTTATATGGGGGCTATACGAAGACGTGGACCTGCACAGACAATTTTCTGTCATAGGCTGTAGTATTCATTACGAACTTCAAATGCGAAATTTGAAACAATTCCGGTAAATAGGTTCGCTAAAATCATGAAAATACCGAAGATCGGGGGTACCGTTATATGGGGGCTATACGAAGGCGTGGTTCTGCACAGACAATTTTCTGTGATAGGCTGTAGTATTCATTACGAACTTCAAATACCAAATTTGAAACCATTCCGGTAAATAATGTCGCTAAAATCATCAAAATACTGAATATTGGGGGGTACCGTTATATGGGGGCTATACGAAGACATGGCTTATTTTCTGTCGTAGGATGTAGTATCCATTATGAACTTCAAATACCAAAATTGAAGCAAATCCGGTAAATAATGTGGCTAAAATGATCAAAATACCGAATATCGGGGGGTACCGTTACATGGGGGCTATACGAAGACGTGGACCTACATTGCCCATTTTCTGTTTTATGCTGTAGTATCTATTAAAAACTTTAAATACCAAATTTGAAACAATTCCGGTAAATAATGTAGCTAAAATCATCAAAATACCGAATATCGGGAGGTACAGTTATATGGGAGCTATTCGAAGACGTGGACCTATATGGCCCATTTTCAATACCAAAAGTCCTGCAGACATTGTACACATTTGAGTCCAATTCTATCAACCTACTTCATTTCGTTCGGAAGCTAGAGTGATTTCCACAGACGGACAGACGGATAGACGGACAGACGGACGGACATTGATAAATCGACATAGAATTTTATGCTGATCAAGAATATATATACCTTGTGGGGTCTAAAATGTATATTTCGAGGTGTTACGAACGGAATGACAAACTTGATATACCCTCCATACTATGGTGGAGGGTATAAAAAAAATAAAAAAATAAAAGGACTTTAAAATTCTGTTAAAATCATGTAGCCGTATATTAGAGTCTATATGGCGACGTGGACCTGCATAGGCAACTTTTGTCACAAGGCAACTTATATCACAATATTCAAATGCGAAACTTGAAAAAATCTGTTTACAATGTAGATAAAATCGTCAAAATCCTCGAATATAGGGAGGTACCAAGGTGGTTATAAAACGTGGATCTGCACAGAAAATTTTTTTTCATAGGCTGTTATATCGAACTTCACGAACTTCAAATGCGAAATTTGAAACAATTCCGATAAATAATGTCGCCAAAATCATCAAAATACCGAATATCGGGGTGTACCGTTATATGGGGCCTATACGAAGACGTGGACCTGCACAGACAATTTTCTGTCATAGGCTGTAGTATTCATTACGAACTTCAAATGCGAAATTTGAAACAAAATATGGGGACTATATGAAGGCGTGGTTCTGCACAAACAATTTTCTGTGATAGGCTGTAGTATTCATTACGAACATCAAATACCAAATTTGAAACCATTCCGGTAAATAATGTCGCTAAAATCATCAAAATACTGAATATTGGGGGGTACCGTTATATGGGGGCTATACGAAGACGTAGACCTACATGGCTTATTTTCTGTCGTAGGATGTAGTATCCATTATGAACTTCAAATACCAAAATTGAAGCAATTGCGGTAAATAATGTGGCTAAAATGATCAAAATACCGAATATCGGGGGGTACCGTTACATGGGGGCTATACGAAGACGTGGTCCTATATGGCCCATTTTCAATACCAAAAGTCCTGCAGACATAGTACACATTGGAGTAAAATTTTATCAACCTACTTCATTTAGTTCGGAAACTAGAGTGATTTCCACAGACGGACAGACGGATAGACGGACAGACGGACGGACATTGATAAATCGACATAGAATTTTATGCTGATCAAGAATATATATACTTTGTGGGGTCTAAAATGTATATTTCGAGGTGTTACAAACGGAATGACAAACTTAATATACCCTCCATACTATGGTGAAGGGTATAACAAGGGAACTCATGAGGACAGATGGCTCTTTCCGAAACCTAGGTTTTCCCTGCCTTACCCCCTGGTAAATATTACCATAGCTCCTCACTTATAAAAAACGTTGTTTTTATAAAAAAAAAAAACAATAAAGGGATTAAGCCTGACCATTTTGCAACAACAAAATCCTACGGTATCCCGAAAAAACAAGCCAACACTGTTCTATTAATAGACAAGGCACGGTCGACGAAGGGGTTTTTGTTGTAACAGACAAAACCAACTTACATGGTTATGCTACTTCGTTCAGGTAGAACGAAATCATAAGAAGTGGAGAAAGATGTAAATGTTTATAAGTGCGGTTGTAAGAGTTAGAAGATTTTACAAAAGAATTCTAGTTTTATTTAATTCTTTGGTTCCTCTTCTATTGAGCTTAGGATCTCGTCACTTGGGTAAAAAATGTTTTTTTTGTCTTAGAAGCTATTTTTAAAATAACTTCTGCGGAGAATATCACAGACAAAAAAGAAGGGAACTGATGAGAATTGGTTTCTCTTTCTGAAACCTAGGTATTTCCTGCCTTACCCCTGGTAAACATTACCATAGTTCTCCACTAATAAACAAAATATGTTTTTGTAAAAGCAAAAATAAAGGGATTAAGCAACAACAAAGGGATACCTGTATAGGCAAGTTGTGTCACAAGCTATTACAATATTCAAATGCGATACTTGAAAAAAAAACTGTTTGTAATGTAGCTAAAATCATCAAAATACCGAATATGGGGATGGTACCTCCCTGGGATTATTAAACGTGGACCTGCACAGACAATTTTCTGTCATAGGCTGTAGTATCTATTGTGAACTTCAAATACCAAATTTGAAATAATTCCGGTAAATAATGTCGCTAAGACCTTAAAAAACACAGAATATCGGAGGTTCCGTTATATGGGGGCTATACGTAGTCGTGGAACTACATGGTCCATTTTAATACCAAAAGTCCTGTAGATATAATGCACATTTGAGTAAAAGTTCGGAAGCTAGAGTTATTTCCACAGACGGATAGACGGACGGACAGACGGACGGACATTGATAAATCGACATAGAATTTTATGCTGATCAAGACAAAATTAAGGGTATAACAACAATAAAGGGATTATGCCTGAGCATTTTGCATCAACAAAATACTATGGTATCCCAAACAAACAAGCCAATACTGTTCTATAAAAAGTTTCGCCAACAGAACTAGAACCCACTCCCAATTTCTAGCAAATCCGTGAAAATGTGGCAAAAATCAGGAAAATTCCAAATATCGGTAGGTACCGTTAGATAGGGGATATAACAAAACGTGGACCTACACATTTAATGTTTCGGCACAAAAGCTAGAACCCATTATGACCTACAAGTACCAATTTTTATACATATCCGTGAACAAGTGTGGAAAAAATTAACAAAATACAGAATATCGAAAAGTACCGTTATATGGGAACTATACCAAAATGTAGACAGATATATCTTATTTTCAATAACAACGCTCTACGGCAACTAATGGGGGCAGACAGACGGACATCGTTAAATCGAATTAGAATTTTATTCTGATCATGAATATATATACTTTATGGGGTCTACGATGAATATTTAGGGATGTTACAAACGGAATGACAAAGGTGGAGGGCTTAAAAATTATTAGAGAAATTCGAAACAATTGAAAAAGCTGTTATTTCGGCCGGGCCGAACTTTGAATACCCTCCACCATTTGAAACGAATTTGGCAATTTTCAAAAACAATCAAATCCGTTGAAAATTCTGTTAATACCTTAAAAATACCGAATATAGCTGTTATGTCAGGGTCTATACTAATTCGAAACTTGTAGCTCAAATCATCAAAATACCGAATTTCGGAAGGTACCGGTAAAAGGGGGCTATCCGAAGACGTGGACCGGCAATGACAATTTTCTGTCTTAGACTGTAGAATATCCTGTCATAGGCTGTGGCATCCATTACGAACATTAAATACCAAATTTGAAAGAATTCCGGTGAATAATGTCGCTAAAATCATCAAAGTACCGAATATAGGGAGTTACCGTTATATGGTACCTATATACTATTTGGTGTTGGGTGAAGTAATGAGGCTGGAATCTCGAAATTTGTTATTTAGGCCTCTAATTTTGTCAGAAGTTAATACATGGATGTAATTTTGAAATGTCTCCTTTATTTGATTAAAGCTACAAAATAATACTAAATTTGGTGTTGGGTGAAGGAATAAGGCTGGAATCCCGAAATTTGTTATTTAGGCCTCTGATTTTATCAGAAGTTGAAATATGGATTAGTTTTGAAATGTGCCCCATATTTGTACTAAAACTATCAAATAATACTAAACTTCGTATTGGGTGAAGGAATAAGGCTGGAATCTCGAAATTTGTTATTTATGGCTCTGTTGGTGTCTGTGGTTAAGATATTGAGGTGGTTTTCGAAATGCGTCCCATATTTGTACGAAAACTACTTAATGACACTAAATTTGGTGTTGGGTGAAGGAATAAGGCTGGCATGCCGAAAATTGCTATTTAGGACGCTGCAGACGTCAGAAGTTAAAATATGAATGTAGTTTTGGCAATGCGCCCTATATTTTTGTAAGAAACTACTTAATAATACTAAAATTGGCTCTGTTGGTGTCTGTGGTTAAGATATTGAGGTGGTTTTGGAAATGCGTCCCATATTTGAACGAAAAATACTTAATGATACTAAATTTGGTGTTAGGTAAAGGAATAAGGCTGGAATCCCGAAATTTGTTATTTAGGCCTCTTATTTTGTCAGAAGTTAATATGTGGAGGTAGTTTTGAAATGCCTCCTATATTTGTATTAAACGGTAGTATCTATTACGCACTACAAATACCAAATTTGAAACAATTCCGGTGAATAATGTCGCTAAAATCTTCAAAATACCCAATATTGGGAGGTATCTTTATATGGGGCTATATCAAAACGTAGGCCTACATGGCCCATTTTCAATACCAAAAGTCCTGCAGAAATAACATAAATTTGAGTAAAATTATATCAACATACTTCAATTCGTCCGGAAGCTAGAGTGATTTCTACAGACGGATAGACAGAAGGACATCGCTAAATCGACATAGAATTTTATGCTGATCAAGAATATATATATCATATATACATATCATATCATAAGTTCGTGTTATGGAGTGGCAATAAAGCAAAAAAACTGTGATACTAATTTTTAAGTAGTGTAGTTTATTATATGTTCTATGTAAACTCGTCTTAAAAATTATATTACGAATTTCGCCAAACCGGCGACGAAACGTCGGGAATAAAATACAAAATAAAATAATTTTGTTTTAATTTGTGTATGAAACCTAAGGTCAAGAAGCTAAAACACAAAAACCATAGAAATAATCATTGGCCAAAAAAATAACAACAATAAAGAATATATATACTTTGTGGGGTCTAAAATGTATATTTCCAGGTGTTGCAAACGGAATGACAAACTTAATATACCCTCCATACTATGGTGGGAGGTATAAATATATTTTTCTAAAAATAGAGAAAACAGGACTTTTCCAATTTCGAAAAAATTAAAGTTGTGCGAAAGTCGAAAATTGCAATTCTATCAGATTTTTTCCATCATCTCAAATATTCTTACAAATTTCGAAAAAAATTCGATACAATTGTGTACCTTTTATCGAATCTCAAAAAATTGCAATTCCAACAGACACCACATTGAACTTGAATTTCAAATGCCTATAATTATCGGAAAAGACCTTTGGATAACGTTGCTAAACTTTTCAAGAAACCATAAAGTGGGTGAGGCCCCTATATGGGTGCTATACCGAAAGTGAAATCTCTATAGACAATTTGATATTTCAAGGATTGTCATCTAAAGATGACATAATTTTTAACGTTTTTTATTTAGACGGATAGACGGACGGACATTGATATATCGACATAGAATTTTATGCTGACAACAATATATATTTTGTGGTGTCTAAAATGTATATTTCGAGTGTTACAAACGGAATGACAAACCTAGTATACCCTCCATACTATGGTGGAGGGTATAACAACAATAAAGGGATTAAGCCCTGTGGCAAAAATCATGAAAATACCGAATATCGGTAGGTACCGTTATATAGGGGCTATACAAACACTTGGACCATTATAACCTACAAATACCGATGTTAAGACAAATCCGTGAAAAAATGTGGCAAAAATCATCAAAATACCGAATATCGTAAGGTGCCGTTATATGGTGGCTATCCGAAGAACTGATAATTTTCTGTCTTATGCTGTAGTATTCATTACGAACCTCATATACCAAATTTTAAACAATTTCCTTGAATAATGTCGATTAAAATCGTCAAAATACCGAATATGGAGGCTATACGAAGACGTGGACGTGCACAGACAATCTCCTGTCATAGGCTGTGGCATCGATTACGAACATTAAATACCAAATTTGAAAGAATGCCGGTGAATAATGTCGCTAAAATCATCAAAGTACCGAATATAGGGAGGTACCGGGGGCTATACGAAGACGTGAACCTGCACAGACAATTTTCTGTCTTATCCTGTAGTATCTATTACGAACTTCAAATACCAAACTTGAAACTATTCCGGTGAATAAAGTCGCTGAAATCATCAAAATACCGAATATTGGGAGGTTCCGTTATATGGGGCTATATCAAAACGTAGGCCCATTTTCAATACCAAAAGTCCGGCAGAAATAACATACATTTGAGTAAATTTTATCAACCTAGTCCAATTCGTTCGGAAGCTAGGGTGATTTCTACTGACGGATAGACGGACGGACATCGCTAAATCGACATATAATTTTATGCTGATCAAGAATAAATAAACTTTGTGGGGTCTAAAATGTATATTTCGAGGTGTTACAAACGGAATGACAAACTGATTATACCCTCCATACTATGGTTTAAGGTATAAAAAGATTTTTCTAATAAATAGAGAAAACAGGACTTTTCCAATTTCGAAAAAATTAAAGTTGTGCGAAATTCGAAAATTGCAATTCTCTCAGATTTTTTCCATCATCTCAAATTTTCTTATAAATTTCGAAAAAAAATTCGATACAATTGTGTAAAAGTTGCACATCAAACAAGTTAAAAAGCAGTAAGTTCGGCCGGGCCGAACTTTTAATACCCTCCACCATTTGCAACGAACTTGGAAATTTTCAAAAATAAAATTCTTAAAAAATTCTGTTACAATTTTAAAAATACCGAACATAGCCGTTATATTGGGGTCTATACGACGTGGACATACATATGCATTGTTTGTCATAAGCCATTACCATATTCAAATTCGAAACTGGACCTGCACCGACAATTTTCTGTCACAGACTGTAGTTCCCATAACGAACTTCAAATACCAAATTTTAAACTATTCCGGTTAATAATGTCGCTACAATCATCAAAATACCGAACATAGCTAGGTGCCGTTATATTGGGGCTATACGAAGTCTTAGACCTGCACAGACAATCTCCTGTCATAGGCTTTGGCATCCATTAGGAGCATTAAATATCAAATTTGAAAGAATTCCGGTGAATAATGTCGCTAAAATCATCAAAGTACCGAATATCGGGAGGTACCGTTATATGGGGGCTATACGAAGACATAGACTTGCACAGACAATTTTCTATCTTAGGGTGTAGTATCCATTTGGAATTTCAAATACCAAATTTGAAACAATTCCGGTGAATAACGTCCCGTTATATGGGAGCTATATGAAAACGTGGACCTACATGGTCCATTTACGAACTTAACCTGCCTACTGGAAAAATAAACATGTGTGCAAAATTTTAGCCATCTATCTCAATTCATTCGAAAGATAGCGTGATTACAACAGACAGACAGAGAGACGGACAGACAGACAGATGGACAGACAGACAGATGGACAGACAGACGGACATCGCTAAATCGACTTAGAATTTTACGCTGATCAAGAATATATATGTATATATATATATATATATATATATATATATATATATATATATATATATATATATATATATATATACTTTGTTGGGTCTGACATGAGTATTTCGAGTAGTTACAAACGGAATGACAAAGTTAATATACCCTCTATAGTATGGTGGAGGGTATAAAAATTGCAATTCCAACAGACACCACATTGAACTTGAAATACAAATGCTTATAATTATTGGAAAAGGTCTTTTGGATCACGCTGCTAAACTTTTCAAGAAACCACAAAGTGGGCGCGGCCACTGTATGTGTGCTATACCGAAAGTGGAATCTCTATAGACAATTTGATACTTCAAGGATTATCATCTAAAAATGACAGATTTTTTAACGGATTTTACTATTTTTTTTTTTTAAATTGCCAAATTAGTTCGAATTGCAAGGGTCTTAGTAGAAACATTTTGGGAAATGTGTAGCCAGTTGAGTTGTAGTAAATGTTCATGTGGAATTATTTTGTGATCATTTGACGCCCACTTCATGAGTGTAAAACCAGCTGAGTCTAAAGCGGCAGTTAATTCCTTTCGGGTTTTGATCGATTCATCTTCGGAGTGGCATCATCAACATATAAATTATTCAAATTCTCTCTCTAGTCTAAGAAGAGTTTTTAAAAAACTTCTGGGAGAATATCCTAGACAAAAACAAGTTACAAGTTAAAAACAAGTAACCCTCCTGTTCGCGGAAGAAATGTACGCACCGTTGGAATATTTTTACTACACTGTCTTTATTCATTTAAAATAATTCTTAAGTTCTACTTATGATAATTTTTCTTAACCTAGTCTAGCATAAAGTGTAAGAGAGAGAGAGAGAGAGAGAGAAATAGAGAGATACAAATCTACACATGCCTGTGCACCATGCCGCCATAAATTCTAGGGGAGGTCATAAAACATGCGTAGCTATCTCACTTGTGGCAAGCAAACATGCTGCACTTCCTTATCAGTATGAGTTAAGATTTCATCCAGTAATCTAACTCAAACATACCACATGCAGCAATTGAATTATTTATTTCTAACTCAAAGGTCTGTTCACCACATTTTCTTATATAATATGGACTGTATTAAAAAGATCCCTGTTTAACAAATCCCTCTCATCTACACTAGTTAGCCCCGCTATTCTCTTTTATTATAAAAACATGTTCACTTATCCGTGAACATTCTTGGCAGGGGCAAAAATACGTATAAAATATAAAAATTATAAAAAGTTAAATAAATCTAAGGGAACAGACATTTTAAGAGAAAAGAAATTAAGTTATGGCACCCAGGAAACTCCTCCATCTTTCTAGCCGGTCTATCTTGAACGTCCCACCTCCTTTGTCTGCCGGCTTTAATTTCCAGGCTGAATCCGTTTTATGCATCGTCTTCTTTCTTTTCCGAAAAATGTCATCGTTCTCTGGCAGCGCCATCTTATCGCCCCAGAGTTCATAATTTCTTGTCTCTACAGCCTGCCTTTTTCTACCTGCATGGTTTCCACCAGGCATCTTCATGGCAACTTGCGCTTCCTTGAGCACCTTATTGCCCCAGCGACACAGATGGATATCCTTCTTCTTCTTCATCTCGATGGTAAACAGCTTATCTTTGACCTCTGCTTCCAACGCCAAATATTGTTGTTCCAAAAACTGAACAACGTCACTTAACTTTTGTGTTTCTCTTGGCTTTCTTGTTTGCTGTTCGTACAGCCTTAATCCATTTCTGTCAAATTTCCTTTGAATAACCCTTGCGAAAAATATATCGGTGTTTTCCAATTGTATATTGATGGATTTAAGGCCTTGAATGCTATTCTTTGTTGTGTCCAGCATCTGCTTCACGCTCTTTGTGGACTCACTATCCATTGTTGGCTGATCTAAAATGTCATCCACCATCTTATTGAATAGCACCCTCCGATTCTCGTATGTTAATTTCAACAACTGTAGCGCCTCCTCATAAGAGTTGTCCTGCGTCCTTAGATGTTGTATTATATGACTCGCCTCTCCTTTTACCGCCGCTTTTAGCCTATGCATTTTTTCCACGTTGGTGTAGTACGGTGCATCGTGCACTAGGCTCTTGAAAAGATCATGAAACGATTCCCATTCACTTATATCACCACTGAATGTGGGAACTTCAATTTCCCTTTTATTGATGATGCTGTACGGCTGCTCCACCCTTTCTGCTATTTTTGACCGAGATTCTCTGATCGCTGCTAACATTTTTGATTTCTTCATTAACAGTCGTCTCCATTGTTCCTGAATTTCTGGATCGATTAGTATCTCCCTTTCCGCGGTCTTCACAATATTTCCGATAAAATCAAATGCTGTCTCTATATCCTTTTCCGTCTCTAGGCTATCCATCAGTATCATGGTACATTCCACCTCTCGTATGATCCCTCTAGCCTCTAACTCGATCTTGGTTGGTGCCGAGCTCTCCAACGAATCGTCCTCCCGGAAGTATGGCCCCACAGTCACATCCCTTTTGTCTGACTCCCTTATGTTCAGATTTGAAGCCCCCTCGTCGCTTTTGCTCGCCAACACCGCCGTTTCTTCCATATCTCGGATGATTGCTCTGGCCTCTAACTCGATCTTGGTCGATGCCGAGCTTTCCAACGAATCGTCCTCCCGGGAGTATGACCCCACAGTCACATCCCTTATGTCTGACGCCTTTTTGCCCAGATGTGAGGCCCCCTCATCGTGTTTGCTCGCCGTCACCGCCGTTTCTCTTGCCGCAATCTCCTTTTGACTCCGCATACTAGGGAAATTCCATTGAATGCTCCTTGCACCCAATTCTTCCCTTTCCTCTGTTTCGAGACGTAGGTTTTGGGTCTCCATTCCTTTATCATCCTTATTGTCTGCCGCCATCAATTTATTGTCTGCTCCAGTTTCTTCAGCTTCTGTTGAGTCTTCCGAAAGCAATTGTTGAGATTTTAATTCTCCGGTTTTAATTTCATCAATTGTTTTTTCAATTTCCTGCATCAATTCTCGGGTGTAGCCGTATTCATCTTTTTTGTTTTGCTGGTTATTTTCTTATTATTTTTTTGTTTTACGTTTAGGCTCGATGGACCAGATGTACGCGGAAGAAATGTATGCACCGTTTTACTTTTGTTACTACACTGTCTTTATTCATTTAAAATAATTCTTAAGTTCTACTTATGATAATTTTTCTTAACCTAGTCTAGCATAAAGTGTAAGAGAGAGAGAGAGAGAGAGAGAGAAATAGAGAGATACAAATCTACACATGCCTGTGCACCATGCCGCCATAAATTCTAGGGGAGGTCATAAAACATGCGTAGCTATCTCACTTGTGGCAAGCAAACATGCTGCACTTCCTTATCAGTATGAGTTAAGATTTCATCCAGTAATCTAACTCAAACATACCACATGCAGCAATTGAATTATTTATTTCTAACTCAAAGGTCTGTTCACCACATTTTCTTATATAATATGGACTGTATTAAAAAGATCCCTGTTTAACAAATCCCTCTCATCTACACTAGTTAGCCCCGCTATTCTCTTTTATTATAAAAACATGTTCACTTATCCGTGAACACCTCCACCATTTGGAACGAATTTGGAAATTTTCAAAAAATATAATCTGTTAAAAATTCCGTTAAACTCTTAAACATACCGAATAAAGCCGTTATATTGGGGTCTACACGGGCATGGTTTGTCATAAGCCGTTACCATATTCAAAGTCGAAACTTGAAATAAACGGTGAATAATGTAGCTAAAATCATTAAAATACCGTATATAGGAGGTATCGTTATATCGGAGCTATACGAAGACCTTTCGGTGAGTATTGTACCTAAAATCATCAAAATACCGAATATAGGGACGAACTGAAATATGGGGCCTATAGAAGACCTGGACAATCATAGACAATTTTCTGTCATAGGCTGTAGCATCCATTACGAACTTCAAATACGACATCTCAAACAATTTAAAAATACCGAATTTAGGGAGGTACTGATATATGAGGCCTAAACGAAGACCTGGACCTGCATAGATAATTTTCTGTCACAGACTGTAGATCCCATTACGAATTCCAAAAACGTAATTTGAAACAATTCCGGTGAACAATGACCATAAAATCATCAAAATACCGAATATTGGGAGGTACCGTTATATGGGGGCTATACGAAGACGTGACCTGCATAAAAAAATTTCTGTCATAGGCTGCAGTATCCATCACGAACTTCAAATACCAAATTTGAAACAATTCCGTTGAATAATGTCGCTAAAATCGTCAAAATATGGAATATCGGGAAGTACCGTTATATGGAGGCTAAACGAAGACGTGGACCTACTTGGCCCATTTACGAACTTAACCTGCCTACTGGAAAAATAAACATGTGTGCAAAATTTCAGCCTTCTATCCCCATTCGTTCCTCGTGATTACAACCGACAGACGGACATCGCTAAATCGGTTTAGAATTTTACGCTGATCAAGAATATATATACCTTGTTGGGTCTGACATGAGTATTTCAACAACAAAATATTATGGTATGCCGAACAAACAAGCCAACACGGATCTATTAATAGACAAGTCACGGTCGACGAAGGGGTTTTTGTTGTAACAGACAAAACCAACTTACATGGTTATGCTACTTCGTTCAGGTAGAACGAAAGCATAACAAGTAGAGAAAGATGTAAATATTTATAAGTGCGGTTGTAAGATTTAGAAGATTTTCCAAAACAATTGTAGTTTTATTTAATTCTTTGGTTCCTCTTCTATAGAGCTTACAATCTCACTTGGGGAGAATATCACAGACAAAAATCAAGGGAACTGATGAGGATTGGTGGCTCTTTCCGAAACCTTGGCTGCCTTAGCCCCTGGTAAAAATTACCATAATTTCCCACTAATAACCAAACGTTGTTTTTATAAAAACAAGTAAAAAAGCTGTAAGTTCGGCCGGGCCGAAAGTTTAATACCGTCCACCATTTGGTACAAATTTAACAATTTTCAAAAAAATAAAATCCGTTAAAAATTCTGTTAAAATCTTAAAAATACTGAATGTAGACGTATATTAGGGTCTATACAACAAGAATTTTGCCACAAGCTATTACAATATTCAAATGCAAAACTGTAAAAAATCTGTTTCTAATGTAGCTAAAATCATCAAAACACCGAATATAGGGAGGTACCATGGGGGTTAAAAAACGTGGACCTACATGGCCCAGTTTCTGTCTGAAGCCGTAGTATCTATAACTTTAAATATAAATTTTGAAACAATTCCGATAAATAACAAGTATAAAATCATCAAAATACCGAATATTGGGAGGTACCGTTGTATGGGGACTATACGAAGACGTGGACCTGCACAGACAATTTTCTGTCTTATGCTGTAGCATCTATTACGAGCTTCAAATACCAAATTTGAAACAATTCCGTTGAATAATGTCGCTAATATCGTCAAAATACAGAATATCGAGAAGTACCGTTATATGGAGGCTATACGAAGTCTTAGACCTGCACAGACAATCTCCTGTCATAGGCTTTGGCATCCCTTAGGAGCATTAAATATCAAATTTGAAAGAATTCCGTTGAATAATGTCGCTAAAATCATCAAAGTACCGAATATAGAGAGGTACCGTTATATGGGGGCTATACGAAGACGTGAACCTGCACAGACAATTTTCAGTCTTATGCTGTAGTGTCTATTACAAAATTCAAATACCAAATTTGCAACACTTACGGTGAATAATGTCGCTAAAATCATCAAAATACGGAATATTGGAAGGTACCGTTGTATGGGGCTATACCAAAACGTGGGCCTATATGCCTATATACCATTTTCAATACCAAAAGTCCTGCAGAAATAACATACATTTGAGTAAAATTTGATTAACCTACTTCAATTCGTTCGGAAGCTAGAGTGATTTCTACAGACAGACGGAAGGACATCGCTAAATCGACATAGAACTTTATGCTGATCAAGAATATATATACTTTGTGGGTCTAAAATGTATATTTCGAGGTGTTACAAACGGAATGACAAATTATTAATATACCCTCCATACTATGGTGGAAGATATAAAAAGATTTTTCTAAAAAATAGAGAAAACAGGACTTTTCGACTTTCGAAAAAATTAAAGTTGTGCGAAATTCGAAAATTGCAATTCTCTTAGATTTTTTCCATCATCTCAAATATTTTTATAAATTTCGAAAAAAATCGATACAATTGTGCACCTTTTATCGAATCTCAAAAAATTTCAAATCCAACAGACACCACATTGAACTTGAAATACAAATGCTTATAATTATTGGAAAAGGTCTTGTGGATAACGCTGGTAAACTTTTCAAAAAACCATAAAGTGGGTGGGCCGATATATGGGTGCTATACCGAAAGTGGAATCTCTATAGACAATTTGATACTTCAAGGATTGTCATCTAAAGATGACAGAATTTTTAACGGATTTTATTTATTTATTTATTTATTATTATTATTTTTTTTTTTTTGAAAATTGCCGAATTAGTTCCAAATGGTGGGGGGTACTCAAAGCTCGTCCCGGCCGAACTTACAGCGTTTCTGCTTTATTTCTCGTTTTTAAGATGTTTATTGTTTATTTTCCATTGAAGGTCGTGTGAAAGAAAAACAAGTAAAAAAGCTGTAAGTTCGGCCGGGCCGAACTTTGAATACCCTCCACCATTTGGTAAAAATTTAACAATTTTCAAAAAAATAAAATCCGTTAAAAATTCTGCTAAAATCTTAAAAATGCCGAATGTAGTATTAGGGTCTATACGACGACGTGGACCTGCATAGGCAACTTTTGTCATAAACTATTATAATATTCTATTTATAATGTAGCTAAAATCATTAAAATACCGTATATGGGGGGTACCGTTATATGGGGGCTATACGAAGACGTGGACCTGAACAGACAATTTTCTGTCATGGGCTGTAGTATCCATTACGAACTTCACATGCGAAATTTGAAACAATCCCGGTAAATAATGTCGCTAAAATCATCAATATACCGAATATCGGGGGGTACGGTATATGGGGGCTATATGAAGACTTGGACCTATATGGCCCATTTTCTGTTTTATGCTGCAGTATCTATTACGAACTTCAAATACCAAATTTGAAACAATTCCGGCGAATAATGTCGCTAAAATCATCAAAATACTGAATATCGGGAGGTACGGTTATATGGGGGCTATATGATAACTTGCACCTACATGGCCCATTTACGATAGCGTGATTACAACAGACAGACAGACGGACAAACAGACAGACAGACGGACATGGCTAAATCGTCTTAGAATTTGACGCTGATCAAGAATATATATACTTTTTATACCCTCCATTATACTATGGAGGGTATATTAATTTTGTCATTCCGTTTGTAACTCCTCGAAATACTCATGTCAGACCCAACAAAGTATATATATTCTTGATCAGCGTAAAATTCTAAGACGATTTAGCCATGTCCGTCTGTCTGTCTGTTGTAATCACGCTATCGTAAATGGGCCATGTTGGTCCAAGTTATCATATAGCCCCCATATAACCGTACCTCCCGATATTCAGTATTTTGATGATTTTAGCGACATTATTCCCCAGAATTGTTTCAAATTTGGCATTTGAAGTTTGTAATGAATACTACAGCCTAAGACAGAAAATTATCTATCGCTGTTAAACTTTTCAAGAAACCATATATTGGATGAGGCCGCTATATGGGTGCTATACCGAAGGTAGAATCTCTATAGATACTTGATACTTCAAGGATTGTCATCTAAAGATGACAGAATTTTTAACGGATTTTATTATACATTCACCATAGTATGGAGGGTATATTAAGTTTGTCATTCCGTTTGTAACACCTCGAAATATACATTTTAGACCACACAAAGTACATATATTCTTGATCAGCATACAATTCTATGTCGATTTATCAATGTCCGTCCTTCTGTGGAAATCACTCTAGCTTCCGAACGAAATGAAATAGGTTGATAAAATTTTACTGAAATATGTATTATGTCTGCAAGACTTTTGGTATTGAAAATGGCCGATGTAGGTCCACGTCTTCGTACAGCCCCCATATAAAGGTACTTCCCGATATTAGGTATTTTTATGTTTTTAGCGATATTATTTACCGGAATTGTTTCAAAATTAGTATTTGAAGCTCGTAATGGATACTACGGCTTAAGATAGAAAATGGGCCATGTAGGTCCACGTCTTCGTGTAGCCCCCATATAACGGTACCTCCCGAGATGCGGAATTTTTATGATTTTAGCGACATTATTTACCGCAATTGTTTCAAAATTGGTATTTAAAGTTCGTAATAGATACTACGGCTAAAGACAGAAAATGGTCCATGTAGGTCCACGTGTTCGTATAGCCCCCATATAACGGTACCCCCGATATTCGGTATTTTGATCATTTTAGCGACATTATTTACCGGAACTATTTAAAAATTTGGTATTTGAATTTCATAATGAATATTACAGCCTATGACAGAAAATTGTCGATGCAGTTCCACGTCTTCGCATAGCCCCCATATAACGGAACCCCCGATATTCGGTATTTTGATGATTTTGGCGACATTATTTACCGGAATTATTTAAAATTTTGTATATGAGTTTCGTAATGGATACTACAGCCTATGACAGAAAATTGTCAGTGCAGGTTCGATAT
Source organism: Musca domestica (assembly GCF_030504385.1). Classification (NCBI taxonomy): domain Eukaryota; kingdom Metazoa; phylum Arthropoda; class Insecta; order Diptera; family Muscidae; genus Musca; species Musca domestica. The sequence goes on from NW_026712300.1 coordinate 7,013,199, forward strand.
TTGATGATTTTAGCGATATTATGTACCGGAATTGTTTCAAAATTGGTATTTGAAGTTCGTAATGTATACTACGGCTTAAGAAAGATAATGGGCCATGTAGGTCCACGTCTTCGTGTAGCCCCCATATAACGGTACCTCCCGATATGCGGAATTTTGATGATTTTAGCGACATTATTTACCGCAATTGTTTCAAAATTGGTATTTAAATTTCGTAATAGATACTACGGCTAAAGACAGAAAATGCTCCATGTAGGTCCACGTGTTCGTATAGCCCCCATATAACGGTACTCCCCGATATTCGATATTTTGATCATTTTAGCGACATTTTTTACCGGAACTATTTCAAAATTTGGTATTTGAATTTCATAATGGATACTACAGCCTATGACAGAAAATTGTCTGTGCGATTTTAGTTGCTTTAGTTTTGGCCACCAGTGTATATATATATATATATATATATATATATATACTTTGTTGGGTCTGACATGAGTATTTCGAGTAGTTACAAACGGAATGACAAAGTTAATATACTCTCTATAGTATGGTGGACGGTATAAAAATTGCAATTCCAACAGACACCACATTGAACTTGAAATACAAATGCTTATAATTATTGGAAAAGGTCTTTTGGATCACGCTGCTAAACTTTTCAAGAAACCACAAAGTGGGCGCGGCCACTGTATGTGTGCTATACCGAAAGTGGAATCTCTATAGACAATTTGATACTTCAAGGATTGTCATCTAAAAATGACAGATTTTTTAACGGATTTTACTATTTTTTTTTTTTTAAATTGCCAAATTAGTTCGAATTGCAAGGGTCTTAGTAGAAACATTTTGGGAAATGTGTAGCCAGTTGAGTTGTAGTAAATGTTCATGTGGAATTATTTTGTGATCATTTGACGCCCACTTCATGAGTGTAAAACCAGCTGAGTCTAAAGCGGCAGTTAATTCCTTTCGGGTTTTGATCGATTCATCTTCGGAGTGGCATCATCAACATATAAATTATTCAAATTCTCTCTCTAGTCTAAGAAGAGTTTTTAAAAAACTTCTGGGAGAATATCCTAGACAAAAACAAGTTACAAGTTAAAAACAAGTAACCCTCCACCATTTGGAACGAATTTGGAAATTTTCAAAAAATATAATCTGTTAAAAATTCCGTTAAACTCTTAAAAATACCGAATAAAGCCGTTATATTGGGGTCTACACGGGCATGGTTTGTCATAAGCCGTTACCATATTCAAAGTCGAAACTTGAAATAAACGGTGAATAATGTAGCTAAAATCATTAAAATACCGTATATAGGAGGTATCGTTATATCGGAGCTATACGAAGACCTTTCGGTGAGTATTGTACCTAAAATCATCAAAATACCGAATATAGGGACGAACTGAAATATGGGGCCTATAGAAGACCTGGACAATCATAGACAATTTTCTGTCATAGGCTGTAGCATCCATTACGAACTTCAAATACGACATCTCAAACAATTTAAAAATACCGAATTTAGGGAGGTACTGATATATGAGGCCTAAACGAAGACCTGGACCTGCATAGATAATTTTCTGTCACAGACTGTAGATCCCATTACGAATTCCAAAAACGTAATTTGAAACAATTCCGGTGAACAATGACCATAAAATCATCAAAATACCGAATATTGGGAGGTACCGTTATATGGGGGCTATACGAAGACGTGACCTGCATAAAAAAATTTCTGTCATAGGCTGCAGTATCCATCACGAACTTCAAATACCAAATTTGAAACAATTCCGTTGAATAATGTCGCTAAAATCGTCAAAATATGGAATATCGGGAAGTACCGTTATATGGAGGCTAAACGAAGACGTGGACCTACTTGGCCCATTTACGAACTTAACCTGCCTACTGGAAAAATAAACATGTGTGCAAAATTTCAGCCTTCTATCCCCATTCGTTCCTCGTGATTACAACCGACAGACGGACATCGCTAAATCGGTTTAGAATTTTACGCTGATCAAGAATATATATACCTTGTTGGGTCTGACATGAGTATTTCAACAACAAAATATTATGGTATGCCGAACAAACAAGCCAACACGGATCTATTAATAGACAAGTCACGGTCGACGAAGGGGTTTTTGTTGTAACAGACAAAACCAACTTACATGGTTATGCTACTTCGTTCAGGTAGAACGAAAGCATAACAAGTAGAGAAAGATGTAAATATTTATAAGTGCGGTTGTAAGATTTAGAAGATTTTCCAAAACAATTGTAGTTTTATTTAATTCTTTGGTTCCTCTTCTATAGAGCTTACAATCTCACTTGGGGAGAATATCACAGACAAAAATCAAGGGAACTGATGAGGATTGGTGGCTCTTTCCGAAACCTTGGCTGCCTTAGCCCCTGGTAAAAATTACCATAATTTCCCACTAATAACCAAACGTTGTTTTTATAAAAACAAGTAAAAAAGCTGTAAGTTCGGCCGGGCCGAAAGTTTAATACCGTCCACCATTTGGTACAAATTTAACAATTTTCAAAAAAATAAAATCCGTTAAAAATTCTGTTAAAATCTTAAAAATACTGAATGTAGACGTATATTAGGGTCTATACAACAAGAATTTTGCCACAAGCTATTACAATATTCAAATGCAAAACTGTAAAAAATCTGTTTCTAATGTAGCTAAAATCATCAAAACACCGAATATAGGGAGGTACCATGGGGGTTAAAAACGTGGACCTACATGGCCCAGTTTCTGTCTGAAGCCGTAGTATCTATAACTTTAAATATAAATTTTGAAACAATTCCGATAAATAACAAGTATAAAATCATCAAAATACCGAATATTGGGAGGTACCGTTGTATGGGGACTATACGAAGACGTGGACCTGCACAGACAATTTTCTGTCTTATGCTGTAGCATCTATTACGAGCTTCAAATACCAAATTTGAAACAATTCCGTTGAATAATGTCGCTAATATCGTCAAAATACAGAATATCGAGAAGTACCGTTATATGGAGGCTATACGAAGTCTTAGACCTGCACAGACAATCTCCTGTCATAGGCTTTGGCATCCCTTAGGAGCATTAAATATCAAATTTGAAAGAATTCCGTTGAATAATGTCGCTAAAATCATCAAAGTACCGAATATAGAGAGGTACCGTTATATGGGGGCTATACGAAGACGTGAACCTGCACAGACAATTTTCAGTCTTATGCTGTAGTGTCTATTACAAAATTCAAATACCAAATTTGCAACACTTACGGTGAATAATGTCGCTAAAATCATCAAAATACGGAATATTGGAAGGTACCGTTGTATGGGGCTATACCAAAACGTGGGCCTATATGCCTATATACCATTTTCAATACCAAAAGTCCTGCAGAAATAACATACATTTGAGTAAAATTTGATTAACCTACTTCAATTCGTTCGGAAGCTAGAGTGATTTCTACAGACAGACGGAAGGACATCGCTAAATCGACATAGAACTTTATGCTGATCAAGAATATATATACTTTGTGGGTCTAAAATGTATATTTCGAGGTGTTACAAACGGAATGACAAATTTAATATACCCTCCATACTATGGTGGAAGATATAAAAAGATTTTTCTAAAAAATAGAGAAAACAGGACTTTTCGACTTTCGAAAAAATTAAAGTTGTGCGAAATTCGAAAATTGCAATTCTCTTAGATTTTTTCCATCATCTCAAATATTTTTATAAATTTCGAAAAAATCGATACAATTGTGCACCTTTTATCGAATCTCAAAAAATTTCAAATCCAACAGACACCACATTGAACTTGAAATACAAATGCTTATAATTATTGGAAAAGGTCTTGTGGATAACGCTGGTAAACTTTTCAAAAAACCATAAAGTGGGTGGGCCGATATATGGGTGCTATACCGAAAGTGGAATCTCTATAGACAATTTGATACTTCAAGGATTGTCATCTAAAGATGACAGAATTTTTAACGGATTTTATTTATTTATTTATTTATTATTATTATTTTTTTTTTTGAAAATTGCCGAATTAGTTCCAAATGGTGGGGGGTACTCAAAGCTCGTCCCGGCCGAACTTACAGCGTTTCTGCTTTATTTCTCGTTTTTAAGATGTTTATTGTTTATTTTCCATTGAAGGTCGTGTGAAAGAAAAACAAGTAAAAAAGCTGTAAGTTCGGCCGGGCCGAACTTTGAATACCCTCCACCATTTGGTAAAAATTTAACAATTTAAAAAAAAATAAAATCCGTTAAAAATTCTGCTAAAATCTTAAAAATGCCGAATGTAGTATTAGGGTCTATACGACGACGTGGACCTGCATAGGCAACTTTTGTCATAAACTATTATAATATTCTATTTATAATGTAGCTAAAATCATTAAAATACCGTATATGGGGGGTACCGTTATATGGGGGCTATACGAAGACGTGGACCTGAACAGACAATTTTCTGTCATGGGCTGTAGTATCCATTACGAACTTCACATGCGAAATTTGAAACAATCCCGGTAAATAATGTCGCTAAAATCATCAATATACCGAATATCGGGGGGTACGGTATATGGGGGCTATATGATAACTTGCACCTACATGGCCCATTTACGATAGCGTGATTACAACAGACAGACAGACGGACAAACAGACAGACAGACGGACATGGCTAAATCGTCTTAGAATTTGACGCTGATCAAGAATATATATACTTTTTATACCCTCCATTATACTATGGAGGGTATATTAATTTTGTCATTCCGTTTGTAACTCCTCGAAATACTCATGTCAGACCCAACAAAGTATATATATTCTTGATCAGCGTAAAATTCTAAGACGATTTAGCCATGTCCGTCTGTCTGTCTGTTGTAATCACGCTATCGTAAATGGGCCATGTTGGTCCAAGTTATCATATAGCCCCCATATAACCGTACCTCCCGATATTCAGTATTTTGATGATTTTAGCGACATTATTCCCCAGAATTGTTTCAAATTTGGCATTTGAAGTTTGTAATGAATACTACAGCCTAAGACAGAAAATTATCTATCGCTGTTAAACTTTTCAAGAAACCATATATTGGATGAGGCCGCTATATGGGTGCTATACCGAAGGTAGAATCTCTATAGATACTTGATACTTCAAGGATTGTCATCTAAAGATGACAGAATTTTTAACGGATTTTATTATACATTCACCATAGTATGGAGGGTATATTAAGTTTGTCATTCCGTTTGTAACACCTCGAAATATACATTTTAGACCACACAAAGTACATATATTCTTGATCAGCATACAATTCTATGTCGATTTATCAATGTCCGTCCTTCTGTGGAAATCACTCTAGCTTCCGAACGAAATGAAATAGGTTGATAAAATTTTACTGAAATATGTATTATGTCTGCAAGACTTTTGGTATTGAAAATGGCCGATGTAGGTCCACGTCTTCGTACAGCCCCCATATAAAGGTACTTCCCGATATTAGGTATTTTTATGATTTTAGCGATATTATTTACCGGAATTGTTTCAAAATTGGTATTTGAAGCTCGTAATGGATACTACGGCTTAAGATAGAAAATGGGCCATGTAGGTCCACGTCCTCGTGTAGCCCCCATATAACGGTACCTCCCGAGATGCGGAATTTTGATGATTTTAGCGACATTATTTACCGCAATTGTTTCAAAATTGGTATTTAAAGTTCGTAATAGATACTACGGCTAAAGACAGAAAATGGTCCATGTAGGTCCACGTGTTCGTATAGCCCCCCATATAACGGTACCCCCCGATATTCGGTATTTTGATCATTTTAGCAACATTATTTACCGGAACTATTTAAAAATTTGGTATTAGAATTTCATAATGAATATTACAGCCTATGACAGAAAATTGTCGATGCAGTTCCACGTCCACGTATTTGAATTTCATAATGAACATTACAGCCTATGACAGAAAATTGTCGATGCAGTTCCACGTCTTCGCATAGCCCCCATATAACGGAACCCCCGATATTCGGTATTTTGATGATTTTGGCGACATTATTTACCGGAATTATTTAAAATTTTGTATTTGAGGTTCGTAATAGATACTACAACCTATGACAGAAAATTGTCAGTGCAGGTTCGATATTTGATGATTTTAGCGACATTATTCCCCAGAATTGTTTCAAATTTGACATTTGAAGTTTGTAATGAATACTACAGCCTAAGACAGAAAATTATCTGTCGCTGTTAAACTTTTCAAGAAACCATATATTGGATGAGGCCGCTATATGGGTGCTATACCGAAGGTAGAATCTCTATAGATACTTGATACTTCAAGGATTGTCATCTAAAGATGACAGAATTTTTAACGGATTTTATTATACATTCACCATAGTATGGAGGGTATATTAAGTTTGTCATTCCGTTTGTAACACCTCGAAATATACATTTTAGACCACACAAAGTACATATATTCTTGATCAGCATACAATTCTATGTCGATTTATCAATGTCCGTCCTTCTGTGGAAATCACTCTAGCCTCCGAACGAAATGAAATAGGTTGATAAAATTTTACTGAAATATGTATTATGTCTGCAAGACTTTTGGTATTGAAAATGGCCGATGTAGGTCCACGTCTTCGTACAGCCCCCATATAAAGGTACTTCCCGATATTAGGTATTTTTATGATTTTAGCGATATTATTTACCGGAATTGTTTCAAAATTAGTATTTGAAGCTCGTAATGGATACTACGGCTTAAGATAGAAAATGGGCCATGTAGGTCTACGTCTTCGTGTAGCCCCCATATAACGGTACCTCCCGAGATGCGGAATTTTTATGATTTTAGCGACATTATTTACCGCAATTGTTTCAAAATTGGTATTTAAAGTTCGTAATAGATACTACGGCTAAAGACAGAAAATGGTCCATGTAGGTCCACGTGTTCGTATAGCCCCCATATAACGGAACCCCCGATATTCGGTATTTTGATCATTTTAGCGACATTATTTACCGGAACTATTTAAAAATTTGGTATTTGAATTTCATAATGAATATTACAGCCTATGACAGAAAATTGTCGATGCAGTTCCACGTCTTCGCATAGCCCCCATATAACGGAACCCCCGATATTCGGTATTTTGATGATTTTGGCGACATTATTTACCGGAATTATTTAAAATTTTGTATTTGAGGTTCGTAATGGATACTACAGCCTATGACAGAAAATTGTCAGTGCAGGTTCGATATTTGATGATTTTAGCGATATTATGTACCGGAATTGTTTCAAAATTGGTATTTGAAGTTCGTAATGTATACTACGGCTTAAGAAAGATAATGGGCCATGTAGGTCCACGTCTTCGTGTAGCCCCCATATAACGGTACCTCCCGATATGCGGAATTTTGATGATTTTAGCGACATTATTTACCGCATTTGTTTCAAAATTGGTATTTAAATTTCGTAATAGATACTACGGCTAAAGACAGAAAATGCTCCATGTAGGTCCACGTGTTCGTATAGCCCCCATATAACGGTACTCCCCGATATTCGATATTTTGATCATTTTAGCGACATTTTTTACCGGAACTATTTCAAAATTTGGTATTTGAATTTCATAATGGATACTACAGCCTATGACAGAAAATTGTCTGTGCAGGTCCACGTCTTCGTATAGCCCCCATATAACGGAACCCCCGATATTCGGTATTTTGATGTTTTTGGCGACATTATTTACCGGAATTATTTAAAATTTTGTATTTGAAGTTCGTAATGGATACTACAGCCTATGACAGAAAATTGTCATTGCAGGTTCGATATTCTGATGATTTTAGCTACATTATAAACAGATTTTTTTCAAGTTTCGCATTTGAATATTGTAATAGCTTGTGACAAAAGTTACCTATGCAGGTCCACGTCGTCGTATAGACCCTAATATACGGCTACATCCGGTATTTTTAAGATTTTAACAGAATTTTTAACGGTTTTTATTTTTTTGAAAATTGTTAAATTTTTACCAATTGGTGGAGGGTATTCAAAGCTCGTCCGGGCCGAACTCACAGCTTTTTTGCTTTATTTCTTGTTTTTAAGATGTTTATTGTTTATTTTCCATTAATGGTCGTGTGAAAGAAAAATAATCGCTTTAGATATTCCATCGAATTGCAAGGGTCTTAGTAGAAACATCTTCCGAAATGTGTAGCCAGTTGAGTTGTAGTAAATGTTCATGTGGAATTATTTTGTGGTCATTTGACGCCCACTTCATGAGTGTAAAACCAGCTGAGGCTAAAGCGGCCGTTAATTCCTTCCGGGCTTTGATCGATTCATCTTCAGAGTGACATCATCAACATATAAATTATTCAAAATTATATTTGCGGCCCTAGGATATGAATCTTTTAAATTCACTCTCTAGTCTAAGAAGAGTTCTCACTGTTAAATATGGTGCGCAGTTAACTCCAAATGTAACTATTAGTGACTTATAATTCTCTACTGGGTTTTCAGGAGACTGTCCAAAGAGTATTCGTTGATATTTTGTTTGCTTTGTATCCAAAAGTATTTGGTGATACATCTTTGTTATATCTGCATTGAAGGCATATTTAAAGAATCTTCATTTTAATTGCAATAGTAAATCCTGTTGTAGAATGGGTCCAGGAAATAATGCCATTGAGACTTGTTTTTATACCCTCCACCATACTATGGAGGGTATATTAATTTTGTCATTCCGTTTGTAACTCCTCGAAATACTCATGTCAGACCCAAAAAAGTATATATATATATATATATATATATATATATATATATATATATATATATATATATATATATATATTCTTGATCAGCGTAAAATTCTAAGACGATTTAGCCATGTCCGTCTGTCTGTCTGTTGTAATCACGCTATCGTAAATGTGCCATGTAGGTCCAAGTTATCATATAGCCCTCATATAACCGTACCTCCCGATATTCAGTATTTTGATGATTTTAGCGACATTGTTTACCGGTATCGTTTCAAATTTGGTATTTGAAGTTCGTAATGGATTCGTAATCCTAAGTCAAAAAATGAGTCATGTAGGTCCACGTCCTTATATAGCCCCCATATAACGGTAGCCCCCGATATTCGGTATTTTGATGATTTTAGCGACATTATTTAGCGAAATCCTTCCAAATTTGGTATTTATAGTTCGTAGTCGATTCGTAATCCTAAGTCAAAAAATGAGCCACGTAGGTCCACGTCCTCATATAGCCCCCATATAAAGGTAGCCCCCGATATTCGGTATTTTGATGATTTTAGCGACATTGTTTAGCGAAATTGTTCCAAATTTGGTATTTGAAGTTCGTTATAGATACTGCAGCATAAAACAGAAAATGGGTCATATAGGTCCAAGTTATCATATATCCCCCATATAACCGTACCTCCCGATATTCAGTATTTTGATGATTTTAGCGACATTATTCGCCAGAATTGTTTCAATAATGGTGATGTCCCTTGTTGTATGTTAAGTGTTTACTTCTTTACTGTTATTCCGTTTGTAGCACCTCGAAATATACATTTTAGACCCCACAAAGTACATATATTCTTCATCAGCATAAAATTCTATGTCGATATAACAATGTCCGTCTGTCTATATGTCTTTGGTTATCACTCTAGCTTCCGAACTAAATGAAGTAAGTTGATATCAATTTACTCAAATGTGTATTATGCGGTAGTTTTTTTCGGTGGTTTGATGATTTTTAATTTTAATTTAATATTTGAAGTTCGTAATGAATACTACAGCCAATGACTGAAAATTATCTGTGCAGTTCCACGCCTTCGTGTTGCCCCCATATCTCGGTACCCCCTGATATTCGGTATTTTGATGATTTTAGCGACATTATTTACCGAAATTGTTTCAAATTTCCCATTTAAAGTTTGTAATGAATACTACAGCCTATGACAAAAAATTGTCTGTGCAGGTCCACGTCTTCGTATAGCCCCTTGTGGATACTACAGCCTATGCCAGAAAATTATCTGTGAAGGCTTATGACAAAAGTTGCGTATACAGGTCCACATCGTCGTATAGACAATAATATACGGCTACATTCAGTATTTTTAAGATTTTAACATCATCTTTATTGGATTTTAATTTTTTGAAAATTTCAAAATTTTTACCAAATGGTGGAGGGTATTAAAAGTTCGGCCCGGCCGAACTAACCTCCACTATACTATGGAGGGTATATTATTTTGTCATTCCGTTTGTAACTCCTCGAAATACTCATGTCAGACCCAACAAAGTATATATATTCTTGATCAGCGTAAAATTCTAAGACGATTTAGCCATGTCCGTCTGTCTGTATTGAAAATGGCCGATGTAGGTCCACGTCTTCGTACAGCCCCCATATAAAGGTACTTCCCGATATTAGGTATTTTTATGATTTTAGCGATATTATTTACCGGAATTGTTTCAAAATTGGTATTTGAAGCTCGTAATGGATACTACGGCTTAAGATAGAAAATGGGCCATGTAGGTCCACGTCCTCGTGTAGCCCCCATATAACGGTACCTCCCGAGATGCGGAATTTTGATGATTTTAGCGACATTATTTACCGCAATTGTTTCAAAATTGGTATTTAAAGTTCGTAATAGATACTACGGCTAAAGACAGAAAATGGTCCATGTAGGTCCACGTGTTCGTATAGCCCCCCATATAACGGTACCCCCCGATATTCGGTATTTTGATCATTTTAGCGACATTATTTACCGGAACTATTTAAAAATTTGGTATTAGAATTTCATAATGAATATTACAGCCTATGACAGAAAATTGTCGATGCAGTTCCACGTCCACGTATTTGAATTTCATAATGAACATTACAGCCTATGACAGAAAATTGTCGATGCAGTTCCACGTCTTCGCATAGCCCCCATATAACGGAACCCCCGATATTCGGTATTTTGATGATTTTGGCGACATTATTTACCGGAATTATTTAAAATTTTGTATTTGAGGTTCGTAATGGATACTACAGCCTATGACAGAAAATTGTCAGTGCAGGTTCGATATTTGATGATTTTAGCGACATTATTCCCCAGAATTGTTTCAAATTTGGCATTTGAAGTTCGTAATGAATACTACAGCCTAAGACAGAAAATTATCTATCGCTGTTAAACTTTTCAAGAAACCATATATTGGATGAGGCCGCTATATGGGTGCTATACCGAAGGTAGAATCTCTATAGATACTTGATACTTCAAGGATTGTCATCTAAAGATGACAGAATTTTTAACGGATTTTATTATACATTCACCATAGTATGGAGGGTATATTAAGTTTGTCATTCCGTTTGTAACACCTCGAAATATACATTTTAGACCACACAAAGTACATATATTCTTGATCAGCATACAATTCTATGTCGATTTATCAATGTCCGTCCTTCTGTGGAAATCACTCTAGCTTCCGAACGAAATGAAATAGGTTGATAAAATTTTACTGAAATATGTATTATGTCTGCAAGACTTTTGGTATTGAAAATGGCCGATGTAGGTCCACGTCTTCGTACAGCCCCCATATAAAGGTACTTCCCGATATTAGGTATTTTTATGATTTTAGCGATATTATTTACCGGAATTGTTTCAAAATTAGTATTTGAAGCTCGTAATGGATACTACGGCTTAAGATAGAAAATGGGCCATGTAGGTCCACGTCTTCGTGTAGCCCCCATATAACGGTACCTCCCGAGATGCGGAATTTTTATGATTTTAGCGACATTATTTACCGCAATTGTTTCAAAATTGGTATTTAAAGTTCGTAATAGATACTACGGCTAAAGACAGAAAATGGTCCATGTAGGTCCACGTGTTCGTATAGCCCCCATATAACGGTACCCCCGATATTCGGTATTTTGATCATTTTAGCGACATTATTTACCGGAACTATTTAAAAATTTGGTATTTGAATTTCATAATGAATATTACAGCCTATGACAGAAAATTGTCGATGCAGTTCCACGTCTTCGCATAGCCCCCATATAACGGAACCCCCGATATTCGGTATTTTGATGATTTTGGCGACATTATTTACCGGAATTATTTAAAATTTTGTATTTGAGGTTCGTAATGGATACTACAGCCTATGACAGAAAATTGTCAGTGCAGGTTCGATATTTGATGATTTTAGCGATATTATGTACCGGAATTGTTTCAAAATTGGTATTTGAAGTTCGTAATGTATACTACGGCTTAAGAAAGATAATGGGCCATGTAGGTCCACGTCTTCGTGTAGCCCCCATATAACGGTACCTCCCGATATGCGAAATTTTGATGATTTTAGCGACATTATTTACCGCAATTGTTTCAAAATTGGTATTTAAATTTCGTAATAGATACTACGGCTAAAGACAGAAAATGCTCCATGTAGGTCCACGTGTTCGTATAGCCCCCATATAACGGTACTCCCCGATATTCGATATTTTGATCATTTTAGCGACATTTTTTACCGGAACTATTTCAAAATTTTGTATTTGAATTTCATAATGGATACTACAGCCTATGACAGAAAATTGTCTGTGCAGGTCCACGTCTTCGTATAGCCCCCATATAACGGTACCCCCGATATTTGGTATTTTGATCATTTTAGCGACATTATTTACCGGAACTATTTAAAAATTTGGTATTTGAATTTCATAATGAATATTACAGCCTATGACAGAAAATTGTCTGTGCAGGTCCACGTCTTCGTATAGCCCCCATATAACGGAACCCCCGATATTCGGTATTTTGATGTTTTTGGCGACATTATTTACCGGAATTATTTAAAATTTTGTATTTGAAGTTCGTAATGGATACTACAGCCTATGACAGAAAATTGTCATTGCAGGTTCGATATTCTGATGATTTTAGCTACATTATAAACAGATTTTTTTCAAGTTTCGCATTTGAATATTGTAATAGCTTGTGACAAAAGTTACCTATGCAGGTCCACGTCGTCGTATAGACCCTAATATACGGCTACATCCGGTATTTTTAAGATTTTAACAGAATTTTTAACGGTTTTTATTTTTTTGAAAATTGTTAAATTTTTACCAATTGGTGGAGGGTATTCAAAGCTCGTCCGGGCCGAACTCACAGCTTTTTTGCTTTATTTCTTGTTTTTAAGATGTTTATTGTTTATTTTCCATTAATGGTCGTGTGAAAGAAAAATAATCGCTTTAGATATTCCATCGAATTGCAAGGGTCTTAGTAGAAACATCTTCCGAAATGTGTAGCCAGTTGAGTTGTAGTAAATGTTCATGTGGAATTATTTTGTGGTCATTTGACGCCCACTTCATGAGTGTAAAACCAGCTGAGGCTAAAGCGGCCGTTAATTCCTTCCGGGCTTTGATCGATTCATCTTCAGAGTGACATCATCAACATATAAATTATTCAAAATTATATTTGCGGCCCTAGGATATGAATCTTTTAAATTCACTCTCTAGTCTAAGAAGAGTTCTCACTGTTAAATATGGTGCGCAGTTAACTCCAAATGTAACTATTAGTGACTTATAATTCTCTACTGGGTTTTCAGGAGACTGTCCAAAGAGTATTCGTTGATATTTTGTTTGCTTTGTATCCAAAAGTATTTGGTGATACATCTTTGTTATATCTGCATTGAAGGCATATTTAAAGAATCTTCATTTTAATTGCAATAGTAAATCCTGTTGTAGAATGGGTCCAGGAAATAATGCCATTGAGACTTGTTTTTATACCCTCCACCATACTATGGAGGGTATATTAATTTTGTCATTCCGTTTGTAACTCCTCGAAATACTCATGTCAGACCCAAAAAAGTATATATATATATATATATATATATATATATATATATATATATATATATATATATATATATATATATTTATTTATTTATATATATATATATATATATATATATATATATATATATATATATATATATATATATATTCTTGATCAGCGTAAAATTCTAAGACGATTTAGCCATGTCCGTCTGTCTGTCTGTTGTAATCACGCTATCCATGTAGGTCCAAGTTATCATATAGCCCTCATATAACCGTACCTCCCGATATTCAGTATTTTGATGATTTTAGCGACATTGTTTACCGGTATCGTTTCAAATTTGGTATTTGAAGTTCGTAATGGAATCGTAATCCTAAGTCAAAAAATGAGTCATGTAGGTCCACGTCCTTATATAGCCCCCATATAACGGTAGCCCCCGATATTCGGTATTTTGATGATTTTAGCGACATTATTTAGCGAAATCCTTCCAAATTTGGTATTTATAGTTCATAGTCGATTCGTAATCCTAAGTCAAAAAATGAGCCACGTAGGTCCACGTCCTCATATAGCCCCCATATAAAGGTAGCCCCCGATATTCGGTATTTTGATGATTTTAGCGACATTGTTTACCGAAATTGTTCCAAATTTGGTATTTGAAGTTCGTTATAGATACTGCAGCATAAAACAGAAAATGGGTCATATAGGTCCAAGTTATCATATATCCCCCATATAACCGTACCTCCCGATATTCAGTATTTTGATGATTTTAGCGACATTATTCGCCAGAATTGTTTCAAATTTCGCATTTGAAGTTCGTAATGAATACTACAGCCTAGTACAGAAAATTATCTGTGCAGGTCCACGTCTTCGTGTAGCCCCCATATAACGGTACCCCCCGATATTCGGTATTTTGATGATTTTAGCGACATTGTTTACCGGAATCGTTTCAAATTTGGTATTTAAAGTTCGTAATCGATTCGTAATCCTAAGTCAAAAAATTAATCATGTAGGTCCACGTCCTCATATAGCCCCCATATAACGGTAGCCCCCGATACTCGGTATTTTGATGATTTTAGCGACATTATTTAGCGAAATCGTTCCAAATTTTGGTATTTAAAACAGAAAATGGGCCATATAGGTCCAAGTCTTCATATAGCCCCCATATAACCGTTCCTCCCGATATTCAGTATTTTGATGATTTTAGCGACATTATTCGCCAGAATTGTTTCAAATTTCGCATTTGAAGTTCGTAATGAATACTACAGACTAATACAGAAAATTATCTGTGCAGGTCCACGTCTTCGTGTAGCCCCCATATAACGGTACCCCCCGATATTCGGTATTTTGATGATTTTAGCGACATTGTTTACCGGAATCGTTTCAAATTTGGTATTTGAAGTTCGTAATGGATTCGTAATCCTAAGTCAAAAAATGAGCCATGTAGGTCCACGTCCACGGTAGCCCCCGATATTCGGCATTTTGATGATTTTAGCTACATTGTTTAGCGAAATCGTTCCAAATTTGGTATTTGAAGTTCGTAATAGATACTACAGCCTAAGATAGAAAATAGTCTGCGCAGGTCAATTTTAGCTACATTATAAACAGAATATTATAATAGCTTATGACAAAAGTTGCCTATGCAGATCCACGTCGTCGTATAGACCCTAATACTACATTCGGTATTTTTAAGATTTTAATAGAATTTTTATTGGATTTTATGTTTTTGAAAATTGCCAAATTTGAACCAAATGGTAGAGGGTATTCGAAGTTAGGCCCGGCCGAACTTACAAATTTTGTTCTTGTTTATAATGGTGATGTCCCTTGTTGTATGTTAAGTGTTTACTTCTTTACTGTTATTCCGTTTGTAGCACCTCGAAATATACATTTTAGACCCCACAAAGTACATATATTCTTCATCAGCATAAAATTCTATGTCGATATAACAATGTCCGTCTGTCTATATGTCTTTGGTTATCACTCTAGCTTCCGAACTAAATGAAGTAAGTTGATATCAATTTACTCAAATGTGTATTATGCGGTAGTTTTTTTCGGTGGTTTGATGATTTTAGCGAAATTATTTACCATAACTATTTCAAATTTAATATTTGAAGTTCGTAATGAATACTACAGCCAATGACAGAAAATTATCTGTGCAGTTCCACGTCTTCGTATTGCCCCCATATCTCGGTACCCCCTGATATTCGGTATTTTGATGATTTTAGCGACGTTATTTACCGAAATTGTTTCAAATTTCCCATTTAAAGTTTGTAATGAATACTACAGCCTATGACAGAAAATTGTCTGTGCAGGTCCACGTCTTCGTATAGCCCCTTGTGGATACTACAGCCTATGCCAGAAAATTGTCTGTGAAGGCTTATGACAAAAGTTGCGTATACAGGTCCACATCGTCGTATAGACAATAATATACGGCTACATTCAGTATTTTTAAGATTTTAACATCATCTTTAATGGATTTTAATTTTTTGAAAATTTCAAAATTTTTACCAAATGGTGGAGGGTATTAAAAGTTCGGCCCGGCCGAACTAACCTGCACTATACTATGGAGGGTATATTATTTTGTCATTCCGTTTGTAACTCCTCGAAATACTCATGTCAGACCCAACAAAGTATATATATTCTTGATCAGCGTAAAATTCTAAGACGATTTAGCCATGTCCGTCTGTCTGTCCGTCTGTCTGTTTGTGTGTCTGTCTGTCCGTCTCTCTGTCTGTCTGTTGTAATCACGCTATCGTAAATGGGCCATGTAGGTCCAAGAAATCATATAGCCCCCATATAACGGTACCTCCCGATATTCGTTATTTTGATGATTTTTGCGACATTATTCACCGCAATTGTTTCAAATTAGGCATTTGAAGTTCTTAATGGATACTACAGCCTAAGTCAGAAAATAATCTATGTAGGTCCACGTCCTCGTATAGCCCCTATATAATGGTACTCCCCGATATTCGGTATTTTGATGATTTTAGCGACATTATTTACCGGAATCGTTTCAAAGTTGGCATTTGAAGTTCGTTATAGATGCTGCAGCATTAAACAGAAAATGGGCCATGTAGGTCCACATCTTCGTATAGCCCCCATATATCGTACCCCCCGATATTCGGTATTTTGATGATTTTAGCGACATTATTAACCGGGATTGTTTCAAATTTCGCATGTAAAGTTCTTAATGGATACTTCAGCCCATGCCAGAAAATTGTCTGTGCAGGTCCACGTCTTCGTATAGCCCCCATATAACGGTACCCCCTATATTCGGAATTTTGATGATTTTAGAGACATTGTTCACCGTAATTCTTTCAAATTTGGGATTTGAAGTTCGTAATGGATTCGAAATCCTAAGTCAAAAAATGAGCGATGTAGGTCCACGTCCTCATATAGCTCCCATATAACGGTAGCCCCGATATTCGGTATTTTGATGATTTTAGCGACATTATTTAGCGAAATCGTTCCAAATTCGGTATTTGAAGTTCGTAATAGATACTGCAGCATAAAACAGAAAATGGGCCATGAAGGTCCAAGTCTTCATATAGCCCCCATATACCGTATCCCCCGATATTCGGTAAGGTTATGATTTTAGCGACATTATTTACCGGGATTGTTTCAAATTTCGCATGTGAAGTTCTTAATTGTCTGTGCAGGTCCACGTCTTCGTATAGCCCCCATATAACGGTACCCCCTATATTCGGTGTTTTGATGATTTTAGCTACATTATAAACAGATTTTTCTTCAAGTTTCGCATTTAAATATTGTAATAACTTATGACAAAAGTTGCCTATGCAGGTCCCCGTCGTCGAATAGGCATTCGGTATTTTTAAGATTTTAACAGAATTTTTAACGGATTTTATTTTTATACCCTTCACCATACTATGGAGGGTATATTAATTTTGTCATTCCGTTTGTAACTCCTCGAAATACTCATGTCAGACCCAACAAGGTATATATATTCTTGATCAGCGTAAAATTCTAAGACGATTTAGCCATGTCCGTCTGTGTGTCTGTCTGTCTGTTGTAATCACGCTATCGTAAATGGGCCATGTAGGTCCAAGTTATCATATAGCCCCCATATAACCGTACCTCCCGATATTCAGTATTTTGATGATTTTAGCGACATTATTCGCCGGAATTGTTTCTAATTTGGCATTTGAAGTTCGTAATGAATACTACAGCCTAAGACAGAAAATTATCTGTGCAGGTCCACGTCTTCGTGTAGCCCCCATATAACGGTACCCCCCGATATGCGGTATTTTGATGATTTTAGCGACATTGTTTACCGGAATTATTTCAAATTTGGTATATGAAGTTCGTTATGGATTCGTAACCCTAAGTCAAGAAATGAGCCATGTAGGTCCACATGTAGCCCCCGATATTCGGCATTTTGATGATTTTAGCTACATTGTTTAGCGAAATCGTTCCAAATTTGGTATTTGAAGTTCGTAATAGATACTACAGCCTAAGATAGAAAATAGTCTGCGCAGGTCAATTTTAGCTACATTATAAACAGAATATTATAATAGCTTATGACAAAAGTTGCCTATGCAGATCCACGTCGTCGTATAGACCCTAATACTACATTCGGTATTTTTAAGATTTTAATAGAATTTTTATTGGATTTTATGTTTTTGAAAATTGCCAAATTTGAACCAAATGGTAGAGGGTATTCGAAGTTAGGCCCGGCCGAACTTACAAATTTTGTTCTTGTTTATAATGGTGATGTCCCTTGTTGTATGTTAAGTGTTTACTTCTTTACTGTTATTCCGTTTGTAGCACCTCGAAATATACATTTTAGACCCCACAAAGTACATATATTCTTCATCAGCATAAAATTCTATGTCGATATAACAATGTCCGTCTGTCTATATGTCTTTGGTTATCACTCTAGCTTCCGAACTAAATGAAGTAAGTTGATATCAATTTACTCAAATGTGTATTATGCGGTAGTTTTTTTCGGTGGTTTGATGATTTTAGCGAAATTATTTACCATAACTATTTCAAATTTAATATTTGAAGTTCGTAATGAATACTACAGCCAATGACAGAAAATTATCTGTGCAGTTCCACGTCTTCGTATTGCCCCCATATCTCGGTACCCCCTGATATTCGGTATTTTGATGATTTTAGCGACATTATTTACCGAAATTGTTTCAAATTTCCCATTTAAAGTTTGCAATGAATACTACAGCCTATGACAGAAAATTGTCTGTGCAGGTCCACGTCTTCGTATAGCCCCTTGTGGATACTACAGCCTATGCCAGAAAATTGTCTGTGAAGGCTTATGACAAAAGTTGCGTATACAGGTCCACATCGTCGTATAGACAATAATATACGGCTACATTCAGTATTTTTAAGATTTTAACATCATCTTTAATGGATTTTAATTTTTTGAAAATTTCAAAATTTTTACCAAATGGTGGAGGGTATTAAAAGTTCGGCCCGGCCGAACTAACCTGCACTATACTATGGAGGGTATATTATTTTGTCATTCCGTTTGTAACTCCTCGAAATACTCATGTCAGACCCAACAAAGTATATATATTCTTGATCAGCGTAAAATTCTAAGACGATTTAGCCATGTCCGTCTGTCTGTCCGTCTGTCTGTTTGTGTGTCTGTCTGTCCGTCTCTCTGTCTGTCTGTTGTAATCACGCTATCGTAAATGGGCCATGTAGGTCCAAGAAATCATATAGCCCCCATATAACGGTACCTCCCGATATTCGTTATTTTGATGATTTTTGCGACATTATTCACCGCAATTGTTTCAAATTAGGCATTTGAAGTTCTTAATGGATACTACAGCCTAAGTCAGAAAATAATCTATGTAGGTCCACGTCCTCGTATAGCCCCTATATAATGGTACTCCCCGATATTCGGTATTTTGATGATTTTAGCGACATTATTTACCGGAATCGTTTCAAAGTTGGCATTTGAAGTTCGTTATAGATGCTGCAGCATTAAACAGAAAATGGGCCATGTAGGTCCACATCTTCGTATAGCCCCCATATATCGTACCCCCCGATATTCGGTATTTTGATGATTTTAGCGACATTATTAACCGGGATTGTTTCAAATTTCGCATGTAAAGTTCTTAATGGATACTTCAGCCCATGCCAGAAAATTGTCTGTGCAGGTCCACGTCTTCGTATAGCCCCCATATAACGGTACCCCCTATATTCGGAATTTTGATGATTTTAGAGACATTGTTCACCGTAATTCTTTCAAATTTGGGATTTGAAGTTCGTAATGGATTCGAAATCCTAAGTCAAAAAATGAGCGATGTAGGTCCACGTCCTCATATAGCTCCCATATAACGGTAGCCCCGATATTCGGTATTTTGATGATTTTAGCGACATTATTTAGCGAAATCGTTCCAAATTCGGTATTTGAAGTTCGTAATAGATACTGCAGCATAAAACAGAAAATGGGCCATGAAGGTCCAAGTCTTCATATAGCCCCCATATACCGTATCCCCCGATATTCGGTAAGGTTATGATTTTAGCGACATTATTTACCGGGATTGTTTCAAATTTCGCATGTGAAGTTCTTAATTGTCTGTGCAGGTCCACGTCTTCGTATAGCCCCCATATAACGGTACCCCCTATATTCGGTGTTTTGATGATTTTAGCTACATTATAAACAGATTTTTCTTCAAGTTTCGCATTTAAATATTGTAATAACTTATGACAAAAGTTGCCTATGCAGGTCCCCGTCGTCGAATAGGCATTCGGTATTTTTAAGATTTTAACAGAATTTTTAACGGATTTTATTTTTATACCCTCCACCATACTATGGAGGGTATATTAATTTTGTCATTCCGTTTGTAACTCCTCGAAATACTCATGTCAGACCCAACAAGGTATATATATTCTTGATCAGCGTAAAATTCTAAGACGATTTAGCCATGTCCGTCTGTGTGTCTGTCTGTCTGTTGTAATCACGCTATCGTAAATGGGCCATGTAGGTCCAAGTTATCATATAGCCCCCATATAACCGTACCTCCCGATATTCAGTATTTTGATGATTTTAGCGACATTATTCGCCGGAATTGTTTCTAATTTGGCATTTGAAGTTCGTAATGAATACTACAGCCTAAGACAGAAAATTATCTGTGCAGGTCCACGTCTTCGTGTAGCCCCCATATAACGGTACCCCCCGATATGCGGTATTTTGATGATTTTAGCGACATTGTTTACCGGAATTATTTCAAATTTGGTATATGAAGTTCGTTATGGATTCGTAACCCTAAGTCAAGAAATGAGCCATGTAGGTCCACGTCCTCATATAGCCCCGATATTCGGTATTTTGATGATTTTAGCGACATTATTTAGTGAAATCGTTCCAAATTTGGTATTTGAAGTTCGTAATAGAGCATAAAACAGAAAATGGGTCATATACATACGTACACCCCGATATTCGGTATGTTGATGATTTTAGCGGCATTATATACCGGGATTGTTTCAAATTTCGCATGCGAAGTTCGTAATGGATACTTCAGCCCATGCCAGAAAATTGTCTGTGCAGGTCCACGTCTTCGTATAGCCCCCATATAACGGTACCCCCCATATACGGTATTTTAATGATTTTAGCTACATTATAAACAGATTTTTCTTCAAGTTTCGCATTTAAATATTGTAATAACTTATGACAAAAGTTGCCTATGCAGGCCCCCGTCGTCGTATACGCATCCGGCAATCTTAAGATATTAACAGAGTTTTTAAAGGATTTAATTTTTTGGAAATTGCCAAATTTGTACCAAATGGTGTTGGGTATTAAAAGTTCGGCCCGGACGAACTTAACCTCAAACTAGTTTAACTGTTGACGATGCTTATTTATAGGTATTCAGCGTTGGAATTTACCGGTGCACAATGATCGAGGTTGTATGGGAACAGCGGCCAAAAATATTTTCAGTGCAGATATCAATATGAATCTTTGTTTATGGTAAAATGTATATTTCGAGGTGTTACAAACGGAATGACAACCTTAATATGCCCTCCATACTATGGTGGAGGGTATAATAATCGCTTTAGATATTCCATCGCATTGCAAGGGTCTTAGTAGAAACGTCTTCGGAAATGTGTAGCCAGATGAGTTGTAGTAAATGTTCATGAGGAATTATTTTGTGATCATTTGACGCCCACGTCATGAGCGTAAAACCAGCTGAGTCTCACGCGGCAGTTAATTCCTTTCGGGCTTTGATCGATTCATCTTCAGAGTGATATCATCAACATATAAATTATTCAAAATTATATTTGCGGCCCTAGGATATGAATCTTTTAAATTCTCTCTCTAGTCCAAGAAGAGTTTTTTAAATAACTTCTTGGGAGAAAGTCACAGACAAAAAACAAGGGAACTGGTAAGGATTGGTGGACCTTTCCGAAACATAGGTATTCCCTCCCTGGTAAACATTATCATAGTTCACCACTAATAAAAACACGTTGTTTTTATAAAAACAACAATAAAGGGATTAAGCTTGAACTTTTTTCAACAACAAAGTACAATGTTATCCCCAACAAACAAGCAAACATTGTTCTATTAATAGACAAGGCATGGTCGACGAAGGGGTTTTTGTTGTAACAGACAAAACCAACTTACATGATTTACTACTTCGTTCAGGTAGAACGAAAGCATAACAAATGGAGAAAGATGTTAATATTTATAAGTGCGGTTTTTAACTATGTTTTTAACTAGATCCTCAACGGACCATTGAGTCGATATATTATAGACGCTTCTTTCGTTCTCCCAGCGTTTGCACCAGAAAAGTGTGTGTTCCACGTTGTCTTCGCTTTCGTGACATATTTCACAGGTTGCTTCATTTTTTAAATGAAAGCGATACAGGTAACTACCGAAGTTTCCATGGCTACTGAGAACTTGAGTTAAATAGAAATTTAGTTCTCCATGTTTTCTATTTATCCACCTTTCCAATTGAGGTATTATATTGAAAGTCCATCTACCTTTTTCACAGTTATTCCATATAGATTGCCACTGTGCAAATAGTATATCTCTGGCTTGTCGTTTTATTTGAGACACATCTCTTTTTGTGTATCCGATTGGTAAAAATTTTCTCTTTTCATATATGTATCTCCTTTCGTCTAACGTTAGAGTAATAGGAGGCACTCCAGCTAGGATAGCCAACGCTGCTGTGGACGTAGTGCGATAAGCGGATGCAATTCGTAATGCACACAAACGTTGCACCTTTTCTAGGTGCCCACGTAAATTCTTGCTTCTTGCTATGACATCGCTTAGGATTGGTGCGGCATACGTAACTTGAGCGTACGCTACAGAAGCAATTAATCTCCTGGTTAGTTGGTTTGGGCCATTAATGTTGGGCATTATTCTAACTTGCAGTTCTAACTGCTTTCTCAGATACTGTTTTGACGTGTTGTGTAAAAGACAACCTATTGTCGAGAATTACTCCTAGATATTTTAGTGAGTTTTCTATTTTAATATCATATCCGTCAACTAATAGCTTTGGAAGATTAAAATTTCTCCTTCGAGTTATGAGAATCGCCTCAGTTTTATGGGGGGCAAGGGATAGCTTTTTAGATACAAGCCACCTTGAGATCCTTGACAAACTGTCGTTTGCTGTAATTTCGACTAGTTCTGTTGATGGTTGGTCGACGATAAGAGCTATATCGTCAGCATACCCAACTATTTTTGCGCCTTTTGGTAATATTATGTTTAGCAAGCCATCATACATGAGGTTCCACAGGAAGGGACCCAAGATGGAACCTTGAGGGACCCCAGATGTTATTTTATAGTGCTTGATACCCTCTTCTGTATCATACAACAGAGTTCTATTTTCCAGGTAGCTATCGATAATATTGATCAGGTATCCTGATATGTTACGCATCCTTATTGTGTGTTTTATGACATCCCAGTCCGCAGAATTGAATGCGTTCTTGATATCTAAGGTGATTATTGCACAGTATCTCATTTGATTCAAACACATTTTTGCACAATCAACGACTTCCCTTATAGCATCTATGGTGGATTTTCCTTTGATGAAACCGAACTGCATTGGCGAGAAACCACCGCTTATTTGTACTTCTTGTTCTAGCCTGGTTAACAACAATTTTTCTAGGAATTTGCCACATGTGTCTAGCATGCAAAGTGGTCTGTACGACGACGGATTGTCTAACGGTTTGTCGTTCTTACGTAGCAACACTAACTGCTGTATTTTCCAAACTGGTGGAAACTCGCCCTTCCTTAAACATTGATTGAAAACATGTTGGAATATTTCTGGCCACGTTGTTCCAACAAGAGATATTATTTCGTTTGGGATTCTATCAGGTCCTGCTGCTTTCCTTTTCTTTAATTTTTGACATGTCTCTATGATTTCTGCGGTGGTAAGGGACTCATAGTTTCTCTCCTGTTGTTCGGGAAATATTTCCCTTCTGTTGTTACACTTCGGAAAAAGAGTTTCAACTATTGTTAAAGCCCACTGTGGATCTCTTATCCCTGGTATAGCACTTCTATTTCCAATTTTCTTTGTGATAATCTTATATGGGAGACCCCAAGGGTCATTTTGCACTTCATTAATTAGTGACTCCCACGATTTTTTCTTTGCATTTTTTATTGGTAAGCGAAGATTTTTCCTAGCGACTTTATATAGGCCTGCAGCTTCTATGTCTCCTTTTTTTCTCGTTGCTACCCTTTTTGCTTTGATGCATTTTTTTCGCAAATCAGCAATATCGTTATTCCACCAGTAGACATGCTTTTTGTTGTTAACTACTGGCTTTGTTTCTATCATCCCATTCTCGCATGCTTGTGTGAGAACCTTTACAAGCAATTTGCTTGCACTGTTCACATCATCGTATTCATTGAGATTGACACTACCCTTTAAATCAATAATTTTGTTCTTGCATTTGGAAGTGTTTAGTTTCCTTATGTTCCACCTGGGCCTAGTAGTGTTTGTCGCAGACATCGTATGGTCCATTTCAAACGATATGTATTGGTGGTCACTTAGTGATTCGTCACTTAAAACTTTCCAGTTTAGTACTGTCGGTGCAACTGTTGTTGAGACCAATGAAATGTCGATGATTGAAGTGGCGTTTCCTCTCATAAAAGTAGGAGTATTACCTTTATTGAGTATAGCTAGCCCAAGTGATGCTATCATCTCGCTGACTGCTAAACCTCTTTTGTCAGTTATCCGTGAGTACCATTCGGACGATTTGCTGTTAAAATCTCCAGCAATTAAGACGGGTGTATGCTGTAATTTTATGTGCCTTTCCAGTTCACAGATTTTTTTTAAAAACTCTTGTAGCTCCATGTTTGGCGAATAATAACAACTATATATGCTCAATTCCTTTGTGTGTATGACAACGAAATTTTCATTGTTCTCCTCAACGCTTTGTATTATTATTCCTGAATTTCTGACATATATCGACGCCTTTGTACCGACGTCTTGGTACCACAGTTTACCTTCACATTTCTTGTATTGCTCGCTGATTAGAATGATATCAGCTTCCATTTCAGAGGCATTTTTTATCATTAGATCTTGAGCTTGCCGTCCTCTTCCTAAGTTAATTTGTAGGATTTTAAATCGCATATCTACAATATGAGCCTGTTCCCATATAGTGATGTGTATTCTCTTGTTTAGCCTCAAGGCATATAACAAATCTCATCTGGTTTGGACATGAGTTTGACTTGTGGCCATCAATCCCACATTTTCTACACATCTTGCTACGGTCTTTACCTTGGCCGTTTCGAGCAATATGACCTTGTTCTAGACATCTATAACAATGTTTGGCAAAAATTTTTTGCCGTATACGGCATTGGACCAGTCCCACTCTAATCTTTGTATTTTTTAAGAGTGTAGCAGCAATACTGGCTGGTATTTCTACTAATGCTTGCTTAGTTCCTCCATAAAAGTTCCGGATATTGCGCACTTGGATATTACTCCTAGCCTCTGTATCATTGACAGCTTCCACTATTGGGGTCTATACGACGTGGACCTACATATTCATTGTTTGTCATAAGTCATTACCATATTCAAACTCGAAACTTGAAATAAACAGTGAATAATGTAGCTAAAATCGTCAAATACCGTTATATCGGAGCTGTGCGAAGACCCGCACCTGCATAGACAATTATCTGTCACAGGCTGTAGCATCCATTACGGACTTTAAATACCATATCTCAAACAATTTCGATGGGTATTGTACCTAAAATCGTCAAAATACCGAATATAGGGAGGTACTGATATATGGGGCCTATACGAAGACCTGGACCTGCAGAGACAATTTTCTGTCTTAGGGTTTAGTATTCATTGCGAACTTCAAATGAAAAATTTTAAAAAGTACCGTTAAATAATGTCGCTAAAATCATCAAAATACCGAATATAGGAGGGTACTGTTACATGGGGCCTATACGAAGACGTGAACCTGCACAGACATTTTTCTGTCTTAGGGTGTGGTATCCATTTCGAACTTCAAATACCAAAAATGAAACAATTCCGGTGAATAATGTCGCTAAAATCATCAAAATACCGAATATCGGGAGGTACCGTTATATGGGGTCTATATGAAAACGTGGACCTACATGGCCCATTTACGAACTTATCCTGCCTATTGGAAAAATAAACATGTGTGCAAAATTTTAGCCATCTGTCTCAATTCATTTGAAAGATAGCGTGATTACAACAGACAGAAGGAAAGACAGACAGAGGGACATGGCTAAATCGACTTAGAATTTTACGCTGATCAAGAATATATATACTTTGTTGGGTCTGACATGAGTATTTCGAGGAGTTACAAAGGGAATGACAAATAATATACCCTCCATAGTATGGTGGAGGGTACAACAATGTGACAAAATGGATATGTTTGGTGCATGTTTTGACATGGTCCGCTTACAACGTACCTTCCGAATAAGAGTTATTTGCCCAATTCTTGTCACATTTCCACACCAGATTGTTCTGTTTTTTGACATTTAATGTTCTAAAGAGTTAAAGAATAATCTTACTGAAAAATATTTGGAACGGCCCGCCTTCAGGTAGAGTCTCCCTATAAAGGTAACTCCAAAAATAGTAGTATTTTCTATACACATCAATTACAAATTTTATTATTTTCAAATTTTTTGTAAACAAAATAAAATAACAATTCCATATAAAATTAAGTCAAAGTTATTAATAGATATTTATAAAATTCAGTGTTATTCAAGTAAATCAAGTACAGGTTTTAATCCTAGACAGCTAACCTTCGTCGTTTCGACGATTACGAGACAGAATATTCGTTGTCTCTCTTGCTCGCGAAATTTGATCATCACAACATTGCTTGTCAACTCAGTGTGCGAGAGGTACACTTGTTTGGTGGGTAAGTACAATATTTTTCCAGATAATACGATAATGCTCGTCGTTTCGACGAATGGTTAGGGTTCGTGTTAGGATTTTTTAACATATGTTTTTATTTTGTGCAGTTTTAATCATGTCTTCAAAGCGATTTTTGAGTGATGAACATATAACGAGTTTGTTAATGGACGAGGAGTATGATGGAGCATTGGAGGAAACATCTGATAGCGAAACTGAAGACAGTGTATTGGTCGATAATGTTGAAAGTGGCTATCAGTCGGAGGAGTCATCATTACTTTCGGGTGGTGAAGACGTTCATGAGGTGGTTTCTGGTGTTTCGATGGATGATGTGCCGGGACTTGAAACGGCTTCTGCTTCACATGAAGTAAGCTCAGGTAACGATCCAAGTATCTTGGCATTCTCAAGTAGCACTATCCGCAGTCGGTCGCGTTATGTTTGGGCTACAGGCAAAGGGCGAACTTCGAATAGAACAGCAGCAATAAATATTATTCGTGGTGCCAGGGGGCTAACTCGCGCAGTAAAGTGTATTGTCGACCCACTGATGTTATTTGAACAATTTATGACAAATTAGATAGTAGACGAGATTTTGAAATGGACAAAAAAAGAGATTGAGATGAAAAGACAGAACTATGACTTAATATCATCTACGCAAAATAACACTAAAGAGGAGATCAGACCTTGTTGGGAATTATGGTGTTAACTGCTGCGTTGAAAGACGACCATCTGACCCTTGATGAATTGTTCAATTCAGAGTATTGTGGTACAAGATATGTGTCATGCATGAGTAAAGATAGGTGCGAATTCCTTCTTCTATGCCTACGTTTTGATGATAGAGCAGTTCGCTTGCAACGGCAAAAAAACGATCCTTTTACACCCATTATATATATATGGGAAATGTTTATGGTCCAGTACCGACAAAACTACGTTCCCGGAACAAATGTTACTGTTGATGAGCAGCTACTGGCATTACGAGGCAGGTGTAAGTTTAGAACGCCTACTTCATTCGTGTAAAACCAGCTGAATCTGAAGCGGCAGTTAATTCCTTTCGGGCTTTGATCGATTCATCTTCAGAGTGGCATCATCAACATATAAATTATTCAAGTTCTCTCTCTAGTCTAAGAAGAGTTTTTAAAAAACTTCTAGGATAATATCCCAGACAAAAACAAGTTACAAGTTAAAAACAAGTTACCCTCTACCATTTGGAACGAATTTGGAAATTTTCAAAAAATACAATCTGTTAAAAATTCTTTTAAGCTCTTAAAAATACCGAATATAGCCGTTATATTGGGGTCTACAAGGGCATTGTTTGTCATAAGCCGTTACCATATTCAAATTCGAAACTTGAAATAAACGGTGAATAATGTAGCTAAAATCATTAAAATACCGTATATAGGAGGTATCGTTATATCGGAGCTATACGAAGACCTGGACCTGCAAAGACAATTTTCTGTCATAGGCTGTAGCATCTATTACAATCATCAAATTCGACATCTCAAAAAATTTCGGTGAGTATTGTACCTAAAATAATCAAAATACCGAATATAGGGAGGTACTGAAATATGGGGCCTATAAGAAGACCTGGACAATCATAGACAATTTTCTGTCATAGGCTGTAGCATCCATTACGAACTTCAAATACGACATCTCAAACAATTTCAAAATACCGAATTTAGGGAGGTACTGATATATGAGGCCTAAACGAAGACCTGGACCTGCATAGATAATTTTCTGTCACAGACTGTAGATCCCATTACGAATTCCAAAAACGTAATTTGAAACGATTCCGGTGAACAATGACAATAAAATCATCAAAATACCGAATATTGGGAGGTACCGTTATATGGGGGCTATACGAAGACGTGACCTGCATAAAAAGTTTTCTGTCATAGGGTGTAGTATCCATCACGAACTTCAAATACCAAAGTTGAAATAATTCCGGTGAATAATGTCGCTAAAATCATCAAAATACCGAATATCGGCAGGTATTGTTATGTGGGGGCTATATGAGGACGTGGACCTGCACAGACAATTTTCTATATTAGGCTGTAGTATCCCTTTCGAACTTCAAATACCAAATTTGAAAAGATCCAATGAATAATGTCGCCAAATCATCAAAATACCGAATATTGGGAGGTACCGTTATATTGGGGCTATATGAAGACGTGAACCTGCACAGACAGTTTTCTGTCTTATGCTGTAGTATCTATTACGAACTTCGAATGCCAAATTTGAAACAATTCCGTTGAATAATGTCGCTTAAATCGTCAAAATATCGAATATCGGAAAGTACCGTTATATGGAGGCTAAACGAAGACGTGGACCAACATGGCCCATTTACGAACTTAACTTGCCTACTGGAAAAATAAACATGTGTGCAAAATTTTAGCCTTCTATCCCTATTCGTTCCTCGTGATTTTACGCTGATCAAGAATATATATACTTTGCTGGATCTGACATGAGTATTTCGAGGAGTTACAAACGGAATGACAAAGTTAATATCCCTCCATAGTATGGTGGAGGGTATAACAAGGGAACTGATGCGGATTGGTGGCTCTTTCCAAAACCTAGGTATTGCCTGCCTTAACCCTGGTAAACACTACCATAGTTCTCCACTAATAAACACACGTTGTTTTTATAAAAACAAGTAAAAAAGCTGTAAGTTCGGCCAGGCCGAACTTTGAATACCCTCCACCATTTGGTACGAATTTAACAATTTTCAAAAAAAAAAATAAATAAAAAAATAAAAGGATTTTAAAATTCTGTTAAAATCATGTAGCCGTATATTAGAGTCTATATGGCGACGTGGACCTGCATAGGCAACTTTTGTCACAAGGCAACTTATATCACTATATTCAAATGCGAAACTTGAAAAAAATCTGTTTACATTGTAGATAAAATCGTCACAATCCTCGAATATAGGGAGGTACCAAGGTGGTTATAAAACGTGGATCTGCACAGAAAAATTTTTTTTTCACAGGCTGTTATATCGAACTTCACGAACTTCAAATGCGAAATTTGAAACAATTCCGATAAATAATGTCGCCAAAATCATCAAAATACCGAATATCGGGGTGTACCGTTATATGGGGGCTATACGAAGACGTGGACCTGCACAGACAATTTTCTGTCATAGGCTGTAGTATTCATTACGAACTTCAAATGCGAAATTTGAAACAATTCCGGTAAATAGGTTCGCTAAAATCATGAAAATACCGAAGATCGGGGGTACCGTTATATGGGGGCTATACGAAGGCGTGGTTCTGCACAGACAATTTTCTGTGATAGGCTGTAGTATTCATTACGAACTTCAAATACCAAATTTGAAACCATTCCGGTAAATAATGTCGCTAAAATCATCAAAATACTGAATATTGGGGGGGTACCGTTATATGGGGGCTATACGAAGACGTAGACCTACATGGCTTATTTTCTGTCGTAGGATGTAGTATCCATTATGAACTTCAAATACCAAAATTGAAGCAATTCCGGTAAATAATGTGGCTAAAATGATCAAATTTGGTATTTGAAATTCGTAATGGATTCGTAATCCTAAGTCAAAAAATGAGACATGTAGGTCCGCGTCCTCATATAGCCCCCATATAACGGTAGCCCCCGATATTCGGTATTTTGATGATTTTAGCGACATTATTTAGCGAAATCGCTCCAAATTTGGTATTTGAAGTTCGTAATAGATACTGCAGCATAAAACAGAAAATGGGCCATAGAGGTCCAAGTCTTCATATAGCCCCCATATACCGTACCCCCCGATATTCGGCATTTTGATGATTTTAGCGACATTACTTAACGCAATTGTTTCAAATTTGGCATTTGAAGTTCGTAATGTATACTTCAGCCCACGCCAGAAAATTGTCTGTGCAGGTCCACGTCTTCGTGTAGCCCCCATATAACGGTAGCCCCCGATATTCGGTATTTTGATGATTTTAGCGACACTATTTACCGGAATCGTTTCAAATTTGGTATTTGAAGTTCGTAATGGATTCATAATCCTAAGTCAAAAAATGAGAAATGTAGGTCCACGTCCTCATATAGCTCCCATATAACGGTAGCCCCCGATATTCGGTATTTTGATGATTTTAGCGACATTATTTAGCGAAAGCGTTCCAAATTTGGTATTTGAAGTTCGTTATAGATCCTGCAGCATAAAACAGAAAATGGGCCATATAGGTCCAAGTCTTCATATAGCCCCCATATACCGTACCCCCCGATATTCGGTATTTTGATGATTTTAGCGACATTACTTAACGCAATTGTTTCAAATTTGGCATTTGAAGTTCGTAATGTATACTTCAGCCCACGCCAGAGAATTGTCTGTGCAGGTCCACGCCCTCATATAGCCCCCATATAACGGTAGCCCCCGATATTCGGTATTTTGATGATTTTAGCGACATTATTTAGCGAAATCGTTCCAAATTTGGTATTTGAAGTTCGTAATAAATACTGCAGCATAAAACAGAAAATGGGCCATATAATTCCAAGTTATCATATAGCCCCCATATAACCGTACCTCCCCATATTCAGTATTTTGATGATTTTAGCGACATTATTCGCCAGAATTGTTTCAAATTTAGTATTTGAAGTTCGTTATGGATACCACAGATTAAGACAGAAAATGAGCCCTGTAGGTCCACGCCTTCGTATGGCCCCGTATAACGGTACCCCCGATATTCGGTATTTTGATGATTTTAGCTACATTGTTTACCGGAATCGTTTCAAATTTTTTATTTGAAGTTCGTAATGAATACTACAGCCTAAGACAGAAAATTTTCTGTGCAGGTCCACGTCTTCGTGTAGCCCCCATATAACGGTACCCCCCGATATTCGGTATTTTGATGATTTTAGCGACATTGTTTACCGGAATTGTTTCAAATTTAGTATTTGTGTATAAGTGTAGCACCTCGAAATATACATTTTAGACCCCACAAAGTACATATATTCTTCATCAGCATAAAATTCTATGTCGATATAACAATGTCCGTCTGTCTATATATCTTTGGTTATCACTCTAGCTTCCGAACTAAATGAAGTAAGTTGATATCAATTTACTCAAATGTGTATTATGCGGTAGTTTTTTTCGGTGGTTTGATGATTTTAGCGAAATTATTTACCATAACTATTTCAAATTTAATATTTGAAGTTCGTAATGAATACTACAGCCAATGACTGTAAATTATCTGTGCAGTTCCACGTCTTCGTATAGCCCCTATATGGATACTACAGCCTATGCCAGAAAATTGTCTGTGAAGGCTTATGACAAAAGTTGCGTATACAGGTCCACATCGTCGTATAGACAATAATATACGGCTACATTCAGTATTTTTAAGATTTTAACATCATTTTTAATGGATATTAATTTTTTGAAAATTTCCAAATTTTTACCAAATGGTGGAGGGTATTAAAAGTTCGGCCCGGCCGAACTACCCTCCACCATACTATGGAGGGTATATTAATTTTGTCATTCCGTTTGTAACTCCTCGAAATACTCATGTCAGACCCAACAAAGTATATGTATTCTTGATCAGCGTAAAATTCTAAGACGATTAAGTCATGTCCGTCTGTCTGTCTGTCTGTCTGTGTGTCTGTCTGTCCGTCTCTCTGTCTGTCTGTTGTAATCACGCTATCTTTCGAACAAATTGAGATAGAAGGCTAAAAATGGCACACATGTATATTTTGCCAGTAGGCAGGTTAAGTTCGTAAATGGGCCATGTAGGTCTAAGTTATCATATAGCCCCCATATAACCGTACCTCCCCATATTCAGTATTTTGATGATTTTAGCGACATTATTCGCCAGAAATGTTTCAAATTATCTGTGCAGGTCCACGTCTTCGTGTAGCCCCCATATAACGGTACCTCCCGATATTCGTTCCAAATTTGGTATTTGAAGTTCGTAATAGGTACTGCAGCATAAAACAGAAAATGAGCCATGTAGGTCCACGTACTCATATAGCCCCCATATAACGGTAGCCCCCGATATTCGTTCCAAATTTGGTATTTGAAGTTCGTAATAGATACTGCAGCATAAAACAGAAAATGGGCCATATAGGTCCAAGTCTTCATATAGCCCCCATATAACAGTACCCCCGATATTCGGTATTTTGATGATTTTAGCGACATTATTTACCGGAATTGTTTCAAATTTAGTATTTGGAATTCGTTATGGATACCACAGATTAAGACAGAAAATGAGCCCTGTAGGTCCACGCCTTCGTATGGCTCCGTATAACGGTACCCCCGATATTCGGTATTTTGATGATTTTAGCTACATTATTTACCTGAATGGTTTCAAATTTGGTATTTGAAGTTCGTAATGGATACTACAGCCTAAGACAGAAAATGAGCCATATAGGTCCACGTATAGCCCATATATAACTGTAGCCCGATATTTGGTATTTTGATGATTTTAGCGACATTATTTACCTGAATTATTTCAAAATTTGTATTTAAAGTTCGTAATGGATACTACAGCCTAGGGCAGAAAATTGTCTGCGCAGGTCCATGTATGGCACCTCCCTATCTTCGGTATTTTATTAATTTTAGCTACATTATAAACAGAATATTATAATAGCTTATGACAAAAGTTGCCTATGCAGATCCACGTCGTCGTATAGACCCTAATACTACATTCGGTATTTTTAAGATTTTAATAGAATTTTTAATGGATTTTATTTTATTTAGTTATTCCGTTTGTAGCACCTCGAAATATACATTTTAGACCCCACAAAGTACATATATTCTTCATCAGCATAAAATTCTATGTCGATATAACAATGTCCGTCTGTCTATATGTCCTTGGTTATCACTCTAGCTTCCGAACTAAATGAAGTAAGTTGATATCAATTTACTCAAATGTGTATTATGCGGTAATTTTTTCGGTGGTTTGATGATTTTACCGAAATTATTTACCATAACTATTTCAAATTTAATATTTGAAATTCGTAATGAATAATACAGCCAATGACTGAAAATTATTTGAGCAGTTCCACGTCTTCGTATTGGCCCTCATATATCGGTACCCCCTGATATTCGGTATTTTGATGATTTTAGCGACATTATTTACCGAAATTGTTTCAAATTTCGCATTTAAAGTTTGTAATGAATACTACAGCCTATGACAGAAAATTGTCTGTGCAGGTCCACGTCTTCGTATAGCCCCTATATGGATACTACAGCCTATGCCAGAAAATTGTCTGTGAAGGCTTATGACAAAAGTTGCGTATACAGGTCCACATCGTCGTATAGACAATAATATACGGCTACATTCAGTATTTTTAAGATTTTAACATCATTTTTAATGGATATTAATTTTTTGAAAATTTCCAAATTTTTACCAAATGGTGGAGGGTATTAAAAGTTCGGCCGGGCCGAACTACCCTCCACCATACTATGGAGGGTATATTAATTTT
Organism: Musca domestica; assembly: GCF_030504385.1. Classification (NCBI taxonomy): domain Eukaryota; kingdom Metazoa; phylum Arthropoda; class Insecta; order Diptera; family Muscidae; genus Musca; species Musca domestica. Next base: position 7,047,656 of record NW_026712300.1, read on the forward strand.
GTCATTCCGTTTGTAACTCCTCGAAATACTCATGTCAGACCCAACAAAGTATATATATTCTTGATCAGCGTAAAATTCTAAGACGATTTAGTCATGTCCGTTTGTCTGTCTGTCTGTCCGTCTCTCTGTCTGTCTGTTGTAATCACGCTATCTTTTGAACAAATTGAGATAGAAGGCTAAAATTTTGCACACATGTATATTTTGCCAGTAGGCAGGTTAAGTTCGTAAATGGGCCATGTAGGTCTAAGTTATCATATAGCCCCCATATAACCGTACCTCCCCATATTCAGTATTTTGATGATTTTAGCGACATTATTCGCCAGAATTGTTTCAAATTTGGCATTTGAAGTTCGTAATGAATACTACAGCCTAAGACAGAAAATTATCTGTGCAGGTCCACGTCTTCGTGTAGCCCCCATATAACGGTAACCCCCGATATTCGGTATTTTGATGATTTTAGCGACATTGTTTACCGGAATTGTTTCAAATTTAGTATTTGAAGTTCGTAAGAGATACTGCAGCATAAAACAGAAAATGGGCCATATAGGTCCAAGTCTTCATATAGCCCCCATATAACAGTACCCCCGATATTCGGTATTTTTATGATTTTAGCGACATTATTTACCGAAATTGTTTCAAATTTAGTATTTGAAGTTCGTAAGAGATACTGCAGCATAAAACAGAAAATGGGCCATATATGTCCAAGTCTTCATATAGCCCCCATATAACAGTACCCCCGATATTCGGTATTTTGATGATTTTAGCGACATTATTTACCTGAATTATTTCAAAATTTGTATTTAAAGTTCGTAATGGATACTACAGCCTAGGGCAGAAAATTGTCTGCGCAGGTCCATGTATGGCACCTCCCTATCTTCGGTATTTTATTAATTTTAGCTACATTATAAACAGAATATTATAATAGCTTATGACAAAAGTTGCCTATGCAGATCCACGTCGTCGTATAGACCCTAATACTACATTCGGTATTTTTAAGATTTTAATAGAATTTTTAATGGATTTTATTTTTTTGAAAATTGCTAAATTTGAACCAAATGGTTGAGGGTATTCGTTAAGCCCGGCCGAACTTACAAATTTTGTTCTTGTTTATAATGGTGATGTCCCTTGTTGTATGTTAAGTGTTTACGGCTTACTGTTATTCCGTTTGTAGCACCTCGAAATATACATTTTAGACCCTACAAAGTACATATATTCTTCATCAGCATAAAATTCTATGTCGATATAACAATGTCCGTCTGTCTATATATCTTTGGTTATCACTCTAGCTTCCGAACTAAATGAAGTAAGTTGATATCAATTTACTCAAATGTGTATTATGCGGTAGTTATTTTCGGTGGTTTGATGATTTTAGCGAAATTATTTACCATAACTATTTCAAATTTAATATTTGAAGTTCGTAATGAATACTACAGCCAATGACTGAAAATTATCTGTGCAGTTCCACGTCTTCGTATTGCCGCCATATATCGGTACCCCCTGATATTCGGTATTTTGATGATTTTAGCTACATTATTTACCGAAATTGTTTCAAATTTCGCATTTAAAGTTTGTAATGAATACTACAGCCTATGACAGAAAATTGTCTGTGCAGGTCCACGTCTTCGTATAGCCCCTATATGGATACTACAGCCTATGCCAGAAAATTGTCTGTGAAGGCTTATGACAAAAGTTGCGTATACAGGTCCACATCGTCGTATAGACAATAATATACGGCTACATTCAGTATTTTTAAGATTTTAACATCATTTTTAATGGATATTAATTTTTTGAAAATTTCCAAATTTTTACCAAATGGTGGAGGGTATTAAAAGTTCGGCCCGGCCGAACTACCCTCCACCATACTATGGAGGGTATATTAATTTTGTCATTCCGTTTGTAACTCCTCGAAATACTCATGTCAGACCCAACAAAGTATATATATTCTTGATCAGCGTAAAATTCTAAGACGATTTAGCCATGTCCGTCTGTCTGTCTGTGTGTCTGTCTGTCTGTCCGTCTCTCTGTCTGTCTGTTGTAATCACGCTATCTTTCGAACAAATTGAGATAGAAGGCTAAAATTTTGCACACATGTATATTTTGCCAGTAGGCAGGTTAAGTCTGTAAATGGGCCATGTGGGTCCAAGAAATCATATAGCCCCATATAACGGTACCTCCCGATATTCGATATTTTGATGATTTTTGCGACATTATTCACCGGAATTGTTTCAAATTTGGCATTTGAAGTTCGTAATGTATACTACAGCCTACGACAGAAAATTGTCTGTGCAGGTCCACGTCTTCGTGTAGCCCCCATATAACGGTACCCCCCGATATGCGGTATTTTGATGATTTTAGCGACATTGTTTACCGGAATTATTTCAAATTTGATATTTGAAGTTCGTAATGGATTCGTAACCCTAAGTCAAGAAATGAGCCATGTAGGCCCACGTCCTTATATAGCCCCGATATTCGGTATTTTGATGATTTTAGCGACATTATTTAGCGAAATTGTTTTAAATTTCGCATTTAAAGTTTGTAATGAATACTACAGCCTATGACAGAAAATTGTCTGTGCAGGTCCACGTCTTCGTATAGCCCCTATATGGATACTACAGCCTATGCCAGAAAATTGTCTGTGAAGGCTTATGACAAAAGTTGCGTATACAGGTCCACATCGTCGTATAGACAATAATATACGGCTACATTCAGTATTTTTAAGATTTTAACATCATTTTTAATGGATATTTATTTTTTGAAAATTTCCAAATTTTTACCAAATGGTGGAGGGTATTAAATGTTCGGCCCGGCCGAACTACCCTCCACCATACTATGGAGGGTATATTAATTTTGTCATTCCGTTTGTAACTTCTCGAAATACTCATGTCAGACCCAACAAAGTATATATATTCTTGATCAGCGTAAAATTCTAAGACGATTTAGTCATGTCCGTTTGTCTGTCTGTCTGTCTGTGTGTCTGTCTGTCCGTCTCTCTGTCTGTCTGTTGTAATCACGCTATCTTTCGAACAAATTGAGATAGAAGGCTAAAATTTTGCACACATGTATATTTTGCCAGTAGGCAGGTTAAGTTCGTAAATGGGCCATGTAGGTCTAAGTATGATAACTTAGACCTACATGCCCCCATATAACCGTACCTCCCCATATTCAGTATTTTGATGATTTTAGCGACATTATTCGCCAGAATTGCTTCAAATTTGGCATTTGAAGTTCGTAATGAATACTACAGCCTAAGACAGAAAATTATCTGTGCAGGTCCACGTCTTCGTGTAGCCCCCATATAACGGTACCCCCCCGATATTCGGTATTTTGATGATTTTAGCGACATTGTTTACTGGAATCGTTTCAAATTAGGTATTTGAAGTTCGTAAGAGATACTGCAGCATAAAACAGAAAATGGGCCATATAGGTCCAAGTCTTCATATAGCCCCCATATAACAGTACCCCCGATATTCGGTATTTTGATGATTTTAGCGACATTATTTACCGGAATTGTTTCAAATTTAGTATTTGAAGTTCGTCATGGATACCACAGATTAAGACAGAAAATGAGCCCTGTAGGTCCACGCCTTCGTATGGCTCCGTATAACGGTACCCCCGATATTCGGTATTTTGATGATTTTAGCTACATTATTTACCGGAATGGTTTCAAATTTGGTATTTGAAGTTCGTAATGGATACTACAGCCTAAGATAGAAAATGAGCCATGTAGGTCCACGTCTTCGTATAGCCGCCATATAACTGTAGCCCGATATTTGGTATTTTGATGATTTTAGCGACATTATTTACCTGAATTATTTCAAAATTTGTATTTAAAGTTTATAATGAATACTACAGCCTATGACAGAAAATTGTCTGTGCAGGTCCACGTCTTCGTATAGCCCCTATATGGATACTACAGCCTATGCCAGAAAATTGTCTGTGAAGGCTTATGACAAAAGTTGCGTATACAGGTCCACATCGTCGTATAGACAATAATATACGGCTACATTCAGTATTTTTAAGATTTTAACATCATTTTTAATGGATATTTATTTTTTGAAAATATCCAAATTTTTACCAAATGGTGGAGGGTATTAAATGTTCGGCCCGGCCGAACTACCCTCCACCATACTATGGAGGGTATATTAATTTTGTCATTCCGTTTGTAACTCCTCGAAATACACACGTCAGACCCAACAAAGTATATATATTCTTGATCAGCGTAAAATTCTAAGACGATTTAGCCATGTCCGTCTGTCTGTCTGTGTGTCTGTCTGTCTGTCCGTCTCTCTGTCTGTCTGTTGTAATCACGCTATCTTTCGAACAAATTGAGATAGAAGGCTAAAATTTTGCACACATGTATATTTTACCAGTAGGCAGGTTAAGTCTGTAAATGGGCCATGTGGGTCCAAGAAATCATATAGCCCCATATAACGGTACCTCCCGATATTCGGTATTTTGATGATTTTTGCGACATTATTCACCGGAATTCTTTCAAATTTGGCATTTGAAGTTCGTAATGGATACTACAGCCTAAGACAAAAAATGGTCCGGTAGGTCCACGTGTTCGTATAGCCCCCATTTAACGGTACCCCCCGATATTCGATATTTTGATCATTTTAGCGACATTATTTACCGGAACTATTTAAAAATTTGGTATTTGAATTTCATAATGAATACTACAGCCTATGACAGAAAATTGTCAGTGCAGGTCCACGTCTTCGTATAGCCCCCATATAACGGAACCCCCGATATTCGGTATTTTGATGATTTTGGCGACATTATTTACCGGAATTATTTCAAATTTTGTATTTGAAGTTCGTAATGGAAACTACAGCCTGTGACAGAAAATTGTCAGTGCAGGTTCGATATTCTGATGATTTTAGCTACATTATAAACAGATTTTTTTCAAGTTTCGCATTTGTATATTGTAATAGCTTGTGACAAAAGTTACCTATGCAGGTCCACGTCGTCGTATAGACCCTAATATACGGATACATTCGGTATTTTTAAGATTTTAACAGAATTTTTAACGGTTTTTATTTTTTTGAAAATTGTTAAATTTTTACCAATTGGTGGAGGGTATTCAAAGCTCGTCCGGGCCGAACTTACAGCTTTTTTGATTTATTTCTCGTTTTTAAGATGTTTTTGTTTATTTTCCCTTCGATATGAATCTTTTAAATTCTCTCTCTAGTCTAAGAAGAGTTCTCACTGCTAAATATGGTGCGCAGTTAACTCCAAATGTAACTGTTAGTGACTTATTATCCTCTACTGGGTTTTCAGGAGACTCTCCAAAGAGTATTCGTTGATATTTTGTTTGCTTTGTATCCAAAAGTATTTGGTGATACATCTTTGTTATATCTGCATTGAAGGCATATTTGAAGAATCTTCATTTTAATTGCAATAGTCAATCCTGTTGTAGAATGGGTCCAGGAAATAATGCCATTGAGACTTGTTTTTATACCCTCCACCATACTATGGAGGGTATATTAATTTTGTCATTCCGTTTGTAACTCCTCGAAATACTCACGTCAGACCCAACAAAGTATATATATTCTTGATCAGCGTAAAATTCTAAGACGATTTAGCCATGTCCGTCTGTCTGTCTGTCTGTGTGTCTGTCTGTCTGTCTATCCGTCTGTCTGTCTGTTGTTATCACGCTATCTTTCGAACAAATTGAGATAGAAGAATTTTGTACACATGTATATTTTGCCAGTAGGCAGGTTAAGTGGGCCATCCAAGAAATGGGCCATCCAAGAAATCATATAGCCCCCATATAACGGTACCTCCCGATATTCGGTATTTTGATGATTTTTGCGACAGTATTCGCCGGAATTGTTTCAAATAATAAATAATCTATGTAGACGTGGACCTCTTCGTATAGCCCCTATATAATTGTACCCCCGATATTCGGTATTTTGATGATTTTAGCAACATTATTTAACGGAATCGTTCCAAATTTGGTATTTGAAGTTCGTAATACATAAAACAGAAAATGGGCCATGTAGGTCCACGTCTTCGTATAGCCCCCATATACCATACCCCCGATATTCGGTATTTTGATGATTTTAGCGACATTATTAACCGGAATCGTTTCAAATTTCGCATGTGAAGTTCTTAATGGATACTTCAGCCCATGCCAGAAAATTGTCTGTGCAGGTCCACGTCTTCGTATAGCCCCCATATAATGGTACCACCTATATTCGGTGTTTTGATGATTTTAGCTACATTATAAACAGATTTTTCTTCAAGTTTCACGTTTAAATATTGTAATAACTTATGACAAAAGTTGCCTATGCAGGTCCACGTCGTCGTATAGGCATTCGGTATTTTTAAGATTTTAACAGAATTTTTAAGGGATTTTATTTTTATACCCTCCACCATACTATGGAGGGTATATTAATTTTGTCATTCCGTTTGTAACTCCTCGAAATACTCATGTCAGACCCAACAAAGTATATATATTCTTGATCAAGTAAAATTCTAAGACGATTTAGCCATGTCCGTCTGTCTGTCTGTGTGTTTGTCTGTCTGTTGTTATCACGCTATCTTTCGAACAAATTGAGATAGAAGGCTAAAATTTTGCACACATGTATATTTTGCCAGTAGGCAGGTTAAGCTCGTAAATGGGCCATGTAGGTCCATTCATATAGCCCCCCTATAACGGTACCTACCGATATTCGGTATTTTGATGATTTTTGAGACATTATTCTCCGGAATTGTTTCAAACTTGGCATTTGAAGTTCGTAATGGATACTACAGCCTCAGACAGAAAATAATCTATGTAGGTCCACGTCTTCGTATAGCCCCTATATAATGGTACCCCCGATATTCGGTATTTTGATGATTTTAGCGACATTATTTAGTGAAATCGTTCCAAATTTGGTATTTGAAGTTCGTAATAGATACTGCAGCATAAAACAGAAAATGGGCCATATAGGTCCAAGTCTTCATATAGCCCCCATATACCGTACCCCCCTATAGTCGGTATGTTGATGATTTTAGCGACGTTATTTACCGGGATTGTTTCAAATTTCGCATGTGAAGTTCGTAATGGATACTTCAGCCCATGCCAGAAAATTGTCTGTGCAGGTCCACGTCTTCGTATAGCCCCCATATAACGGTACCCCCATATACGGTATTTTAATGATTTTACCTACATTATAAACAGATTTTTCTTCAAGTTTCGCATTTAAATATTGTAATAACTTATGAAAAAAGTTGCCTATGCAGGCCCACGTCGTCGTATAAGCATTCGGCATTCTTAAGATATTAACAGAATTTTTAACGGATTTTATTTTTTGGAAATTGTCAAATTTGTAGCAAATGGTGGAGGGTATTAAAAGTTCGGCCCGGCCGAACTTACAGCTTTTTTACTTGTTTTTTTTTTTTTTTTTTTTTTTTTTTTTTTGAGGAAGGAATATAAGTGTTTAATTTCACTCTTAACTTCGTCGTGAGTCGATGGTCATTTGGCATTTTATCTATTTCATCCGGATTTATTTTCCTCATATGACCAAGTTCTATGTATTGAAGTATTGAGGTATTCTATTGTTTTTTATCTCGGGCGTTTTCATAAGTTTTTTCTTCTTCAGAGAATTTCCTTCACATAATTGGTCTTCTTCTGACCATAAAACTTTTTTAGGGGCATCTTCCACCTCGCAAAAACGTGTATGTACTTTCTCTATTTAAGTTTTATATAAAAGTTACATATGTTTTCGTTGAAGGGTACTTCCCGGTATGGGTCCTCTGGCTATCCATCCAAATTTGGTATTTTGAGTTAAAATTGATCCAAATGTCTTCATCAGAGTAGCAATTGGGAATATTAATGGTCCTATATCCATTCCAATAGCTAAATCGAATGGTTGACTGACGTAAAATTTCGGGTCAGCCAATTCTAATGCTGTTACATCTCAAAGTTGTTATTCATCTAAGTTTTGTGGTGGTAAGCTCATTAAAACTGGAGCCCAGACTTCCAGAAACAAATTCACTGAAGCCAGTGACATGAACTTAGTTATTACATGTAGGAAACTTCAAAATGTTTTTCATCTTTTCTGAAATTAAGATGGATTGTGATCCTGTTAGCTCTGACATCGTAAAGTTGTCCTTTGGTTTCAATTTGTACTATTGCTGTGAAAAGTAGTATTTCTCCAGATTATCGCTTTCTAATTTCCTTATCTTGGAGGGTCATACTAGTAGTAGTTGGTTCTACGTTTGTAGGCTCGAAGGATCAAATGTTTTAGCATTTACTTTTTCTCTTTGATCCTTTTTAAATTATGACAAATGTTATATATAATTTTATTTTATGATTTGTTTATTTATTACAACTTGGTTTCCTACTAGTTTTTATGGGGGTAGTGCAACATAGATCTAGGATAAGTAGTTTTAAGTTCTATATAGGTAATTCAGGTTTTTACTGTTTCTCTTTTTTCTTTTTGTAGATCTTAATTTCTAGTTATTTGCTGCATGTTGTAGGAAGTCGGACTGAATATTAACAATTTTGGAAGGTTTTTTTTATAACCTCCACCATTGTCTGGAGGGTATATTAAGTTTGTCATTTCATTTGTAACACCTCGAAATATACATTTTAGACCCCACAAATCAGCATAAAATTCTATGTCGATTTATCTATGTCCGTCTGTCTATCCGTATTTGGTTATCACTCTAGCTTCCGAACTAAATGAAGTAAGCTGATAAAAAATTTACTCAAACGTGTATTATATCTGCATGTATTTTTGGTATTGAAAATGGTCCATGTAGGTCCACGTCTTCGTGTAGCCCCCATATAACGGTACCTCCCGATATGCGGAATTTTGATGATTTTAGCGACATTATTTACCGCAATTGTTTCAAAATTGGTATTTAAAGTTCGTAATAGATACTACGGCTAAAGACAGAAAATGGTCCATGTAGGTCCACGTGTTCGTATAGCCCCCATTTAACGGTACCCCCCGATATTCGATATTTTGATCATTTTAGCGACATTATTTACCGGAACTATTTAAAATTTTGGTATTTGAATTTCATAATGAATACTACAGCCTATGACAGAAAATTGTCAGTGCAGGTCCACGTCTTCGTATAGCCCCCATATAACGGAACCCCCGATATTCGGTATTTTGATGATTTTGGCGACATTATTTACCGGAATTATTTAAAATTTTGTATTTGAAGTTCGTAATGGAAACTACAGCCTGTGACAGAAAATTGTCATTGCAGGTTCGATATTCTGATGATTTTAGCTACATTATAAACAGATTTTTTTCAAGTTTCGCATTTGTATATTGTAATAGCTTGTGACAAAAGTTACCTATGCAGGTCCACGTCGTCGTATAGACCCTAATATACGGATACATTCGGTATTTTTAAGATTTTAACAGAATTTTTAACGGTTTTTATTTTTTTGAAAATTGTTAAATTTTTACCAATTGGTGGAGGGTATTCAAAGCTCGTCCGGGCCGAACTTACAGCTTTTTTGCTTTATTTCTCGTTTTTAAGATGTTTTTGTTTATTTTCCATTAATGGTCGTGTGAAAGAAAAATAATCGCTTAAGATATTCCATCGAATTGCAAGGTTCTTAGTAGAAACATCTTCCGAAATGTGTAGCCAGTTGAGTTGTAGTTAATGTTCATGTGGAATTATTTTGTGATCATTTGACGCCCACTTCATGAGTGTAAAACCAGCTGAGGCTAAAGCGGCCGTTAATTCCTTCCGGGCTTTGATCGATTCATATTCAGAGTGACATCATCAACATATAAATTATTCAAAATTATATTTGCGGCCCTAGGATATGAATCTTTTAAATTCTCTCTCTAGTCTAAGAAGCGTTCTCACTGCTAAATATGGTGCGCAGTTAACTCCAAATGTAACTGTTAGTGACTTATTATCCTCTACTGGGTTTTCAGGAGACTCTCCAAAGAGTATTCGTTGATATTTTGTTTGCTTTGTATCCAAAAGTATTTGGTGATACATCTTTGTTATATCTGCATTGAAGGCATATTTGAAGAATCTTAATTTTAATTGCAATAGTCAATCCTGTTGTAGAATGGGTCCAGGAAATAATGCCATTGAGACTTGTTTTTATACCCTCCACCATACTATGGAGGGTATATTAATTTTGTCAATCCGTTTGTAACTCCTCGAAATACTCACGTCAGACCCAACAAAGTATATATATTCTTGATCAGCGTAAAATTCTAAGACGATTTAGCCATGTCCGTCTGTCTGTCTGTCTGTCTATCCGTCTGTCTGTCTGTTGTTATCACGCTATCTTTCGAACAAATTGAGATAGAAGAATTTTGTACACATGTATATTTTGCCAGTAGGCAGGTTAAGTTCGTAAATGGGCCATGTAGGTCCAAGAAATCATATAGCCCCCATATAACGGTACCTCCCGATATTCGGTATTTTAATGATTTTTGCGACAGTATTCACCGGAATTGTTTCAAATAATAAATAATCTATGTAGACGTGGACCTCTTCGTATAGCCCCTATATAATTGTACCCCCGATATTCGGTATTTTGATGATTTTAGCAACATTATTTAACGGAATCGTTCCAAATTTGGTATTTGAAGTTCGTAATATATACTGCAGCATAAAACTGAAAATGGGACATGTAGGTCCACGTCTTCGTATAGCCCCCATATACCATACCCCCGATATTCGGTATTTTGATGATTTTAGCGACATTATTAACCGGAATCGTTTCAAATTTCGCATGTGAAGTTCTTAATGGATACTTCAGCCCATGCCAGAAAATTGTCTGTGCAGGTCCACGTCTTCGTATTGCCCCCATATAACGGTACCACCTATATTCGGTGTTTTGATGATTTTAGCTACATTATAAACATATTTTTCTTCAAGTTTCACATTTATATATTGAAATAACTTATGACAAAAGTTGCCTATGCAGGTCCACGTCGTCGTATAGGCATTCGGTATTTTTAAGATTTTAACAGAACTTTTAAGGGATTTTATTTTTATACCCTCCACCATACTATGGAGGGTATATTAATTTTGTCATTCCGTTTGTAACTCCTCGAAATACTCATGTCAGACCCAACAAAGTATATATATTCTTGATCAAGTAAAATTCTAAGACGATTTAGCCATGTCCGTCTGTCTGTCTGTGTGTTTGTCTGTCTGTTGTTATCACGCTATCTTTCGAACAAATTGAGATAGAAGGCTAAAATTTTGCACACATGTATATTTTGCCAGTAGGCAGGTTAAGCTCGTAAATGGGCCATGTAGGTCCATTCATATAGCCCCCCTATAACGGTACCTACCGATATTCGGTATTTTGATGATTTTTGAGACATTATTCACCGGAATTGTTTCAAACTTGGCATTTGAAGTTCGTAATGGATACTACAGCCTCAGACAGAAAATAATCTATGTAGGTCCACGTCTTCGTATAGCCCCTATATAATGGTACCCCCCGATATTCGGTATTTTGATGATTTTAGCGACATTATTTAGTGAAATCGTTCCAAATTTGGTATTTGAAGTTCGTAATAGATACTGCAGCATAAAACAGAAAATGGGCCATACAGGTCCAAGTCTTCATATAGCCCCCATATACCGTACACTCCGATATTCAGTATTTTGATGATTTTAGCGACGTTATTTACCGGGATTGTTTCAAATTTCGCATGTGAAGTTCGTAATGGATACTTCAGCCCATGCCAGAAAATTGTCTGTGCAGGTCCACGTCTTCGTATAGCCCCCATATAACGGTACCCCCATATACGGTATTTTAATGATTTTACCTACATTATAAACAGATTTTTCTTCAAGTTTCGCATTTTAATATTGTAATAACTTATGAAAAAAGTTGCCTATGCAGGCCCACGTCGTCGTATAAGCATTCGGCATTCTTAAGATATTAACAGAATTTTTAACGGATTTTATTTTTTGGAAATTGTCAAATTTGTAGCAAATGGTGGAGGGTATTAAAAGTTCGGCCCGGCCGAACTTACAGCTTTTTTACTTGTTTTTTTTTTTTTTTTTTTTGACGAAGTGTTTAATTTCACTCTTTAATTTCACTCTTAACTTCGTCGTGAGTCGATCGTCATTTGGCATTTTATCTATTTCATCCGGATTTATTTTCCTCATATGACCAAGTTCTATGTATTGAAGTATTGAGGTATTCTATTGTTTTTTATCTCGAGCGTTTTCATAAGTTTTTTCTTCTTCAGAGAATTTCCTTCACATAATTGGTCTTCTTCTGACCATAAAACTTTTTTAGGGGCATCTTCCACCTCTCAAAAACGTGTATGTACTTTCTCTATTTAAGTTTTATATAAAAGTTATATTTGTTTTCGTTGAAGGGTACTTCCCGGTATGGGTCCTCTGGCTATCCATCCAAATTTGGTATTTTGAGTTAAAATTTATCCAAATGTCTTCATCAGAGTAGCAATTGGGAATATTAATGGTCATATATCCATTCCAATAGCTAAATCGAATGGTTGACTGACGTAAAATTTCGGGTCAGCCAATTCTAATGCTGTTACATCTCAAAGTTGTTATTCATCTAAGTTTTGTGGTGGTAAGCTCATTAAAACTGGAGCCCAGACTTCCAGAAACAAATTCACTGAAGCCAGTGACATGAACTTAGTTATTACATGTAGGAAACTTCAAAATGTTTTTCATCTTTTCTGAAATTAAGATGGATTGTGATCCTGTTAGCTCTGACATCGTAAAGTAGTCCTTTGGTTTCAATTTGTACTATTGCTGTGAAAAGTAGTATTCCTCCAGATTGTCGCTTTCTAATTTCCTTATCTTGGAGGGTCATACTAGTAGTAGTTGGTTCTACGTTTGTAGGCTCGAAGGATCAAATGTTTTAGCATTTACTTTTTATCTTTGATCCTTTTTAAATTATGACAAATGTTATATATAATTTTATTTTATGATTTGTTTATTTATTACAACTTGGTTTCCTACTAGTTTTTATGGGGGTAGTGCAACATAGATCTAGGATAAGTAGTTTTAAGTTCTATATAGTTAATTCAGGTTTTTACTGTTTCTCTTTTTTCTTTTTGTAGATCTTAATTTCTAGTTATTTGCTGCATGTTGTAGGAAGTCGGACTGAATATTAACAATTTTGGAAGTTTTTTTTTATACCCTCCACCATTGTCTGGAGGGTATATTAAGTTTGTCATTTCATTTGTAACACCTCGAAATATACATTTTAGACCCCACAAATCAGCATAAAATTCTATGTCGATTTACCTATGTTCGTCTGTCTATCCGTATTTGGTTATCACTCTAGCTTCCGAACTAAATGAAGTAAGCTGATAAAAAATTTACTCAAACGTGATCAATGAATGAAAAATGATCAATGAATATTGGACATGCATTTTTGTTGTCGTCAACCCAAAAGAGAATGCAAAATTATCAAGCAAGATTAATGTGGGACTTGTGTAGTTGGTTTTTATGCTCTAAAAGAAGAAGAATTCTCTTCGTAACCTGAGCGGGAAAGGTGAAGTTCCAATGAAAGTTAGAGTAGTGTAATGAAATAGTGTAAAATGTTTGGTCGAAAAAAACTCAAAATTTGCTCCAAAAATGAAAATGGACCAAAACTCCAATAATTAATCACTAGAACCGACATCCATAGGTAAATTGGGTGGCAGTAAAAGACGATTGGAACAGAGCGTGAACCGCCTTACTTCGGTTCATCACCCTATTGGGGCGTCTGAAATCCAAGTTTTTACGATACTGGGGTTGTAAATCTCTTTTATATAGTGAAGATTTAAAAAACCACTTTCTCGACTTCGGAAATTAACTGTAAGACAGGCTTTTAAGACTTATGAGTACAGTTGCGTTCACATTTAAACTTCTTACAGATTGTGGTTTGGGATTACAGGTTTTATTGGATACTCGTCTATAATTTAAGCAATAGGGTTCTCTTCTATAGATGGTAAAGCAATAAATTCCAGCTTTTTTAGCGGATGCTCCAATAGGTTTACCCTGCACTTTCCGTGGAGTAAGATTTCCTAGATTTTGAAATAAACTAGCAGTATTATCTAATAATATTTTTTTCTATTTTAGATAAAGTAAAATCGAGTAAAATTGGTGTATAAAAATAAAACTTAAATTTTACTGAGGTTAAATTGTTTAACTTGGGAAACAGAATTGAACTTGAAGCGTACTCTAGTGGATCTTGTAGAGAAAAGAACGCAATTAGAAAAAACGTGTTTCAGGGAACCTTTTATAGTGATCATATTTTAAAGGATTAAAGCTTAATGCAAAATTGGTCGAAAATGCAATGTTGCCAGATTGCGATATACCAAAACGGAATTAATGATAATAAAATCGATAACTCTTGGAGTATTGGATTCGTAAATGTTATGACCGTTAAATTTATTTATATATATTTTTTAAACTAAAACGAAAGCAGAAAAATACCAATTTACTTAGAAAAGTTCACCACAAAACCGCATAAATCTGGCTTATTGAGCGACAGAATTATGAGGAGAAAGAACTTTCAAGGTCTGATATCTTTAGCATGAAATATTCCCACAAGTTTGCCATCTACATCTTCCAACATATAATAATGGCTTCCAAGTTTTTCACGAATTTTCGCTTTAATAAAAACTGGAGCTAATTTGGAGTTATATTTCTTTTCTAAATTGCTTTGGGCAAAATTTCTTCTAAAGACTTCTTGACCCACATTAAAGTTAGTTAACCTTGTTCTTAGGTTGTATTCATCTCTATTATTTTCGTAGGCTCTTTTTATATGTTTCTTAATATCATTTCTGAGAATCTGTAAATGATCTTCTCTTTGAAGATTTAGCTGAGGTTCTTCTAAAGCTTCTAGGTTTTTTAGCAGTTTATACGATAACCCATGGGTAACGTGACCATACGTCCCGCTTTGGGCGGGACAGTCCCGCTTTGAGGTTATCTGTCCCGCTGTCCCCAGCGAGAGCAAAAATGTCCCGCTTTCGAAAATACTGGATATTGATATTGATGAAAAATACATGAGTTATTTTTTCCCCGTGAACATATAATTTATTTGCATAGTTTATTTCAAGCAACATTAACATTAAAATTAACTCGAAAGATTTTGTAATGCTAATGCTGGAGTTAATGTTGACGTCGTCGACGGCGTCAAATGTCATAAAAATTGAATCGTATGAAATTTTATGAGAGCAGTTAATCTTAACGGCGTAAGAAATTCGACGCCGAAAAAATTCAATCTGTTTTAACTTTTTCGGCGTCGTCGACGGCGTTGACATTAACTCCAGCATAACAAGGGAAATCACCAAATTGAAAATGCTTATAAAAACAGAAAAAGTTTCTGTCACTCTGTCAGTACCCTAAGCATAGACGCTCTAAATTGTTCTGGTATCTTTTCATCGCGGAGTTGGAGAAGGCGAGCAAAGTCAAACAATTTATTTTCAATGTTAGTGATTGTAACATTACAATAATGCCTAAACGCAAGTGTACTTTTAACATTTCTTTGCAAAATAAGTATCCATTTATAAAACAAAGAAGTGGTGAATCAGACGTTACGTGTGAAAAATGTCGTACTGATTTTAGTGTTGGACATGGTGGTGCCAGTGATATTGAGAAGCATTTAAAATAGGAAAAACACAAGCTTTCTGATCAAGCTGCCGCTTCAAGCTCGTCAATGCTTTCTTTTTTTAAAAGAACAAATTTGGCGACTTCCAAAGACTTGGATATAGCTGCAGCGGAGGATGCGTGGGCGTACCACACAGTGCAAGAAAACCACAGTTTTCGTTCGAATGACTGTGCTTCAAATCTAATACAAACATGTTTTGAGCAAAAATTTAGATGTGCCCGTACAAAATCACAAGCTATAGTTGTAAATGTGCTGGCACCTATGGCGATGAACGAATTGAAAGAACACCTTCACGAAGCCCACTGCATATCTTTATTAACCGATGCTTCCAATCATGGCTCAATAAAAGTATTCCCTGTTTTACTTCGCTATTTTGTACCATACGAAGGCGTGAGAGTCAGGACTTTAGAGTTTCAAAAGCAGTCAGGCGAATCATCTGATATAATTGTGGATTATTTGAAAGAAGTATTGTCTTGCAATGATTTGAATAAGAAAATTGTGGCATTTTGTGCAGACAATACAAACTGCAATTTCGGAGGAAAGAATAGAAAAGGGATAAATAATGCTTACGCGAAATTGAACCTATCCGTCGGAAGGCAGCTCATTGGGATTGGGTGTGGAGCCCATATAATTCATAATGCTATCAAAACAGCCGCAGATTGTCTCCCTGTTGACTTCGAATGCATCATTGTGAAAATTTATTCATTCTTCTACATCTACAGCATTCGGGTAGAAGTTCTGTGATTCCACCGACACAGAGTATCAGAAACTGTTGGGCTACAGTAAAACAAGGTGGCTTGCTTTAATGCCGGGGCTTGAGAGAATTTTAAAAATGTTTCAGCCTTTGAAAACCTATTTTCTGAGCATAGATAAATGCCCTACTATTTTAAAAACGTTTTTCGAAAATCCCAGCTCTGAATTGTGGTTATATTTTTTGCACGCACAGACAGCGATTTTTCATCAAGCCGTGTTGAAAATCGAGGGACAAAACGTGTCCGCAATAGAGTCTGCGAATGAAATTAATCGTCTCCGAGATAACTTAGAACTTAAAGAGAATTCGATTTTCCTTCCTCATTCCGTCCGCAATCTACTGGTAAAATTACAAAAAACTGACGTTGCTGTTGATGAGCAGAATGTGAAAACTGCGGCAGCGGATTTTATAAGACAAGTAAAGAATACTTGGAACAGTGGTGCCAGTTCAATGCACAACTAGCAGTATTTGAATGGTCAAATTTGAGAAAAGTCCCTACTTGGGAAGACGTACAGAATGTGACGGATTTGCTGATCACACAAAGATTTCTTAGCAGTAGCCAAGATACGGAGGTGTTCGATGAGTTTTCGCTTATTTCCAGTTACGTCACAGTTGAAAAAATCAAAAGCTGGAACGATGAGAATGTTGCTACTGAAGACCGTTGGGTGGAGCTGTTTAAACACTTCCGTGGTAATAATCTCAACTGCACAAACTTTCGCACAATTATTGAGTATGTTTTATGTATGCCTGGAAGTAACGCACCTGTCGAAAGAGTTTTTTCCCTAATGAATAAAATATGGACAAGTGAAAAAACGCAGTTAAGTGTGACAGTTTTAAAAGCTATTTTAATTACTAAGACTAACATCAACAAACAATGTAATCAGCTCCATTCCTACTTGAAAACTAGACCCGACATTTTAAAACTAATTTGCTCTGCTGAAAAATATAAAACAAATACTTAGACATAAGATTAATTTCATAAATTAGATTTATACGTATTCTCTCCGTTTTTGAATAAAATTTGTTTTTAAATGCATAATTTTTTTTTTTTACAAAATTCCGCAGGCGTCCCGCTCTGACGAAAAATATAAATGGTCACATTACCCTTGGGTGATCATATTTAACCCGAAAAGAGCACGATATGGAGACATGTTTATAGGCTGATGATGGGAGTTGCGCAATGCACAACATATGGAACTTAGATACTTATCCCAAAGTTGGTGGTCGGTTTTTATATATGCTCTGATACCTGCTATCAACGATCGATTAACACGCTCTGAAACATTAGACTGCGGCGAGTAAAATGCAGTATAAACATGGGTTATTCCATAAGATGATAGAAAGGCTTTGAAATCGTGTGCCTTGAACTGTGTTCCATTGTCGCTCACAATAGTTTCTGGAACCCCGAACATATGGAAAACATTTTTTTTGAGAAATTCTTGATTGTTGGAAGAAGTGAATTTGCGGAGTGGACACACCCAATGGTATTTCGTAAGGTGATCTAAGACAATAAGGAGACCTATATATCCGGACTTACTACGAGGGTATGGCCCTAGAATATCTATATAAAGTCTTTGGAATGGTCGAAACGAGATTATTTGTTTTCCCATTGGGGGTTTCAAGATAAAATTTGGCGACTTTGTCGCTTTGCACACTTCACATGATTTTATATAGTTTCGAACGTTCCGCACCATTCCTGGCCAGTAGAAATTTCTTCTAAGAATTTCCAATGTCTTAACAATGCCACCGTGAGATGCCATTGGAGAATCATGAGCCCTACACAAAACAGATTTCCGCAGATTTTCCGGAATCCAGAGTTTCCAGCCAGTGTTCTGTTGATCTGGGTCCGCTGTGTAATGCTCTGTCCTCATATAAATGTATTCGTCTACTATTTTAATATCAGGATACTTTTCAATATTCTCCGAAACTTTCCGTCTTTAAAATGGTGTGAAGTTAGATCAACTTCAGGTTCAACCGGATCCGGATTATCAATGGAGGCTTCTGGAATTCAGGAGAGAGCATCCGGTACTATATTGTCTTTACCTTTTCTATGACTTATTGTAAAGCGATAAGATTGGAGTTGGAAAACCCACCTGGCCAATCGACCACTCAAGTTGGTTTGCTTCATCAGCCATACTAAACTTGAGTGGTCAGTGATAACTTCGAACTCCTGCATTTCTATATAGCATCTGAAGCATTTTATTGCTTCTAAAGCAGCCAAACACTCGCGTTCAGTAACGCTATAATTGCGTTGTGCTGAATTAAGTTTTCTACTCATAAATGCAATAGGACGTTCTTGGTTATCACTGTCTAATTGGACCAGTACTGCACCAATACCATAGTCGCTGGCGTCACAATGCAAGAAAATTTTTTTTGTAAAATCTGGATTTATAAGCACAGGTGCAGAGGATAAAAGTGTTTTGATTCTTTCAAATGCACTCTGAGCCTCTGTAGTCCATTGGAACTTTTTTTTCGTTGACACCACTTCGGTTATCGGAAAGACTTCGGTGGAGAAGTTCTCAATAAACCGACGGTATCAACCGGCAAGTCCGAGAAACCCTCGAACCTGTTTGAGGTTCTTCGGAATAGGCCAGTTTATAATGGAAGTTATTTTATCCGGATCAGTGGTTATCCCGTCATTTCCTACAACATAACCTAGATAGTTCACACGAGTAACGCAGAATTTACTTTTCCCTATGTTTAGGGTTAAATTTGCCTTTTTAAATTGTGAAGCAATACGAATTAAAACCTCTAAATGGTTTTCAAAGCTTTCTTAGACAACCACTAAATCATCCAGGTAGCCAAATACGCAATGCCGGAATGATCGCATCCACGAGTCGACACATAGTCTGCGGAGCATTAGAAAGCCCAAAGGGCATCACGACGAAATGGTACGAAATATGCATCCTTAAGGTCTAATTTAGTTATGAGATTTGCCCTGGGAAGCCTAGCAAATATGCCTTCTATCGACGGAAGGGGATATGCGGCTTTTTTGGTAACACCATTCAGTTTTCGTGCATCTAAGCACAACCTTACTTTGCCTGGCTTTTGTACAAGCCTCATCGGCGAACTCCAGGCGGATGAGAAAGGTTCTATTACACCCATGGCAAGCATTCTGTCGATTTCCTTAAACATCACTTTTTCGACAGCCGGTGATACCGGAAAAAATCTTTGCTTGATGGGGAGTGCATTACCTACGTCTATAGTATGTTGCATTAAAGGGGTGCGACCTAAACCTTGAATTTCAAAGTTAGGGAATAATTTTATAACACAATCTAATTGTTGTTTTTGGTCTGTAGAAAGGGGGTTCGCAATATCCTGGTTTGGATTCACATTTTTAGCGTCTGGAACGTATGCATGGGATTCTTTTAGTTCGGATAGGTCTTTAGGGTGATTTAGTGAAATCATGTCAACAAAGGCAAGAAGATTATCAAATAAGTTAAATGCTTTAAAGAAATCACTGCCCAGAATTACCCTTTGGGATATAGAAGGAATTAAAAATAACTTAATGGGATGTGTATGGTTTTTGAATGTTATATCCACATCAAGCCAACCAATAACTTTCTGTGGACTCCCATCAGCAGTTTTTATATACGGTTTGATTTTTGTAAAATTTTTGTTTTCCTCGAAGTAATTTTTTGCCAAATCAGCTCCTATGCAACTTATACTGGCTCCGAAGTCTTTCGAAGTCGTAAAGTAGATCTTTTAGATTTCGTAACACAAGTGTAGGTCATAGTATCTACATTAAAAATTTTGTTTCTTTTTTTTCCATATACTTCTCCCAACGTATATGATATGGAAGAAGGGGATATAACGGTTTGGGAATATTACTGCTGCATTTCGCGGTATTCTCAGGATTGGCAAAAATTTGTTTTGGTTGGCATGGTATTTTGGATTGAGCGGTGTGGCTGTTTCGGGTACTGAAATCAGTTTGAGTGAATGCATTTTTGGGGAGACTGGCTTGATTATGATTTACGGTTCCACTCTGGGAACTGGTGGTCTTAAGTTTTTTGAAGCCAAAGCCCTTTTGGCCAAACAGTTAGTGCAATTAGGCTTGTAAATCTCTTTTGCCCCGCAACCATAGCAAAATATCTTTCTATTTTGTAGACAATCTTCCCAGTGATGTCCTACTTCTTCACAATTCCAACATTGGATCTTATTCGAATAGTTTTTAATGGCATCAACAGAGGTGTCAACTAATGGAGAATCAGGATTTTCTGCGTCAATGTCCAATTCGGATATTTGTCTTCGAGATTGAGGCATATTAGCATTTCTAGTTGGTAAGTTCATTTTGACATGTTCGTCACTCAAAAAAATTTTCTCTTTTCTGCACAAGTTTACGCAAATGAGAAATAGAGTCGACTTGTAGATACAACAAATCTTGCCTTATTTCAGGTCGAAGATTCCACCAATTCAAATTCTGACATTGGGGAAGAAAGCCTGTCTACAATAGAAGATATTGCTTCATAGAAAGTGTCGAAACTTTCAACAGGTTTTTGCTTCCTATTTCGTAGTTCTTCCCTAATATCAGTGCTCAACAAAAAGCATTCCATTCTACATTGGACACCTGCTTTCGGTACCGCCAATACCAATTTTTAGCTTTACCGGCTAATAGAATATTAAGGTGTTTACAAATCAATGTTAAGTCACCGTTGAAATTATCATTGGTAAGGGATTGCAATCGGTATATAAACTCCTCGACATTTAACCCATTAACGGATCCGTCGAATTGTAAGTGCCAACTATGAATTATCGAGCTAATTTTATCAGTAGAAAAATTGAAAGACGACAGATTGGGAGAATTTGGAATCATTTGAGGATACATTATTCAGATTTCTACAGGCAGAAAGAGTATCTCCCTGTAAGGCTTTGACGTTAGATTGGTTAGAAGCACCATTATTGTTATATTGGGGAATGTTTGTAGTATTGTGTGATGGTGTAGGAAGTATGTTTAACGTACCTAAAAGTCGGGTAAGATTTTGTTCAATTAAACGATTTAACTGATCCATGTCTACAACGGAATTATTGATATCATTATAAAAAAGTACTTGAGATCTATGTCTTTGTGGAGTATTCTGATGTTCATTATTTATTGAAGAGCAATTTGGATCTTGGTTACTTCTAGAGTAACTTCGAGTATTGTAGGGTGCAGCTTTTGCCCCTCTTGGTTTACCTCTCACACTTCTTCTGCCGAAGCATATGACTTTGTAGGAATTATCGTTTCGGGAACCGAAATGTTCGCATCTGAATTGCCTAATAATGAATATTTTTGAAGGTCTGCAAGAATGCAAGGTTTTTTGCATGTAGGGCATTTTGATGAACTTGACAAATATGTCTCTATACAATGTCTATGAAATATGTGCGAACAATCTTTAAGAATCAGACATTCGTCACGTTCTGATATGTGTGCTTCACATATAAAGCAGTCCAAAAGCGTATCAGCACTCGAAGCTGTTGCCATAGAAATTGGAGGAGGAGGAGTACGTGAAAGTGACATGGTAATGATATTAAGGTATATTTTAAAAGAAAAACAATGAAAAATTTGATAACGAAAAAATATGGTTTAGAGTTTCAACCATTTGGTAAACGAGGGCCTATTCAACTGTTTCGATATCAGTAAAGAACAATGGTTTTAGTTTCAAATAATATAAATGTATGTAAGTTTCCTAAGAGATTACGATGTGAAACGAAATAGAATGACAACTAATACAAATCAATACAGGGAGAACAAATATGGTCTATTAGGATATATGCTAACTAAGTGATCAATGGCATCAACAAACCAATTGAAATCTAATGTCTCTGTAGCCAGAAGGATTCCCAACAATATACTGGACAAAGACTTACAGATAGCAACGTCTTTGTAATCCTTGAATATATTTCGGAATAATTGATATCTCGTTTAAACCAATTGATACATATGAGATAACATAAACACATTAGTATTCTTCATTCTCTAGAGGTTTGCTTTCATCAATGCAAAACAAATGTTCAACTACTACTCGGTTAGTCTGCTCGAAACTTTGAAACCTCAAACAACTAAATTAATCCAAAGAAGTGATGAACATTATTTTAACAAAATGTCCACAAATCTATTGGGAAATCGCAAAGCAATGAAAAATTGAAATCTAAAAATTAAAAAAAATGAGCCAAAGATGATGAAATTTCTTTGCCCCACGTTGGGCGCCAATTACTGTAACGATCACGGGACGTGTTTTGAAATACTTCTTTTTAGGAGTATCTATTTTTACGAAATATAAATTTCGTCATCAACAGATATCAATATCAGAACTATGGGAGTTTTCTATACGCTAGCAGTAGCAGTCGACTGGGTGGATTCGTGTTCTGTATTAATATCTACCTGTTGAAACGTTGCAATAATAATTTTAACTCCCTGATTTTGTTATAAAGCAAATTAAAAATGTGTGTGGTCAAACGTTACCAAGGTCCACTGAAACTAATCCCCCTTAAACCTGGTAATCTTTTGATGAAAATAAAAAAAATGGTATTGATTCAAGTTGTCCTTTGAGCGCCTCCTTGGTGGTTTTCGGAGCGCTAGCCTCATTACCCACCCTTCCTATGGTTCTACTCGGCAGATATTTTCTATAGAACCCCTTAATTAATACAAGAAGCTACATTTCTATTTCATTGTCAACATCAACTTAGGAAAACTCAACTGTTATTAATTTAGGGATCCATATTATACATAATAATTTTATTCAATTTATCATTGCGTATATGTGATTAAAATTTAATATACTTTCGCAAATAATATTTTTTTTCTTATTTTAACATTTTGTTTTAAATTCATCAATTAATGATCTGAGTAAATAATAGTTATGACTAAACTAATTGGAAAGCAAAAATTAAATTTCAAAGAAAATATATGATTCAATTAACCTAATACTCGGTAAGAAATGCATAGGGCATCTTCTTAAAATAACAACAAAACTATTGAAGGTAGAAATAAGAGATAAACCACAGAAGGGAATAGGATTAATAAACGTTGATTTTTCTTTGTCACGAATGTGACGTGCGCAAAATAAGTAACCTTGAAATAAAATTGCAACAAAAACATTCACTTACCATTGCAGAGGCTAAAATTTTGCACACATGTATATTTTGCCAGTAAGCAGGTTAAGTTCGTAAACGGGCCATGTAGGTCCAAGAAATCATATAGCCCCATATAACGGTACCTCCCGATATTCGGTATTTTGATCATTTTTGCGACATTATTCACCGGAATTGTTTCAAATTTGGCATTTGAAGTTCGTAATAGATACTACAGCCTAAGACAGAAAATAATCTATGTAGGTCCACGTCTTCGTATAGCCCCTATATAATGGTACCCCCCGATATTCGGTATTTTGATGATTTTAGCGACATTATTTAACGGAATCGTTCCAAATTTGGTATTTGAAGTTCGTAATAGATACTGCAGCGTAAAACAGAAAATGGGCCATGTAGGTTCACGTCTTCGTATAGCCCCCATATACCATACCCCCCGATATTCGGTATTTTGATGATTTTAGCGACATTATTTACCGGAATCGTTTCAAAGTTGGCATTTGAAGTTCGTAATAGATGTTGCAGCATTAAACAGAAAATGAGCCATGTAGGTCCACATCATCGTATAGCCCCCATATACCGTACCCCCCGATATTCGGTATTTTGATGATTTTAGCGACATTATTTACCGGGATTGTTTCAAATTTCGCATGTGAAGTTCGTAATGGATACTTCAGCCCATGCCAGAAAATTGTCTGTGCAGGTCCACGTCTTCGTATAGCCCCCATATAACGGTACCCCCCATATACGGTATTTTAATGATTTTAGCTACATTATAAACAGATTTTTCTTCAAGTTTCGCATTTAAATATTGTAATAACTTATGACAAAGGTTGCCTATGCAGGCCCACGTCGTCGTATAAGCATTCGGCATTCTTAAGATATTAACAGAATTTGTAACGGATTTTATTTGTTGGAAATTGCCAAATTTGTACCAAATGGTGGAGGGTATTAAAAGTTCGGCCCGGCCGAACCTACAGCTTTTTTACTTGTTTTTTAATATTAATGTAATTAGTTGTTCTTCTTGTTTGTACGATAACACTTTTGTCACTCGGGGGAAACTTGAGCTCGCGACGGTAATGAAAACATAACTAACTAATGTCCCATTTGCATTGTCCCATCAAACCAGTTTAACTGTTGACGATGATTATTTATGGGAATTCAGCGTTGGAATTTACCGGTGCACAATGATCGAGGTTGTATGGGAACAGCGGCCAAAAATATTTTCAGTGCAGATATCAATATGAATCTTTGTTTATGGTAAAATGTATATTTCGAGGTGTTACAAACGGAATGACAACCTTAATATGCCCTCCATACTATGGTGGAGGGTATAATAATCGCTTTAGATATTCCATCGAATTGCAAGGGTCTTAGCAGAAACGTCTTCGGAAATGTGTAGCCAGATGAGTTGTAGTAAATGTTCATGTGGAATTATTTTGTGATCATTTGACGCCCACGTCATGAGCATAAAACCAGCTGAGTCTCACGCGGCAGTTAATTCCTTTCGGGCTTTGATCGATTCATCTTCAGAGTGACATCATCAACATATAAATTATTCAAAATTGTATTTGCGGCCCTAGGATATGAATCTTTTAAATTCTCTCTCTAGTCTAAGAAGAGTTTTTTTAAATAACTTCTGAGGAGAATATCCCGGACAAAAAACGAAAGAACTGATGAGGATTGGTGGCTCCTTCCGAAACCAAGGTATTCCCTGCCTTAACCCTAGTAGCCATTACCATAGTTCTCCACTAATAAACACACGTTGTTTTTATAAAAACAACAATAAAGGGATTAAGCTTGACCTTTTTCAAAAAATAAAGTACTATGGTATCCCAAACAAACAAGCAAACATTGTTCTATTAATAGACAAGGAACGGTCGACGAAAGGGTTTTTGTTGTAACAGACAAAACCAACTTACATGATTTACTACTTCGTTCAGGTAGAACGAAAGCATAACAAATGGAGAAAGATGTTAATATTTATAAGTGCGGTTGTAAGATTTTCCAAAATAATTCTAGTTTTATTTAATTCTTTGGTTCCTCTTCTATTGAGCTTACGATCTCGTCACTGGGTAAAAAAAGTGTTTTGTCATAGAAGTTATTTTTAAAATCATTTTTGGGAGAATATCACAGACAAACAAGTTAAAAAGCAGCAGGCCGGGCCGAACTTTGAATACCCTCCACCTGCATAGACAATTTTCTGTCACAGATTGTAGTTCTCATAACGAACTCCAAATACGTAATTTGAAACATCTGTGATGAATAATGACGCTAATCTCATCAAAATACCGAATTTTGGGAGGTACCCTTATATGGGGGCTTTAGGAAGACGTGGACATGCTCAGACATTTTTCTGTCTTAGGGTGTAGTATCCATTTCGAATTTTAAATACCAAATGTGAAACAATTCCGGTGAATAATGTCGCTAAAATCATCAAAATACCGAATATAGGGAGGTACCGTTATATGGGGGCTATACGAAGACGTGGACCTGCACAGACATTTTTCTGTCTTAGGGTGTAGTATCCATTTCGAATTTTAAATACCAAATGTGAAACAATTCCGGTGAATAATGTCGCTAAAATCATCAAAATACCGAATATAGGGAGGTACCGTTATATGGGGGCTATACGAAGACGTGGACCTGTACAGACAATTTTCTGTCTTAGGGTGTAGTATCCGTTTCGAACTTCAAATACCAAATTTGAAACAATTCCGGTGAATAATGTCGCTAAAATCATCAAAATACCGATTATCGGGAGGTACCGTAATATGGGGGCTATATGAAAACGTGGACCTACATGGCCCATTTACTAACTTAACCTGCCTACTGGAAAAATAAACATGTGTGCAAAATTTTAGCCATCTGTCTCAATTGATTTGAAAGATAACGTGATTACAATAGACAGATGGACAGACAGACAGACGGACATGGCTAAATCGAATTTTACGCTGATCAATAATATATATATATATACTTTGTTGGGTCTGACATGAGTATTTCGAGGAGTTACAAACGGAATGACAAAGTTAATATACCCTCCATAGTATGGTGAAGGGTATAAAAATGTGACAAAATGGATATGTTTGGTGCATGTTTTGACATGGTCCGCTTACAACGTACCTTCCGAATAAGAGTTATTTGCCCAATTCTTGTCACATTTCCACACCAGATTGTTCTGTTATTTGACATTTAATGTTCTAAAGAGCTAAAGAATAATCTTACTGAAAAATATTTGGAACGGCCCGCCTTCAGGTAGAGTCCCCCTGCAAAGGTAACTCCAAAAATAGTAGTATTTTCTATGCAAATCAATTACAAATTTTATTATTTTCAAATTTTTTGTAAACAAAATAAAATAACAATTCCATATAAAATTATTTATTTATTTATTTATTTATTTAATTATATCAATTTACAATACAATTATAAATGATATATTGAAAACTAAGCTATGACAACGAAGGTCTTAAGCTTATATTTTTACAATAATTTATTTCAAATAAGATTATATAAATTACATTTCTTAATATATTTTAGGATCAGTTCTACGTTTTTTGAAGTTAAATTATTTAAAATATTCAAAACATTATTGCCTGAAAATATGCTCGTTCGTTCGGTTTGGAAATAATTACAGTAAGCTAGAATGTGTTTCAAACTCATTTGTGTGCTGTTGCAAAATGAGCACATATTACTGACATTTTTATCAATAAGGTGTGAGTGGGTTATTTTCGTGTGACCAAGTCTTAATCTAGGGATTATTACTTGATCTCTCCTGGAAAGGTTCATTCTCTGGTTACTCTTTATTATCTCCAAAATATTGTTTTTTCCTGTATTAATTTCTTGGAACCATTTCGATGTTGTTGCCCATGACATATTTTTTTTATTTTTAAATGTACGTTTAATACAATTACTTATATCCGAAATATTTAGATTGTTTGATGTTATCAGTGGGGATCTTGTGGCGTTCTTAGCTGCTTCATCGGCTATTTCGTTTCCACGTATTTGAGTGTGGCTGGGTACCCAAACGATTTGTACCCTCGTTCCCAATTGTATTAGGAGTTGTCTAATACTACAAGCATATAATTCGTCATTGTTTATGTTATTTACAGATTGAAGTGAAGCCATAGAATCAGTAAAAATAACAAAGTTACCTCTTGTGTTTTGGATTATTTTTAAGGAATCATAAATCGCAACTATTTCTGCTGTAAATGAGGAACTGTATTCAGGCAAAATTGCACATTTTTTTATCGCATCCTCGAAAACGATACTGTAAGCAGATGTATCTCCTATTTTTGACCCATCTGTATATATATATGTCCTGTTTTTAAGTTGGTCTTTTATTTCTAGTAACTTCATTTTATAAGTCGCCGAAGAGGTACTGCCCTTCTTGTGTTTAGAAAGACTTAAATCTATAGATAATGACGGATTGAAATTCCAAGGGGGGAAACTGTGATTATGCATAATTTTATTGTTGATCGGTATATTAAAAGCCTGACAATTTTCTATTATATTGTTCAAAGTAGAGGGTATGTGTTTAAATTTTGATGATTTTATTAGCCTTGTTGTTGTATCCGAGAGGGGAGATTTATCTCTGAAGAAAATGTTTTTGAAAAGTTTACAGGTGAGGAGGTCTTTAGTTCCTGAAACTGACATGAAATCACTTTCGAATAACAGGTTATTAATTGGAGTAGTTCTGAAGGCTCCTAGTGCTATCCTTATTGCGCTATTTAATACAGTATTCAATTTGTTCAAAAGTGATTTGGGGGCTTTACCATAAATGACTAAGCCATATTCAAATTTGGATTTTATGAGTGCATGCACAGTGGTTAAGATAGAAATCGTATTACAATTAAATTTGGTGTTTGCAAGGCATTTTATTATATTAAGTCTGTTATTGAGTCCTGGTATGATACTTTCAATGTGGGTATTCCAACGAAAACGATTATTAAATGTGACACATAAAATCTTAAGAGAATCTACGGAGGGGATAATTGAGTTGTTGTTTAGAAGATTAGGGTTACAGGAGTGTTTTCTAAAAATGTGAAGGTGTTTACATTTGGTTACGGAAAGTGTAGCACCAGAGTACTCACACCAAGAAAAAATGTCGTCTAGAAGTGGCTGAAGATTAATATCTTGGTTGTTTGCTTTATTTTGTTTTTTGATAATAACAAAATCATCCGCATATGCCACAAAATTTATTTCCTTCCGTATAGATATTGAACCACATAATTTGTTGTATGCAATGAGAAAGAGAGCTACCGAAATCGGTGATCCCTGAGGTATACCATTGTGAAGGGGGTAAGTATTGGAGTAAATAGAGTTAGCACGGACTGTAATCTTTCTGTTTGTTAAGTAATTGTAAATGTACTTAAAAATTTTAGGGCCTATTTTCCATTGGATAAGCTGGTCCAATATGGTATGTATTCCTATTTTATCATAGGCTTTGGCGAAGTCTAACGAAATAAGAGATATATGTTTTTTTTGGGTAATTGTTTGTGTTATGATGTGATCAAGAAATAATAATGAATCATAAGTCGACTTTCCTTTTTTGAAACCAATCTGATTATTGTGAAGTAGCTTGTTCTTGGTTAAGAACCACCAAAGGCGATTTGCTATTATTTTATCTAAAACTTTTGACATGCAAGAATTTAATGAAATCGGTCTGTATGACGTCATAGAAGTCTTATCAGAGCTTGTTTTAATAATGGGTATGACTAGGCTATTTTTATACATTTGGGGTATATGGCTTGTGAGGATGTTATTGAATAAAGAAACGATTCTCTCTTGAAGAACATGTGGAGAATTTTTTATCATCGGATACGATAAATTATCGATGCCTGGAGTTTTTCCTTTTAGTTTTGAGAGGCAGGATAAAAATTCGAGGATAGAGATAGGAGTTTCTATCGAAGTTGCATTTTTACATGGAATAATATTGAGATTTATGTCAACAGACTCTTTACATTGTCTAAATAATAATGGAAATTTATGGTCTTCAGATTCTTTCGACCAGAACTTGGCGAAAGCATTGGCGATATCTGTACTATTGGTTAATATAGACTGTGGGTTGGATGGACTTTTGATGCAGTGTATTCGGTACTGAGATTTTAAGCCACAAAATCTTTGAATATTGCCCCAAATTTTTTTAGTTGATGATGAAGGTGTTATTTCGAAAGTAAATTTGTGAATAGACTCCTTTTTAGATGTTTTTACCTCTCTTTTAAATTTAGCATTGGCTTTTTTAAATTTAATAATGTTATCTGTGTTTATGTGTCTCTTTAATAAATTCCATAGTCGATTTCTCTCTTTTTTAAGTTTTTCTAAATTCTTATTCCACCATGGAACAGTGGTATTTACCGTTTTGTTAGGTGTATGATGAGGAATAGATTGATTTGCGCTTTGCATTATAATTTTTTGGATATTGGCTGCTTCTTTATTTATATTTGAGCTAATAGGTCTTGTCTTTCCTATTCTGTTGATAATGCTTGAAATTTTGTCCAATTTGCTTTATCAAGGATAAAATTAATCCTTTTTCTGATATGCTCTGTTGTAGTATTTGGGAAAAGAGTCATTATTATGGGGAAGTGATCACTTCCGCTAAGATCGTCGTGTACTTTCCATGTAGAATTTATCTTTATTACCGGTGATGCAAAAGATAAGTCAATATGGGACAAGGTGTTGTGCGTTGAATAGTGGGTCGGTGACCCATCATTCAACAAAATGAAATTGGATTGGGTTATATATTTGTTCAAAATGTTGCCTCTTTTGTTGTTCTTAGTTGAACCCCAAGAAGAGTGCCAACCATTAAAGTCTCCTGTGATTAGACACGGGGAGGAAAGACAATTAAATGTGTCTTCTAAATTTTTCTTATTGAAAGACAAATTTGGTGATATATAAGACGAGAATAATGTAAAATTCATTTTAGAGTGTATATGAAGGGCTACAGTATCGAAAATGGTATTTGTGTTGATACTATCATATTGAATGGAGTTATGGATAATGAGAGCAGAACCTCCAAATGAGTTTGTATTGTTTTTTGAGATGTGTATATTATAATTGATAGGTATTGGTATCTTTAGGCAGTTTTTCAAATGTGTTTCTTGAAGAGAAATAATGTGGGGCTTATGTATTTTAATTAAAGTTTGTAACTCAATGTAATTATTTATATAACCTTTTATGTTCCACTGTAATATTACAATAACCATTAAGGATACTAATTATAAAAAAAAAATAATAGAGTTTAAGTATAGAAAGTAATATAATATAAATGAGTTAACCCCTGGAACAGATCCATTGTGCAAAATATTTATTCTTTCATTACACTTGATTCGTCACTAGATTCGCTCAGATTGGGTTCGAATAATTCCAAATTGTTTACGTTGCCATTCGCTTTCATTGATCTTCTCATTCTCTTGGATGCGTTGCGCGGCAATATAATGACATTGCCTTTTCCATTGAGAGTTTTGTTTGTTGTTGTACTTGGCGTTGTTGTAGAGTTTTTAATGTCTGGTTTGTTGGGATTGATAATTTGAGAGTTGTTTGTTGTTGTGAGATTATGCGATGTTGTAGGAGAAACAGCTGAGGATGCCGATGGAGAGATTCCACTCAGAGATTTGTATGAAACGGTATTTCTTGCAGTAAAAGCATAAGAGTTACTTAGTTGAATTCTCTCTTTATACATATTGTATGCAGTTTTGTAATTAACTTTTTTAATTACTTTTATAGTTTGGATTTCTTTTAGTTTTAAGTATGTTGGGCATTTTTTGTCCGTTGATGAATGATTAATGTCTGTCAAATCTTCACGTTTGCAGTTAACGCAACATGGTGAGTTTTCGCATGGAGTATTATTGTCTGTATGACTGGCGTTACCGCAGTTGTAACAAATTTTCGAATTAATACAAAATTTGCTCAAATGACTGAAAAGCTGGCAGTTGTTACACTTTAGGGGTGAAGGGATATAGTCTCTGACTTGTTTATTTTCGTAACCAATGTGGACTTCATTGGGATGTTCAAGTGTCGAAAATGTAAACATTATTAAGTCGGTTTCGACTAAATTTTCGCCTTGTTTTTTAAGAATTTTTTTAACCTCGCAAACGTTTTGAGACTTCATTTCCGAAAGAATGATATCTTCACTTATACCGCGGAGGGAATTGTCATACACGATACCTTTCGAAGTATTAAGATTATCATGTTCGGTAACTTCAACTTTAATTTCAGTGGTGAAAGATATTACTTTAATTAATTTGGTTGCTTGTACATAGTTTTTTGTCTTTAAGAGTAGAGTGCCATTCATGAGTTTTTTGCAAGACAAAACTTCTCCGCATACGCAATCTATTAATTTTTTGATTAAGAAAGGTGACACATTTTTAAATGTTTCTGATTCATGTACGCGTTTTATTATTAGGTATTTCGGACCAATCGTATTGTTTTTCAATGTTTTGCTTTGGTCCATGCGTAACATTACATTGTTGTTGGTTGTCATTTTTATTTGTTTATACTCACTCTCTCTACGAGAGGAGATTTCACTGGAGTTTCCCTTTTACAAGTATTCTCTTTTTTGTACGGCGGTTTTGGCGAATGATTCAATTTACGTTCAAATACTTTTTGAAATGCTATTCGTAAAGAACGAACGGTTTGAAAGTTGTCTGAACACAGCGATCGAATCAATGATCCGAACGCATTGATTGTCGATTTGCAACTGCATATAAAATTAAGTCATAGTTAGTAATGGATATTTATAAAATTCAGTGTTATTCAAGTTAATCAAGTACAGGTTTTAATCCTAGACAGCTAACCTTCGTCGTTTCGACGACTACGAGACAGAATATTCGTTGTCTCTCTTGCTCGCGAAATTTGATCATCACAACATTGCTTGTCAACTCAGTGTGCGCTAAGCTTTTCCGAGAGGTGCACTTGTTTGGTGGGTAAGTACAATAATTTTCTAGATAATACGATAATGCTCGTCGTTTCGACGAATGGTTAGGGTTTGTGTTAGGACTTTTTAACATACGATTTTATTTTGTGCAGTTTTAATCATGTCTTCAAAGCGATTTTTGAGTGATGAACATATAATGAGTTTGTTAATGGACGAGGAGTATGATGGAGCATTGGAGGAAACATCTGATAGCAAAACTGAAGACAGTGTATTGGTGGATAATGTTGAAAGTGGCTATCAGTCGGAGGAGTCATCATTACTTTCGGGCAGTGAAGACGTTCATGAGGTTTCTGGTGTTACAATGGATGATGTGCCGGGAGTTGAAACGGCTTCTGCTTCACATGAAGTAAGATCAGGTAACGATCCAAGTATCTTGGCATTCTCAAGTAGCACTATCCGCAGTCGGTCGCGTTATGTTTAGGCTACGGGCAAAGGGCGAACTTCGAATAGAACAGCAGCAATAAATATAGTTCGTGGTGCCAGGACCCAATTGTCGACCCAATAATGTTATTTGAACAATTCATGAAAAATTAGATAGTAGACAAGATTTTGAAATGGACAAAAAAAGAGATTGAGATGAAAAGACAGAACTATGACTTAATATCATCTACGCAAAATAACACTAAAGAGGAGATCAGACCTTGTTGGGAATTATGGTGTTAACTGCTGCGTTGAAAGACGACCATCTGACCCTTGATGAATTGTTCAATTCAGAGTATTGTGGTACAAGATATGTGTCATGCATGAGTAAAGATAGGTGCGAATTCTTCTTCTATGTCTACGCAGTTCGCTTGCAACGGCAAAAAAGATCCTTTTACACCCATTATATATAAGTTAAAACTTTTTAAGTTATTTTCAATTTTTAAAAAAGACTTCGTGTTGAGAATCAACACGTCTTTATTTTATTGATTATAAATGGCAACTAAACTAAAATTAACAGTTTATGAACTTAAACTAGCTTCGCTGCAAGTCTCTGCCAACTCCGCTCTCACGGCATTGTCGACACGTGCCCTGTGTCATCAGTTATATTCTAGCAAACATGTTATTCCCATAATGTAACCTGATATCATTTATTATGGGAACTATTTGCACTACTTGTTCACATGGTTAATCATATTATCATATTTAGCACAAAAATATTATGAATATGTTGCTCCTTAACTCCTCCCCCTTTAAATTCATAGGTCCTTGTATGAACATATTGTCTTGTTAAAAAAAACGGAATATTATTTAGGCTTTTGACCCTCTTGGCAGCCGATGGACATGGTGTATCTGATGTGGTGATCTCCTCTAATTTGTCTTCTTTTTCGGACGTAGTTATTTTTGGGCTACTCTCAGGATTTTTGTGGTAACGCTTGTTTCTAAGGATCACGGCAATTATGATGGTTAGTGTTAGAAAAATCGCAGTGCCTATTCCAAAATTAATTCGTTCTCTTTTTTGCATTGTTTCTATTATTTTGGTATTATTTATAGATATACATTTCATGAATTCAAGGGATAGGGTTTCTATTTGTTCGTCAGTTTCCTTAGGTTGTACCAGAGCCGGTAATGGTTTTATTCCAGTTTCTTTCTTTGCATAATAGGATCGTCCATCAATGGTAACATTTGTCTCCGCATGGTGAATAATGAATGTTCCGCTTAAAGTTAAAGGGGACTCATTTATCAAAATTTCTCCTGAATATTGGTTCAGAAATATTAAGTCTTCATTGATCTGTTCTACGGATGGAATATCATCGTTATTTGTAACAGCGCACGTGGATGGTTTGCAGTAAATCGGCTATGCAATCTGAATCTTTAATAGTCTTTGTATTTTCCTCGCTGCAGATACTCAGGTTCTCATAACTGTCGCATTTATTCTTAATGCCTAATAGATTATTCTTACAAATTAATATTTTATTAAATTTTATTTTATAAATGGAATTTGCAAATTTTACAGGTTTAAGGATGTTACAATTACAATTCTCATTATTAGTTGTTGGGATGCTTACAATATAAATTAAACTTTCTGAATCAGATGCTACTTTTATTTTTGAGAATTTTAGTAATTCGTCAACGCTATTGAAAGGTATTTCCGATTTGTTAAATATCTTTTGTAGTAAATCAATTTCCACCTTAGAAAATATAAAAGAATTGATTACATCGGCCTTCGCCCATTCAATGGCGAATTCTACATTAAAAATTTCTTCTTTTACGATTTCCAATCTGTACTTCAATTCCGTTATCTTTTCTATAGAGGTTTCCATGCTATTGTTTAAGTCCTTTAAAATTTTGTTAGTGGCATTAGCAATTAAATTCAATCTCTCTATGGACAACTGATTAATTATGGCTTGGTTATTATTATTTGCCAATACGTTGTTTACTTTTTCTTGAATTATCTGGAAGTCATGATGATCTGGTGATCCAGCCAACCATTTCCATGCACTTCCTAAGAAATCAATAGATTTCTTTGACCTTATCTTGGGTTTTAAACGGTAGATACAGGATTTTATTTGGGAAAGGGAATGGTGAAGGAAAGGTAGGAGAGGATGATGCTTTACGTTGTTCTGCCAGATGCTAGTTTCCAAATCTTGTATTATATTCTCGTAATTTCCTAAGTCACACATGTGCACAAGTTTGTAAGTTCCAATTTGAACCTTTGCTATCCCAACATCAATTGCAACAAGTTTCGAGTTTGAATAGTCCAAAACACGAAATTCTCCCATGCATTGGCTTACAACCAGTAGAAACCTGCAAAATATTTTGTCTGATTAATTTCTTATGAATTTTTTGTGGACAATTCTTCCATTTTCCGTAACAACGGTTGAATTTCTACCCTCTTTTACAATTTCTTCTTTGTATTTTTCAGTAAGTTTTGTACCTAAACGTTTGTTAATTTTTACGAATATTGTTTGTCCTGGAATGTATGCTTTGAAATCCTTTCTCTTTTTATTGTGATATTTCATGTCCTTTTGTTGCTTTTCCTTGATCTTTTCCATGTTTGTCTGCCTAGTTCTATCTTAGCCTCCCGGGGAGAAGTCTATTGTCCTCCCAAAGAAAATATCTACTGGTTTCCTAATAATGGTCGAATGAATTGAATGATTATATTCGTTCACTGATTTTTCTAATAGTTCCTCAAAGTTTCTGCAAATTTCTTCCTGCTTTAGACATCTCATTATTTCCGCTAATGTAGAGTGGAAACGTTCCACTTGTCCATTAGCTTCACTTCTATATGGTGGTCTTGTCACAAGTTCAATACGTAATTCGTCTCTCATCATGAATAAAATAGAAGATGAGTTAAGAGACTTCTCATTATCCATAATTATAGTCTTCGGAACTCCATAGAAAAATATCACGTCCCGTAGAGATTTTCTGATATCTTCCACAGATTTGCCTTTTAAAATCCTTGCCTGTGCATACTTGGAAAATTTATCTATGGCAGTCAATACTAGCTTTTTATCGGTTGAAAAGATATCTATATGCACTACCTGCCCTGGATATGTTGGTATAGGAGTCTCGCTTAATTTGGGGTCATTGGGGTGTCGGTCATACTTTCCTGTTTTACAGATGGTACATAATTTCACAATTCTTTTAATTTTTTTCATCATACTTGGAAAATAATATTTTTCCATAATTTGAGCTTTATTTTCAACAGCGTTCCGGTGTGCTCGTTTATGGGTATCAATAATTATACCTTCTTCCATAGATTCTGATGTAATGTCCATGACTACTTTTTGCGTGAAACGGGCTTTAATATTGACAAAGTGTTGTAAATATATTTCTTGGATTTTTCCCATAACTTCTTCTGATGTTTTTATCCCATTAATAACAGAAGGATTTAGATATCTTTTTAATAATGCAAGCAACTTATCTTCAGTAAATTCCCTCTTTACAATGGTATGCCTATGATAACCCGGAAATATTATTTGAAATTGGTATGATGTTTCTTCGCCTATCGTCAGAAATATCTGATTCTTGAAAACATTAATTGGTAATTCGACACTCGGTATAAGATCTTCTGCCGAGCTTTCAGCACTATGTACCGATCCCGTTAAGGTATGAATACTTGAAATGGGTGGCCTGGATAAG
The DNA here is from genome assembly GCF_030504385.1 of Musca domestica. Lineage (NCBI taxonomy): Eukaryota > Metazoa > Arthropoda > Insecta > Diptera > Muscidae > Musca > Musca domestica. The sequence continues at coordinate 7,084,055 of NW_026712300.1, forward strand.
GCGTCAGCTACTACGTTTGTACTTCCAGGTTTGTATTTAATTTCATAGTTATATTCCTCGAGTATTGCCTTCCATCTCTTCATTTTGGTATTAGCGTTCTTATTGCTAAGAGCGTATGTGAGCGGCTGATGGTCGGTATGGATTATAACTTTGGCAGTCCCATATAAGTAATTCCTAAAGTTGTAGAGTGACCAGACTATGGCCAACATTTCCCTCTTGTTAGTGGCATAGTTTTCTTCTTCTTCAGAAAGGGCTCTGAATATAAATGTCACAGACCGTCCTTCTTGACTTAAAACTGCACCTATAGCTCTATTGGATGCGTCTGTCGTCAAGTGGAAATCGTTTTCAAAATTGGGATAAGATAAAATAATTTCCGGTGATATTATTGCATTTTTCAAGGAATCAATTGCTTTCTTTTCTGTATTGCTCAGGAAAATTTTTATTTTTTTAGACTCAGATTTTTTTACCTTTCCATTATCTCCTCTTAGCATGTTAGTAAGGGGTTTGGCAATTTCGGCAAATCCTTTTATGAATCTCCTATAAAAATTAAATAGGCCAAGGAGTGAACGCAACTCTCGTAAATTGGTTGGATATGGAAAGTTCGTTATTGCCTCTACTTTCTTTGGATTCATTTTCACCCCTCCTCCTGAAACAACAAACCCTAGAAATTCTACTTCTTCCTTAAAAAAATCGCATTTATCAAGCTGAACCTTCATATTTGCATCTTCCAATGTAGAAAATATTTCCTCTAGATGTTTAAGATGACTTTCTGTATCTTTGCTAAAGATTATTATGTCATCGATATAGACATAGCAAGTCTTCCCAATGAAATCCCTCAGAATATCATCTAAGGCTCTCTGAAATATTGATGGGCCATTTTTCAACCCAAATGGCAGTCTAGTAAATTCAAATTTACCGTTGCTAATAGAAAATGCAGTTTTTTCCATATCTTCCTCCCTAAGGGGTATCTGGTGGAACCCACTCTTCAGATCTACAACAGAAAATATTTTGTTTCCACCTAGGTTGGCTAATACCTCACTAATTTCTGGTATAGGGTACCTGTCTGGAACGGTAACCGAGTTCTGTTTCCTGAAATCTACTACTACCCTATACTTTTTTTTCCCCTGAAGAGTCTTGTTTTTTGGGACTACCCATATTGGTGCATTGTAGGGTGAACGGGATGGTCTTATTATCCCATCCCTCAATAGTTTTTTTATTTCCTTGTCTACAACTTCTCTCAATGCCCAAGGGTACGGATAATTCCGCGTGTATGTAGGAGAATCCGTTGTTGTATCTATCTTTGCAACCACTTTCGTGGTATAGGTTAGTCGCTCATCAGGTTCTGCGAATAGCTTGCTATGTTGTGTCACAATATTCTCCATTGTGGAGGTTACGTCCCCTGATAAGTGGTCTAAATGCAGTTCTATATTCTTTACATCTTGGAAACAATGCTGGCTTGTTGGTATTTTTCCTACTCCAGCTAGGGTGAGATAATTCTCTTTGATATGGATAACCGCCGAAAGTTCTCTCATTGTATCGTTACCCAAAATGTAATCAAATGTCTTAAGGCCAGGCAGAAGGAAAAACTGCAATGGTTGCACTTTTCCTTCGAAAATGTCTAAATACGTATGATGAGATACATTAATTTCCTCCTTAACTGCTCTAGCGGCAAATAATTCTTGATTAGGTTGTGGATTGATAACTAAACTAGGTTTGATGTAATTTTTGTTGCTTCCAGTATCAACTAGTATCCGTAATGTTCGTCCGTTCCTCGTTTTTACGGTAAAAAATGGCAACGAGGAACTTTTTATACAAAAAAATTTAAATCAGCGTTATAACTCTCATCAGGAAATATATTATCGGAAACTCGAATGTCATTATCTCCCTGCTCCAATAAATCCTCTACATTTTCCTCAGCCATAGTATTAGAGTAGTTAATTAAATCTGAGCTATTTCCAGTATCCGCCTGCTGTTCATAACCGGGACTATTCGTATTTTCCCCCGTCTCAATTATTTGATCAGGATAATTTCCTGTATTCAAATGAAAGTTACGTTGCACTTTTGGTGATGGCCCTTGTTATGATCCTAGTGGCCTTTTAATTGCGGGATTAAATTGTGGTCTATTGATGTAATTAACCTGTCTTGTCTGTAAGGACCTATCAATGTCCATTGGTTCTGGTTTGGGTAAACTTGATTGTCCTGCCTGTGTGTTCCATGCAGGTCCAGGATGATTGTACATTTGCTGGGGATTATTCATATAATGGTTTTGCAAAGTTCTATTTGGTTGAGGTTGCCCACAATAATAATTTGGTCTGGGTTGATATCTTGTTGGTAATGGTGGTCTAGTGGCTCCACCTATGTGTGCTAGCTGTGGATAGAAGTTTTCCCCAGGACCTTTTCTTAAAAAGTCCATTCTTTGATTGTATCCCTGTGCCTGATTCATCCTATAGCTCATATTATCCAATTTTAGGCAAATGTGAAGTGCCTGAGGTAGGGAGGATGGTTCCCGTACTCTTAAGAGTCTTGGAAGATCCCCTCTTAGCCCTCTTATGAAAGTATCGAGTGCTTTATCCCTATAAGCATTTGTCATGGCCGTTAGGCTACTTTCATTCAAATCTAAACAAACGATCTTATCTGGTATTAGAGATAAGTGTTGGTACACCGCCTGATAGTAATCTGTTATAGTTCTTTGCCATTGCGACATGGTGGAAAGCTGATATTCTAATGTTCCTATGTCTCTTTTATCAGAATAATGCATCATGAGACACTTTTTAATTTTGTTCCAATCAAGGGGTGTTCTACACGAATCTAAGGCTGTATCAGCTTCTCCTGTAATCTTAGTTCTAATGGTATGCAATATTGCATAATATTTGCTTGTCCCTTTAAGCTCTTTAAAAAGGTCTAGTACTCCTTCTACCGATTTTCTCCAAGACCCGAACTCACCTGCTTTTCCAGAAAAATCTCTAATAGTTTTTACTATATCAGGAATTTTGTCTAGTTCCTCAACTTTTACTATGCTTATTGAATGGTCGCAATCCTCATCCAGACTGTCATTACTTGGGTCAAATTTTAGTATATCCGATACTATTGCCCTAATTTCCTCTTTTTGTGCCGTCGAAAACTTATTATTACTCATAGTTGGTGCTATATTCAGGGAGGCACTGAGCCTATCTGTCAATTCGTCTATAGATTTTCCTGGCATCATGTTAACTATTATTGTGGGAAATTTGGGAAAGGATTTTTTTTAAATACAGTAAAAATTTGTGTTGTCTATTTCTTGATTGAATTTAATCACTTACCATAAAAATTGCATTTTAGTATTTCAGCTAATATAATTTTTTGTTTTTTAATTAACCTTACAACTTTTATTTTTTATGAAAATTTTAATTTCTTTTAGTTATAAATGTTCTGATTACATTTATTTTCAAAAAATATTATTTAATGTATTCACAATAAGCATAAATTTTACTTTATCAATTTTAGATTTTTTTTAATTTATTATTTTTCTTTAAATTGATTTTGCAATTTTTATTTGCTTTCTATTTTTTCTTATTTTAACAATTTTACTTTTACTTTTATAATTTTTATTCTCAATTTGAATTTTTCACATTTCTCTTAATTTCTACTTTTTCAATTTTAATATTTATTCATATTTTTTTATTCTTATAAATTTTATTTTCAGTTTAATTCACATAACACATGTTTCTTTTTATTTTTACTTTTTTTTCTTTGTTCCTCAATTTAATTTTTGTTCTTAAAAACTCTAAATGCACTTAAATTTACAGCGCGGCCGCTGTCCTTTAGAGGACTCCCGTTTGAAATGTACTAGGGCGCATCTTTTCCGCACTCTCTTCGGTTTGGACCTTTTATCCTTTTTGTTAATACCACGGTTTAACTAAGGATATTACGGGCAAGGTCCCTGCTCGGGCGCTAGTTAAAACTTTTTAAGTTATTTTCAATTTTTAAAAAAGACTTCGTGTTGAGAATCAACACGTCTTTATTTTATTGATTATAAATGGCAACTAAACTAAAATTAACAGTTTATGAACTTAAGGTAGCTTCGCTGCAAGTCTCTGCCAACTCCGCTCTCACGGCATTGTCGACACGTGCGCTGTGTCATCAGTTTTATTCTAGCAAACATCTTATTCCCATAATATATATATATATATATATATATATATATATATATATATATATATATATATATATATATATATATATATATATATATATATATATATATATATATATATATATATATATATATATATATATATATATATGGGAAATGCTTATGGTCCAGTACCGAAAAACTACGTTCCCGGAACAAACAAATGATACTGTTGATGAGCAGCTACTGGCATTCCGAGGTAGGTGTAATTTTAGAATGTATATATATATATATATATATATATATATATATATATATATATATATATATATTATGGGAATAAGATGTTTGCTAGAATAAAACTGATGACACAGCGCACGTGTCGACAATGCCGTGAGAGCGGAGTTGGCAGAGACTTGCAGCGAAGCTACCTTAAGTTCATAAACTGTTAATTTTAGTTTAGTTGCCATTTATAATCAATAAAATAAAGACGTGTTGATTCTCAACACGAAGTCTTTTTTAAAAATTGAAAATAACTTAAAAAGTTTTAACTGGCGCCCGAGCAGGGACCTTGCCCGTAATATCCTTAGTTAAACCGTGGTATTAACAAAAAGGATAAAAGGTCCAAACCAAAGAGAGTGCGGAAAAGATGCGCCCTAGTACATTTCAAACGGGAGTCCTCTAAAGGACAGCGGCCCGCGCTGTAAATTTAAGTGCATTTAGAGTTTTTAAGAACAAAAATTAAATTGAGGAACAAAGAAAAAAAAGTAAAAATAAAAAGAAACATGTGTTATGTGAATTAAACTGAAAATAAAATTTATAAGAATAAAAAAATATGAATAAATATTAAAATTGAAAAAGTAGAAATTAAGAGAAATGTGAAAAATTCAAATTGAGAATAAAAATTATAAAAGTAAAAGTAAAATTGTTAAAATAAGAAAAAATAGAAAGCAAATAAAAATTGCAAAATCAATTTAAAGAAAAATAATAAATTAAAAAAAATCTAAAATTGATAAAGTAAAATTTATGCTTATTGTGAATACATTAAATAATATTTTTTGAAAATAAATGTAATCAGAACATTTATAACTAAAAGAAATTAAAATTTTCATAAAAAATAAAAGTTGTAAGGTTAATTAAAAAACAAAAAATTATATTAGCTGAAATACTAAAATGCAATTTTTATGGTAAGTGATTAAATTCAATCAAGAAATAGACAACACAAATTTTACTGTATTTAAAAAAAATCCTTTCCCAAATTTCCCACAATAATAGTTAACATGATGCCAGGAAAATCTATAGACGAATTGACAGATAGGCTCAGTGCCTCCCTGAATATAGCACCAACTATGAGTAATAATAAGTTTTCGACGGCACAAAAAGAGGAAATTAGGGCAATAGTATCGGATATACTAAAATTTGATGCAAGTAATGACAGTCTGGATGAGGATTGCGACCATCCAATAAGCATAGTAAAAGTTGAGGAACTAGACAAAATTCCTGATATAGTAAAAACTATTAGATTTTTCTGGAAAAGCAGGTGAGTTCGGGTCTTGGAGAAAATCGGTAGAAGGAGTACTAGACCTTTTTAAAGAGCTTAAAGGCCAAGCAAATATTATGCAATATTGCATACCATTAGAACTAAGATTACAGGAGAAGCTGATACAGCCTTAGATTCGTATAGAACACCCCTTGATTGGAACAAAATTAAAAAGTGTCTCATGATGCATTATTCTGATAAAAGAGACATAGGAACATTAGAATATCAGCTTTCCACCATGTCGCAATGGCAAAAAACTATAACAGATTACTATCAGGCGGTGTACCAACACTTATCTCTAATACTAGATAAGATCGCTTGTTTAGATTTGAATGAAAGTAGCCTAATGGCCATGACAAATGCTTGTAGGGATAAAGCACTCGATACTTTCATAAGAGGGCTAAGAGGGGATCTTCCAAGACTCTTAAGAGTACGGGAACCATCCTCCCTACCTCAGGCACTTCACATTTGCCTAAAATTGGATAATATGAGTTATAGGATGAATCAGGCACAGGGATACAATCAAAGAATGGACTTTTTAAGAAAAGGTCCTGGGGGAAACTTCTATCCACAGCTAGCACACATAGGTGGAGCCACTAGACCACCATTACCAACAAGATATCAACCCAGACCAAATTATTATTGTGGGCAACCTCAACCAAATAGACCTTTGCAAAACCATTATATGAATAATCCCCAGCAAATGTACAATCATCCTGGACCTGCATGGAACACACAGGCAGGACAATCAAGTTTACCCAAACCAGAACCAATGGACATTGATAGGTCCTTACAGACAAGACAGGTTTATTACATCAATAGACCACAATTTAATCCCGCAATTAAAAGGCCACTAGGATCATACCAAGGGCCATCACCAAAAGTGCAACGTAACTTTCATTTGAATACAGGAAATTATCCTGATCAAATAATTGAGACGGGGGAAAATACGAATAGTCCCGGTTATGAACAGCAGGCGGATACTGGAAATAGCTCAGATTTAATTAACTACTCTAATACTATGGCTGAGGAAAATGTAGAGGATTTATTGGAGCAGGGAGATAATGACATTCGAGTTTCCGATAATATATTTCCTGATGAGAGTTATAACGCTGATTTAAATTTTTTTGTATAAAAAGTTCCTCGTTGCCATTTTTTACCGTAAAAACGAGGAACGGACGAACATTACGGATACTAGTTGATACTGGAAGCAACAAAAATTACATCAAACCTAGTTTAGTTATCAATCCACAACCTAATCAAGAATTATTTGCCGCTAGAGCAGTTAAGGAGGAAATTAATGTATCTTATCATACGTATTTAGACATTTTCGAAGGAAAAGTGCAACCATTGCAGTTTTTCCTTCTGCCTGGCCTTAAGACATTTGATTGCATTTTGGGTAACGATACAATGAGAGAACTTTCGGCGGTTATCCATATCAAAGAGAATTATCTCACCCTAGCTGGAGTAGGAAAAATACCAACAAGCCAGCATTGTTTCCAAGATGTAAAGAATATAGAACTGCATTTAGACCACTTATCAGGGGACGTAACCTCCACAATGGAGAATATTGTGACACAACATAGCAAGCTATTCGCAGAACCTGATGAGCGACTAACCTATACCACGAAAGTGGTTGCAAAGATAGATACAACAACGGATTCTCCTACATACACGCGGAATTATCCGTACCCTTGGGCATTGAGAGAAGTTGTAGACAAGGAAATAAAAAAACTATTGAGGGATGGGATAATAAGACCATCCCGTTCACCCTACAATGCACCAATATGGGTAGTCCCAAAAAAACAAGACTCTTCAGGGGAAAAAAAAGTGTAGGGTAGTAGTAGATTTCAGGAAACAGAACTCGGTTACCGTTCCAGACAGGTACCCTATACCAGAATTAGTAATTTGAGAATAAAAATTATAAAAGTAAAAGTAAAATTGTTAAAATAAGAAAAAATAGAAAGCAAATAAAAATTGCAAAATCAATTTAAAGAAAAATAATAAATTAAAAAAAAATCTAAAATTGATAAAGTAAAATTTATGCTTATTGTGAATACATTAAATAATATTTTTTGAAAATAAATGTAATCAGAACATTTATAACTAAAAGAAATTAAAATTTTCATAAAAAAATAAAAGTTGTAAGGTTAATTAAAAAACAAAAAATTATATTAGCTGAAATACTAAAATGCAATTTTTATGGTAAGTGATTAAATTCAATCAAGAAATAGACAACACAAATTTTTACTGTATTTAAAAAAAATCCTTTCCCAAATTTCCCACAATAATAGTTAACATGATGCCAGGAAAATCTATAGACGAATTGACAGATAGGCTCAGTGCCTCCCTGAATATAGCACCAACTATGAGTAATAATAAGTTTTCGACGGCACAAAAAGAGGAAATTAGGGCAATAGTATCGGATATACTAAAATTTGATGCAAGTAATGACAGTCTGGATGAGGATTGCGACCATCCAATAAGCATAGTAAAAGTTGAGGAACTAGACAAAATTCCTGATATAGTAAAAACTATTAGAGATTTTTCTGGAAAAGCAGGTGAGTTCGGGTCTTGGAGAAAATCGGTAGAAGGAGTACTAGACCTTTTTAAAGAGCTTAAAGGCCAAGCAAATATTATGCAATATTGCATACCATTAGAACTAAGATTACAGGAGAAGCTGATACAGCCTTAGATTCGTATAGAACACCCCTTGATTGGAACAAAATTAAAAAGTGTCTCATGATGCATTATTCTGATAAAAGAGACATAGGAACATTAGAATATCAGCTTTCCACCATGTCGCAATGGCAAAAAACTATAACAGATTACTATCAGGCGGTGTACCAACACTTATCTCTAATACTAGATAAGATCGCTTGTTTAGATTTGAATGAAAGTAGCCTAATGGCCATGACAAATGCTTGTAGGGATAAAGCACTCGATACTTTCATAAGAGGGCTAAGAGGGGATCTTCCAAGACTCTTAAGAGTACGGGAACCATCCTCCCTACCTCAGGCACTTCACATTTGCCTAAAATTGGATAATATGAGTTATAGGATGAATCAGGCACAGGGATACAATCAAAGAATGGACTTTTTAAGAAAAGGTCCTGGGGGAAACTTCTATCCACAGCTAGCACACATAGGTGGAGCCACTAGACCACCATTACCAACAAGATATCAACCCAGACCAAATTATTATTGTGGGCAACCTCAACCAAATAGACCTTTGCAAAACCATTATATGAATAATCCCCAGCAAATGTACAATCATCCTGGACCTGCATGGAACACACAGGCAGGACAATCAAGTTTACCCAAACCAGAACCAATGGACATTGATAGGTCCTTACAGACAAGACAGGTTTATTACATCAATAGACCACAATTTAATCCCGCAATTAAAAGGCCACTAGGATCATACCAAGGGCCATCACCAAAAGTGCAACGTAACTTTCATTTGAATACAGGAAATTATCCTGATCAAATAATTGAGACGGGGGAAAATACGAATAGTCCCGGTTATGAACAGCAGGCGGATACTGGAAATAGCTCAGATTTAATTAACTACTCTAATACTATGGCTGAGGAAAATGTAGAGGATTTATTGGAGCAGGGAGATAATGACATTCGAGTTTCCGATAATATATTTCCTGATGAGAGTTATAACGCTGATTTAAATTTTTTTGTATAAAAAGTTCCTCGTTGCCATTTTTTACCGTAAAAACGAGGAACGGACGAACATTACGGATACTAGTTGATACTGGAAGCAACAAAAATTACATCAAACCTAGTTTAGTTATCAATCCACAACCTAATCAAGAATTATTTGCCGCTAGAGCAGTTAAGGAGGAAATTAATGTATCTTATCATACGTATTTAGACATTTTCGAAGGAAAAGTGCAACCATTGCAGTTTTTCCTTCTGCCTGGCCTTAAGACATTTGATTGCATTTTGGGTAACGATACAATGAGAGAACTTTCGGCGGTTATCCATATCAAAGAGAATTATCTCACCCTAGCTGGAGTAGGAAAAATACCAACAAGCCAGCATTGTTTCCAAGATGTAAAGAATATAGAACTGCATTTAGACCACTTATCAGGGGACGTAACCTCCACAATGGAGAATATTGTGACACAACATAGCAAGCTATTCGCAGAACCTGATGAGCGACTAACCTATACCACGAAAGTGGTTGCAAAGATAGATACAACAACGGATTCTCCTACATACACGCGGAATTATCCGTACCCTTGGGCATTGAGAGAAGTTGTAGACAAGGAAATAAAAAAACTATTGAGGGATGGGATAATAAGACCATCCCGTTCACCCTACAATGCACCAATATGGGTAGTCCCAAAAAAACAAGACTCTTCAGGGGAAAAAAAGTGTAGGGTAGTAGTAGATTTCAGGAAACAGAACTCGGTTACCGTTCCAGACAGGTACCCTATACCAGAAATTAGTGAGGTATTAGCCAACCTAGGTGGAAACAAAATATTTTCTGTTGTAGATCTGAAGAGTGGGTTCCACCAGATACCCCTTAGGGAGGAAGATATGGAAAAAACTGCATTTTCTATTAGCAACGGTAAATTTGAATTTACTAGACTGCCATTTGGGTTGAAAAATGGCCCATCAATATTTCAGAGAGCCTTAGATGATATTCTGAGGGATTTCATTGGGAAGACTTGCTATGTCTATATCGATGACATAATAATCTTTAGCAAAGATACAGAAAGTCATCTTAAACATCTAGAGGAAATATTTTCTACATTGGAAGATGCAAATATGAAGGTTCAGCTTGATAAATGCGATTTTTTAAGGAAGAAGTAGAATTTCTAGGGTTTGTTGTTTCAGGAGGAGGGGTGAAAATGAATCCAAAGAAAGTAGAGGCAATAACGAACTTTCCATATCCAACCAATTTACGAGAGTTGCGTTCCTCCTCCTTCCTCCTTGGCCTATTTAATTTTTATAGGAGATTCATAAAAGGATTTGCCGAAATTGCCAAACCCCTTACTATATATATATATATATATATATATATATATATATATATATATATATATATATATATATATATATATATATATATATATATATATATATATACCGAAAAACTACGTTCCCGGAACAAATGATACTGTTGATGAGCAGCTACTGGCATTCCGAGGTAGGTGTAATTTTAGAATGTATATACCAAATAAACCCGCCAAGTATGGGGTCAAGTTAATAATGATGTGCGATAGTGGCACAAGGTATATAGTCGACTGTATACCATATCTCGGAAAAGGAACCAATACAGGAAGGATGCCTTTGGGAGAGTTCTTTGTAAAGGGACTTACTCGTAATATACACGGCACGAACAGAAACGTTACCATGGATAATTGCTTTACATCAGTGCCACTAGCAAAGCAATTACTTCAACAGCCTTATAAGCTGACAATTGTATGAACATTACGTTCTAATAAAACGGAAATTCCAGTAGAAATGAAGAACAAGAAAATTGGTAAGAGAAACAATCAAGCCAGCGAAGTCAATGCATTCAGAAAGGTGAATACATCGATGTTCGTATATGATGGACCCCTTACACTTCTTTCCTTCAAACAAAAACCATCAAAAATGGTTTACATGCTTTCATCTTGTGATGAGGAAGGCTCAGTTAATCCAAAAATAAAAAAACCACACATGATTAAGTTCTACAACTCAACAAAAGGTGGTGTGGATACATTCGACCAAATGTGCTCTGTAATGTCATGCAGCAGGAAAACAAATCGATGGCCAATTTGCGAATGATGAATATATCATGCATTAACAGTTACATACTTTATTGCCATAATGCCTCGGGAAGGGGTTAAAACATTTCTGCCTAGGCGTGATTTTATGAAGAGTCTGCATTCGCAACTTGTGGAAACTTGGATGAAAATCCGACTGGAAATTCGCACCATGCCGACCCACACAACAAACAAAATAAAGGAGATATTATTTTCCAAAAATGATGGAGATCAAGGTCTTCAACAAGCAGAGGTAACAAAAAGTAATAAAAGAAAAGTTTGTGGTTTATGTTCCTATAAAAAAAGGCGCATGACAAAGCCGATATGCGCAAAATGTACTATTGCAATTTGTGGCGAACATAAAGTTGATTTTTGCATAAAATGCTCCTAAAAAATAGTTTTTATATTTTATTTGAAACTTTTGTTGTTGCAAAATGGTCAGGCTTATCCCTTTTATTGTTGTTTTTATAAAAACAACGTTTGTTTATTAGTGGAAACGATGGTAATGTTTACCAGGGGGTAAGGCAGGGAATACCTAGGTTTCGGAAAGAGCCACCAATCCTCATCAGTTCCCTTGTTTTTTGTCTGGGATATTCTCCCCAGAAGTTATTTTAAAAATAACTTCTATGACAAAAAACATTTTTTACCCAAGCGACGAGATCGTAAGCTCAATAGAAGAGGAGCCAAAGAACTAAATAAAACTAAAATTCTTTTGGAAAGTCTTCTAAATCTTACAACCGCACTTATAAACATTTACATCTTTCTCCACTTGTTATGCTTTCGTTCAACCTGAACGAAGAAGCATAACCATGTAAGTTGGTTTTGTCTGTTACAACAAAAACCCCTTCGTCGACCGTGCCTTGTCTATAAATAGAACAGTGTGGCTTGTTTGTTCGGGATACCGTAGTATTTTGTTGTTGCAAAATGGTCAGGCTTATCCCTTTTATTGTTGTTTTTATAAAAACAACGTTTGTTTATTAGTGGAAACGATGGTAATGTTTACCAGGGGGTAAGGCAGGGAATACCTAGGTTTCGGAAAGAGCCACCAATCCTCATCAGTTCCCTTGTTTTTTGTCTGGGATATTCTCCCCAGAAGTTATTTTAAAAATAACTTCTATGACAAAAAACATTTTTTACCCAAGCGACGAGATCGTAAGCTCAATAGAAGAGGAGCCAAAGAACTAAATAAAACTAAAATTCTTTTGGAAAGTCTTCTAAATCTTACAACCGCACTTATAAACATTTACATCTTTCTCCACTTGTTATGCTTTCGTTCAACCTGAACGAAGAAGCATAACCATGTAAGTTGGTTTTGTCTGTTACAACAAAAACCCCTTCGTCGACCGTGCCTTGTCTATAAATAGAACAGTGTGGCTTGTTTGTTCGGGATACCGTAGTATTTTGTTGTTGCAAAATGGTCAGGCTTATCCCTTTTATTGTTGTTTTTATAAAAACAACGTTTGTTTATTAGTGGAAACGATGGTAATGTTTACCAGGGGGTAAGGCAGGGAATACCTAGGTTTCGGAAAGAGCCACCAATCCTCATCAGTTCCCTTGTTTTTTGTCTGGGATATTCTCCCCAGAAGTTATTTTAAAAATAACTTCTATGACAAAAAACATTTTTTACCCAAGCGACGAGATCGTAAGCTCAATAGAAGAGGAGCCAAAGAACTAAATAAAACTAAAATTCTTTTGGAAAGTCTTCTAAATCTTACAACCGCACTTATAAACATTTACATCTTTCTCCACTTGTTATGCTTTCGTTCAACCTGAACGAAGAAGCATAACCATGTAAGTTGGTTTTGTCTGTTACAACAAAAACCCCTTCGTCGACCGTGCCTTGTCTATAAATAGAACAGTGTGGCTTGTTTGTTCGGGATACCGTAGTATTTTGTTGTTGCAAAATGGTCAGGCTTATCCCTTTTATTGTTGTTTTTATAAAAACAACGTTTGTTTATTAGTGGAAACGATGGTAATGTTTACCAGGGGGTAAGGCAGGGAATACCTAGGTTTCGGAAAGAGCCACCAATCCTCATCAGTTCCCTTGTTTTTTGTCTGGGATATTCTCCCCAGAAGTTATTTTAAAAATAACTTCTATGACAAAAAACATTTTTTACCCAAGCGACGAGATCGTAAGCTCAATAGAAGAGGAGCCAAAGAACTAAATAAAACTAAAATTCTTTTGGAAAGTCTTCTAAATCTTACAACCGCACTTATAAACATTTACATCTTTCTCCACTTGTTATGCTTTCGTTCAACCTGAACGAAGAAGCATAACCATGTAAGTTGGTTTTGTCTGTTACAACAAAAACCCCTTCGTCGACCGTGCCTTGTCTATAAATAGAACAGTGTGGCTTGTTTGTTCGGGATACCGTAGTATTTTGTTGTTGCAAAATGGTCAGGCTTATCCCTTTTATTGTTGTTTTTATAAAAACAACGTTTGTTTATTAGTGGAAACGATGGTAATGTTTACCAGGGGGTAAGGCAGGGAATACCTAGGTTTCGGAAAGAGCCACCAATCCTCATCAGTTCCCTTGTTTTTTGTCTGGGATATTCTCCCCAGAAGTTATTTTAAAAATAACTTCTATGACAAAAAACATTTTTTACCCAAGCGACGAGATCGTAAGCTCAATAGAAGAGGAGCCAAAGAACTAAATAAAACTAAAATTCTTTTGGAAAGTCTTCTAAATCTTACAACCGCACTTATAAACATTTACATCTTTCTCCACTTGTTATGCTTTCGTTCAACCTGAACGAAGAAGCATAACCATGTAAGTTGGTTTTGTCTGTTACAACAAAAACCCCTTCGTCGACCGTGCCTTGTCTATAAATAGAACAGTGTGGCTTGTTTGTTCGGGATACCGTAGTATTTTGTTGTTGCAAAATGGTCAGGCTTATCCCTTTTATTGTTGTTTTTATAAAAACAACGTTTGTTTATTAGTGGAAACGATGGTAATGTTTACCAGGGGGTAAGGCAGGGAATACCTAGGTTTCGGAAAGAGCCACCAATCCTCATCAGTTCCCTTGTTTTTTGTCTGGGATATTCTCCCCAGAAGTTATTTTAAAAATAACTTCTATGACAAAAAACATTTTTTACCCAAGCGACGAGATCGTAAGCTCAATAGAAGAGGAGCCAAAGAACTAAATAAAACTAAAATTCTTTTGGAAAGTCTTCTAAATCTTACAACCGCACTTATAAACATTTACATCTTTCTCCACTTGTTATGCTTTCGTTCAACCTGAACGAAGAAGCATAACCATGTAAGTTGGTTTTGTCTGTTACAACAAAAACCCCTTCGTCGACCGTGCCTTGTCTATAAATAGAACAGTGTGGCTTGTTTGTTCGGGATACCGTAGTATTTTGTTGTTGCAAAATGGTCAGGCTTATCCCTTTTATTGTTGTTTTTATAAAAACAACGTTTGTTTATTAGTGGAAACGATGGTAATGTTTACCAGGGGGTAAGGCAGGGAATACCTAGGTTTCGGAAAGAGCCACCAATCCTCATCAGTTCCCTTGTTTTTTGTCTGGGATATTCTCCCCAGAAGTTATTTTAAAAATAACTTCTATGACAAAAAACATTTTTTACCCAAGCGACGAGATCGTAAGCTCAATAGAAGAGGAGCCAAAGAACTAAATAAAACTAAAATTCTTTTGGAAAGTCTTCTAAATCTTACAACCGCACTTATAAACATTTACATCTTTTCTGTTTTTTGTCATAGAAGTTATTTTTAAAATAACTTCTGGGGAGAATATCCCAGACAAAAAACAAGGGAACTGATGAGGATTGGTGGCTCTTTCCGAAACCTAGGTATTCCCTGCCTTACCCCCTGGTAAACATTACCATCGTTTCCACTAATAAACAAACGTTGTTTTTATAAAAACAACAATAAAAGGGATAAGCCTGACCATTTTGCAACAACAAAATACTACGGTATCCCGAACAAACAAGCCACACTGTTCTATTTATAGACAAGGCACGGTCGACGAAGGGGTTTTTGTTGTAACAGACAAAACCAACTTACATGGTTATGCTTCTTCGTTCAGGTTGAACGAAAGCATAACAAGTGGAGAAAGATGTAAATGTTTATAAGTGCGGTTGTAAGATTTAGAAGACTTTCCAAAAGAATTTTAGTTTTATTTAGTTCTTTGGCTCCTCTTCTATTGAGCTTACGATCTCGTCGCTTGGGTAAAAAATGTTTTTTGTCATAGAAGTTATTTTTAAAATAACTTCTGGGGAGAATATCCCAGACAAAAAACAAGGGAACTGATGAGGATTGGTGGCTCTTTCCGAAACCTAGGTATTCCCTGCCTTACCCCCTGGTAAACATTACCATCGTTTCCACTAATAAACAAACGTTGTTTTTATAAAAACAACAATAAAAGGGATAAGCCTGACCATTTTGCAACAACAAAATACTACGGTATCCCGAACAAACAAGCCACACTGTTCTATTTATAGACAAGGCACGGTCGACGAAGGGGTTTTTGTTGTAACAGACAAAACCAACTTACATGGTTATGCTTCTTCGTTCAGGTTGAACGAAAGCATAACAAGTGGAGAAAGATGTAAATGTTTATAAGTGCGGTTGTAAGATTTAGAAGACTTTCCAAAAGAATTTTAGTTTTATTTAGTTCTTTGGCTCCTCTTCTATTGAGCTTACGATCTCGTCGCTTGGGTAAAAAATGTTTTTTGTCATAGAAGTTATTTTTAAAATAACTTCTGGGGAGAATATCCCAGACAAAAAACAAGGGAACTGATGAGGATTGGTGGCTCTTTCCGAAACCTAGGTATTCCCTGCCTTACCCCCTGGTAAACATTACCATCGTTTCCACTAATAAACAAACGTTGTTTTTATAAAAACAACAATAAAAGGGATAAGCCTGACCATTTTGCAACAACAAAATACTACGGTATCCCGAACAAACAAGCCACACTGTTCTATTTATAGACAAGGCACGGTCGACGAAGGGGTTTTTGTTGTAACAGACAAAACCAACTTACATGGTTATGCTTCTTCGTTCAGGTTGAACGAAAGCATAACAAGTGGAGAAAGATGTAAATGTTTATAAGTGCGGTTGTAAGATTTAGAAGACTTTCCAAAAGAATTTTAGTTTTATTTAGTTCTTTGGCTCCTCTTCTATTGAGCTTACGATCTCGTCGCTTGGGTAAAAAATGTTTTTTGTCATAGAAGTTATTTTTAAAATAACTTCTGGGGAGAATATCCCAGACAAAAAACAAGGGAACTGATGAGGATTGGTGGCTCTTTCCGAAACCTAGGTATTCCCTGCCTTACCCCCTGGTAAACATTACCATCGTTTCCACTAATAAACAAACGTTGTTTTTATAAAAACAACAATAAAAGGGATAAGCCTGACCATTTTGCAACAACAAAATACTACGGTATCCCGAACAAACAAGCCACACTGTTCTTTTTATTTGAAACATTAAAAGTGTTTTAACTAAAGTACGCCAAAGAAGAAATGAATAATGCCTTAATTAAAGTCGTATACAACAAATACAATTTGAAATATAATATAAACTAATTGTTTTATTTTGTACTCATGTTCCTGAAACACATATATTTGTTATTAAAATAATTATGGATTGTTTAAATGCATGAAATAAAAATGTTCGTCGAAGCGACGGTTAGGGTTAATGGGAGGCGACAGAAGGTTAGGGTTAATAATATAGATTTGGTAACGTTCGCTGTCCCGTTATAAAAGGGTCAGAGCTCAGAAGGAGACGATTATAAGATCTGTATTTGTTGAAACACGAGAATTTTTTCGGGTATGATTTAGTCGAAACTTTTTCATATCTTTGTTTCTAGACTCCGCGGCCTCTTCCTATAATTCACCAATCGATACAATGGCATATTTTATAATGTCGGGTGCATGTATTAAAATTTTATCAATTGTGAGTGGAAGATAGTTCCATGGATATTTTTTGTTAACTCTTTAGCAGTTTACAGTGCAAAGGCCTTAAATTTTTCGACATTAATGTTGCACCAAGAAGTCAATGTTTGTAAAATCAACAACATATTCTTTGTCAATAGGACCATAAACCTGACAAAATTGCAGCGAAGTCAATTCAGTATTTTGGGCATAACATACACATCTGACAAGATCTGAAAGTTAAATTAGCACTTTTAGAATCTTAGGACCATTAATAATTCCGTGAAAAATATCACATTGGAGGATTCAGAGGGGAAAAAAATTAAAACTTTAACTGAAATCCAATTTTATTGTCAAAATTAATCTTAAAGGCAACTCAGAACACACACATTTTCTATATTATACACAACTACCTAACACACAAATTACTGCACTAAAAATAAGTCAATACCTTACTTTTCAATAATAATGCCAGATTTGTTATTTTAAAAAGTAATTAATTTTGTAATACAGCTCTATTTTTACTCCACTTTTGAACTGATCCAACCGAAAAAAGAAACTAACTACATTTCCTATTTTTTCTCGCAGTTGGGCTTTAGAATGAAGCCATGATTATTATGTTTTCTAAAAAGCTTAGCCCCTTAAGAGTTCATGTGTACACATTTGACAATAAATATCTGATTCGCAATTTTTGAATTTTGGCCAATGACAGCGACCACTGTGCGGTGGCTGCATAAATGTGTGTGTGTTTACGTTAGTTACATCATACTGTTTTAATGTTATTTATGCAGCTGCCAGTAAATACCTAACCAACAGTGTAGGGAAAAATTGTGCAAATTTAGAAACAAGTACGAAAGCCTGTGGTAGAAAATTTCCTATGCACGTCCACATTTTCTTATAGGACACATATAACGGTAGCTCCCTGTATTCGTTATTTGCATGATTTTAGCGACATCATTTAACGGAATTGTTTTAAATTCCATATTTGAAATCTTAATGAGTACTTATTGAGCAGGCCCACGTCTTCATATAGCCCCTATATAACGGTACCTCCCAATATTCGGCGTTTATGTTAGAGACATTATAGACTGAAATTGTTTCAAATGTTGTATTTAAGGTTCATAATGGGTGCTAGCTCTATATAACGATACCTTTAATAATTGGAAATTTGTAAATGAAGATTGAAATTTTTCATGCCTAACTATTTTGCTTCAACAAAGTACTACAGTACCCCGAACAATATACCAAAACTTCTATTTTTCAAGTTCCTTCTAAACACTTACTTTACTTCTTCTTTGCTTACTTCTTTAACTTCGTATTTGTCAACCACTTTGGAGGAAAACTGTTACCACCGACGTTATGCCATTTTTAATACTTTTTTAACCGACTTTGGCAGCAAATATGAAGGTGGACCCAATATTCAATCCCGATCTTCATGATGGTATTTAAAGTTCGCGCAACTAAACTCAACGCCTTTTATGCTTTTTGTAGGTATGTAAGATTCTTGCCTCTAAGAATCATTTTACAAAATAATTTTAGCGTTTTATTTTATTTTTGCTCAGGACTAAAATTAAACATGATATATAAAGCTATAAATTATATAATAGAACAATGTGGAATAAGGTATTGTAATAAAAAGATACCGGAGAGTGTCCTTTTTAGCCTGTATAATGTTTTGTGTGATGTGATTTGTTACAAGAGAAGTGATTTGTAAACCTCTTAATCTTATCCCCTTCAGTTTCTCACCATGTTGGTCTGAATTCCTCGAATCGAATTGGTAATTCTAATTAAATTATATAACCATCACCTTTCTTTCTTATCCCTCATAAAGGCTCCTTCGTCAGCAATAGATCCATCATCATTGATTAGTCCATTTCCCGCTCTTCCATTAAGGTTGGTCCATTTATCAAATTTATTTATGAGTTCTTGTGTACAATCGATTATATCCTCGAATGATATAATCGATCTGCTTCAGCAAATTTCTGAGGAGTCTTGTTTCCTCTTTCACTTGTGTCGGTCGGCGTTTATCGATTCCAATGTAATCTTCAACTTATGGTAATTTTGGTCGGAGATTTCATTCACAATGCAACTCGATGTGAATCGAATTCATGGTGAAACAATTCAGAAAATTTATATTTGTCACACAAATCTTCTTTATCATATCTTTTTCATATTTTTGCAATTATGAGTTTTGGTGGGACGCAGAATGGTCCAGAAATCGATTTTGCTGAAAAAACACCAATTATTGTCATCACCGGTTTTAATGTTTATATGGGATTCCGTAGCAAATATATTCAAAGTAAGGAAACAAAAAAAATCTCAAAATATTGACGTGGCGTGGAGTAAGAATTGGATATTTCCCGACAACTATAACGGATACTGTATTTTTGTAGGTATATGGGATTGTTGCCTTTAAGAAAAATTCTAATACATTACGGTAGCATTTACACAAGATTATCTATTTTTATTTTTTTCTCAGGAACTAATACTTTGAAAAAATCCATCTTTAGTGTACTTGAAATTTTGCTGCAAAATGTGAAACAAGATTTTGTATTCGCAGAACAATGCCTGAGAATGTCCCGAATTTA
Organism: Musca domestica; assembly: GCF_030504385.1. Taxonomy (NCBI): domain Eukaryota; kingdom Metazoa; phylum Arthropoda; class Insecta; order Diptera; family Muscidae; genus Musca; species Musca domestica. Next base: position 7,103,957 of record NW_026712300.1, read on the forward strand.
CAGATATTAAATGTATTTACGATTCAGCCCACATTTTTTACCGCATTTGTTTCAAATTCAGTATTAATTGTTCGTAAGGGGTTCTACAACCGGTTTCAAAGCATTGTCCATATAATGGCTCCAGCCAATTTATTGTATTTCAAAACATTTTCACTTTTCAACCGATCCCACTGGTACTTGTTGTTTAAAGCGGAATACGTTTGAGTATTGAATTCAGATATTTGTACTTAAAAACTATGTTCTTACATAATGGTGGAGGTTTTTGGAAGTTTTAATGATTTTTGACTTGTCTTGACTTTATATTTGGATGCCACGGCATTCTATCTTGTAGAAAGAAAAATTTACTTTAGCCCCCATATAACGGTACCTTCAAAAATTTTGTGTCTTAATGATTTTCGCTGCATTTTTTTCACGGATTTGCCTATAAATAGTTATTTGTAGTTAGTAATGGTTCCTAGCTTCTGTGGTGGTACGTTGTATGTATAGATCCACGTTTTTGTATAGCCCCCATATAACGGAACCTCCCGATATTCGGCATTTTGATGATTTTCGCCACATATTTTCACGAATTTGTCTAGAGATTTGTATTTGTAATTCATAAGGGGTTCTAGTTCCTGTGGCGAAATATTGTATGTTGAGGTTCCTTGTTCTTAACACCGATAAGCCAACAATCGAAACCTTAACAATTGACTATTGTGATCAAGGAAGAACGATCAGTATCTAATTAGCAACACGTAAGTATCGTCTGCATACTTGTTGTGTTGTCTAGTATTCATATATGTTGTTGTTCGTCCTTGTACAACAAATAATTTCGGCTCTAAATATATTCTGTAGATTTAAAACCCCTACAAGTCCATACGCCAGTATCGAAACTTGTACATGGTCCTTCGAAGCCTATATAAAAGGAATCGGTTGATTTGCAAGATAAAAATTAACAAAACATTGTTCAAAGCAATTCACTTTACATTTCTAGTTTGGCGCCTTTGCCTTTCGTCTGGTTGCCAAATAAACAACAAAGCCATTTTAAAGAGAAAAACTATTTTGTATGTATGTATATTCAAAAATAATAAAATTCATAAATAATAAAAATAATTTAAAAAATATCAGTTAATAAAATTATATAACAAAATAGTTTTAAGTACAAATATCTGAATTCAATAATCAAACATATTCCGCTTTAAACAACAAGTACCAGTGGGATCGGTTGAAAAGTGAAGTTAATGTTTTAAAATACAATAAATTGGCTGGAGCCATTATATGGACAATGTTTTGAAACCGGTTGTAGAACCCCTTACGAACAATTAATACTGAATTTTAAACAAATGCGGTTTAAAATGTGGGCTGAATCGTAAATACATTTAATATCTGTAAATGCGGTTAATTGAGCAATAAAAACGTGTACTATAGAGATAATAATATACCACAGGTAGAAAAACTCACTACAGACTGTATATACCAAACTTAATTTTCAATGCAAATTTGCCGATGAAAACTGTTGGCTGAATCGTAAAAACATTGAATATCTGCAGATTCAGTAAATTGAGCAAATACAATAAATTGGCTGGATCCATTATATGGACAATGTTTTGAAGCCGGTTGTAAAACCTTATGAACAATTAATACTGAATTTTAAGCAAATCCGATGAAAACTGTTTGCTGAATCGTAAAAACATTTAATATCTGCAGATTCGGTTAATTGAGCAATTAGCGATGACAACGTGTACTATAAAGACAACAATATACCACAAGTAGTAGATCCCACTACAAACTGCATATACCGAACTTAATTTTCAGTGCAAATTAGCCCTATGAGAACAATGACAATGACGGCCGGACCTTCTGCTTGTAAAACCTTATGAACAATTAATACTGAATTTGAAATAAATGCTGTAAAAAATGTGGGCTGAATCGTAAATACATTTAATATCTGTAGATTCGGTTAATTGAGCAATGAAAACGTGTACTACAGAGATAGTAATATACCACAGGTAGAAAAACTCACTACAGACATAATTTTCAATGCAAATCAGCCCTTTTTAAACAATGACTTTTTACATACATTTTAATAAAATTAGATCCATTTCAATGAACGTAAATTGAATATTTTGCCTGCTTTTTTCATTAGATATTCCCAACAGGACCAACGAATGTCTACCCCAAGCTGTGTGTTGTGCAGAGACGTAGCGTATTGCAGTTACATATGAACTGTTGGAGGTCATGCTACAGGTCGACTCCAAGTTCAACTTTGGTATCAAACTCTATTAAGCTGCAAGTATATTTTGTTATGCCAAACAATAGAGTTGGGTTAAGACATTAATTACTTCGGTCAAGTCATGATTAGCCCATTGCGATAGGCCTATGCATGTTCCACCACTTAAAATGTAATGTAGCAAAGTATCTCCACTAAATCTAGAAAATTATGTCTTCGTCAAGTGAGATACTAAATACATAAATATCCGGCCGTAATTAGATTGCATAAATTAATTTAACTCCAATCACATTAACCAAAGTAAAACTTCGTATTCTTTTTTTAAATCACATTTAAAACTATATTATCCCCTTCCATTTCTCATCATGTTGGTCCGAATTCTTCGAAATTAAATCGCCATCACCTTTCTTTCTTTTCCATCATTAAGACATGTTCGTCAGCATTAGAACCAACATCATTGGTTTAGTTGAACTGTTCATCAAATTTCTTTAGGAGTTCCTGTGTATAATCGATTATATCCTCGATAGAAAAAAGTGAGCACAACCTGTCTCCATTGCATAATCGACCTGCTTCTGAATTCAAACGTATTCCACATTAAAGCGCTGTTAATCTTTTTCAAAAAATCATAGAGTGGGTGAGGGCCATACTAAAAAGGGAACATATATATTCAATTTTACACGTAAAGGACTGTCATCTACCAAATCTTCTTAAATATTAAATTTGAAAGAATTTCGTAGGTAAATATGACTAGCATTATCAAAATACCGAATATCCGTGGAATCGTTACATGTGCGCAAAAGGAAAACGTGGACCTAAATTTTAAATGTTCTACCACCGGAACTAGAACCCACTATGAACAATAAATACCAATGTTTAGACAAATTCAAAATACCGAATATCGGGAGGTACCGCTATATGGGGTCTATATCAAAACGTGGTCCTATACTATGTTCCGCCACAAATACCAATTTTTGGACAAATCCGTTTGAAAATGTGTTGCAAATATTATCAAAACTTCGAAAATCGGGAGGTACCATTAAAAGTGGTTATACGAAAACGGGAACCTATATACACTGTGTTCCGCGACAGAAGCTAGAACCCATTACGAACTACAAATGCCATTTTATAGACAAATCCAAGAAAAAATGTTGTAAAACTCATCAAAATACAGAATATCGGGAGTTACCGTTATATGTGGGCTATACAAAAACGTAAACCTATACATACACTGTAGGGGTTCTGAATCCGAAATTATTTGTTGTACAAGGACGAACAACGATATATATATATATATATATATATATATATATATATATATATACATATATATATATATATATATATATATATATATATATATATATATATAAATACTAGACAACACAACAAGTATGCAGACGATACCTACGTGTTGCTAATTAGATACGTGTAGCTAATTAGATACATTTTATTGTTGCCTATATATTTCTATTTTGGTTAATTATAGGACCATATATATACACATCCAAATATGGAATTTTGAGCATAATCTCAATCACATTTGTTTTAGTCCCATTCAATAAGATAGATGGTAATACATCACTGCCTATTAACATATCAATCTCATTTGATTGTTGGAAAAAAGGATCTGCAAGATTTAGATCATGGATTTCATTTAGCTTTGACTTGGGATTAGATTCAGTGAGATTCTTTTTTGTTTTATTTTCAATAACTAAAGCGTGTACTTCTACCATATTGTTTTCATTTCCACACAAATTATATTGCACATTTTATACGTGCATGCAACTTCTGAACTATTTATTTCGCTAATATTGAAATTAGATTCACTTGTTCCACTCCCAATTTTATTTTATATACATATATATATATATATATATATATATATATATATATATATATATATATATATATATATATATATATAAATACTAGACAACACAACAAGTATGCAGACGATACCTACGTGTTGCTAATTAGATACGTGTAGCTAATTAGATACATTTTATTGTTGCCTATATATTTCTATTTTGGTTAATTATAGGACCATATATATACACATCCAAATATGGAATTTTGAGCATAATCTCAATCACATTTGTTTTAGTCCCATTCAATAAGATAGATGGTAATACATCACTGCCTATTAACATATCAATCTCATTTGATTGTTGGAAAAAAGGATCTGCAAGATTTAGATCATGGATTTCATTTAGCTTTGACTTGGGATTAGATTCAGTGAGATTCTTTTTTGTTTTATTTTCAATAACTAAAGCGTGTACTTCTACCATATTGTTTTCATTTCCACACAAAGTTATATTGCACATTTTATACGTGCATGCAACTACTGAACTATTTATTTCGCTAATATTGAAATTAGATTCACTTGTTCCACTCCCAATTTTATTTACCACTTTGCTTGTTATAAATGATCGTTTAGATCCAGTATCTAATAAAGCATTGCACTTGATTTTTGCTAGCACAGTTGGTAATAAAACATCATCATCACTAATTGATAATTAGTTTGTGCATCAGAGCTTTGGGATGTAGAATTCCAGGTACACGTCATGTTATCTGTGGTGACATGATTTATTGTTTGAATATTTGCATCTGAAGTTCTACGAGGTATTATTGATGATGTAGGACTCCTTGGTAGAGTTTCTGCGTTTGCTACGTACAATTTTGTGTTATGGGTTTTCTTACAATATAAACATCTATGCGCCCTGAAGCATTTCCCTGTGTTATGTCCACTCTTTATACAGTTATTACATAAACTTTGTTCCCTTATGAATTCAACTCTATAACTGTTACTCATGTTATTGAATCTTGAACAATTTTTGAGTATGTGATTTTTATTACACATACCACATCTATTCGATAGTGTCCATTGCGCATTTTGATGCGCGTGAAACTCAGAATTTAAAGCAGATGATGTCGCAACATTTCTGAGACAATATATTCTCTCTGGGACTCGATGTCTGTTTTTAGGGAAGTTCTCCATTTGTGACCATTTGGGAAGCTCTGAATGTGATTCGAGCGATTGTTCGCAAAGGGTCAAAGTTTAAACATGAAGCTTTGTTGAACACATATATATCAAAATAGAGTCCCATTGGTTCACTTCTACCTTATGAGCTTTTAATATTACTAGACAGTCTCTAACTGTAGATTGAATTCTCTTTATTTCGTTACTGGATTCAGTCTTTGCTGGCGAAAGATTAAACAACATCTTCAATTGATTGTCTACTAGTACCCTCACGTTTTCGTATCGCACAGATAAAGCTTCCAATGCTAACGAAAAATTCTGATCAGATAAGGGGTACCGATCCACAATTCTACCAGCTTCACCCTTTGCTTTATAACGCAAATGATAAAGTTTTTGCACTGGTGTAAATCTGGGATGGTTTCCATAAATGGTAGTAAACATGTCTCGAAATGTAGGCCATTCTTCATAACTTCCATAGAAGTCTTGAGTGCCACAAGGTGAACTTTAATTCAAATATCCGACATATCAAATGTGGTAGGGTTTGTGATGTCGCCTCTAACGTCATTATTATTTTTAGGCTTTCTATTTTTTAATATTTCCAACAAATTGGCCTTTGTTAATTGTCTCTGGCGGACTCAAACATATCTCTGGCTCTCAATTTGCAATCTTTCATCAATTTGTCGACTTCGGTAAAATAGACACTTTCAAATGCGCTGCGTACATTGTGCCCATCTTCATCCATTGATTCTAATTTTGTTTCTATTAAAGAATCAGGCAGCTCGTTCTCTGTGCTTCCTATTTAATGGAAGTTTACATGAGGTTTTCGGTCTCCTATTCAAATCTAGCATACATTTTAGAAACCATTTTGTAATATTAATTTATTTTGCTTATGTAATTTATTTAATTAATTTTTATATAGTTATGGTATTAATTGATATTTTTATACCCTCAGTCATATGGCTACACAGTGTATATATCATTTGATACGGCCAAAACGTGCCTAGTCGAAATAACGGTTGTAGACTCTAGGTCTCTTTGGACCAAATCCGTTTCAGAGCATTTGGAATCGATTTAGCGATGTCCGTCCCTCCGTCTGTCTCTCTGGCTGGCTGGTGCGCACGATAACTCTCGAAGGGAGTATCCGAGTTTATCTAAGTTGGTACGTCGTAATATTATTGTCAAACTTAGAGCAAGTTCGGAGATGGGCGATATCGGTTCAATCCTTCTGGTACCTTTTGCACAAAATTTCAAAATTTTCAAAGAAATTAATTTATTGCACAGAAACAGGAAGGATTATCCGACTTTGCTCCAACCTTGCGAATCTTAATATTTTCATCAGTGCTAGGTCAGGTGCGAAAATGGACAATATTGGTTTACAACTTCAGGTACTTCCCCCACAAAGGGTCAACTTTTTGAATAATTACAACTCTTATAAAATGTGATGTATGAGTCCGACTGCCTTCAAATTTCACTCATCCCAATTTTTTTTATTAACCCAAGGTCTGGTGTCAAGATGGAATACAGCGGTCCACTCCTTCTGGTACCTCTCACACAAAAAGTCGATATTTAAAAAAATATATATATTTTTTGCACAGATGGAGAAGCAATAATCCGATTTTGTTGCAACTTCTAATATCTTCGTCAGTTCTAGGTCAGGTGCGAAAAAAAATATATCGATACACTCCCTCAAGTACCTCCCCACAAAGGGTCAACATTTTGAATAATTACAAATCTAATAAAATGTGATTTCACAGTCCGATTGTCTTCAAATTTCACATATCAAAATAATTATATTATCCTATTTGGTGTTAAGACGGAATATAAAGGTCCACTCCTTCCGGTACCTCCCCCACAACAGGTCGAAATTTTGAATATCCATTAAGCTCATAAACGCGAAATTAACATCCGATTCCATTTAGACTAGGTACACCTGAGTCAACCAATCAATCAATCAATATCAACACAGGATCTGTTATAAAAACGGTAGACATCAGTGTTCACGGATAAGTGAACATGTTTTTATAATAAAAGAGAATAGCGGGGTCTACCTAGTGTAGAAGAGAAAGGTTAGTTAAACAGGGATCTTTTTAATACAGTCCACATTAAATACGATAAGAACATGTGGCGAGCAGACATTTGAGTTAGAAATAAATAATTCAATTGCTGCATGTGGTATGTTTGAGTTAGATTACGGAATGAGATCTTAACTCATACTGATAAGTAAGTGTAGCATGTTTGCTTGCCACAAGTGAGATAGCTACGCATGTTTTATGACCTCCCCTAGGGTTTATGGTGGCATGGTGCACAGGCATGTGTACATGTGTATCTCTCTATTCCTCTCTCTCTCTCTTACACTTTATGCTAGACTAGGTTAAGGAAAATTATCATAAGTAGAACTTAAGAATTATTTTAAATGAATAAATGAGTGTAGTAAAAATAGTCAAACGGTGCATACATTATTCCGCGTACATCTGGTCCATCGAGCCTTAACATAAAATAATAATAAATAAAGAATCAGCAAAATAAATGAAACGTATAACAAAATGGGCAAAACTGAAATCTGATTGAAAACAAAAGAGACATAGTTGACAGTATTCTGAAAATTAAGCAGCAGTTGAAAGATCCAATGCGCACTTGTGGAGTGGCCGTAATGGAAAAAACTGCTAGAGGAATATGGGACATTTTCCTAAAAAAAATCACGAGATATTGATGTCAAAACCTTTTAAATATGGTGACTATTACAAAAACGATGTATACGGCTACACCCGAGAATTGATGCAGGAAATTGAGGGGGCCTCACATCTGGGCAAAAAGGCGTCAGACATAAGGGATGTGACTGTGGGGTCATACTCCCGGGAGGACGATTCGTTGAAAAGCTCGGCATCGGCCAAAATCGAGTTAGAGGCCAGAGGGATCATACGAGAGATGAAATGTACCATGATTCTGATGGATAACCTAGAGACGGAAAAGGATATAGAGACAGCATTTGATTTAATCGGAAATATTGTGAAGACCGCGGAAAGGGAGATACTAACCGATCCACAAATTCAGGAACAATGGAGACGACTGTTAATGAAGAAATCAAATATGTTAGCAGCGATCAGAGAAGCTCAGTCAAAAATAGCAGAAAGGGTGGAGCAGCCGTACACCACCATTAATAAAAGGGAAATTGGAGTTTCCACATTCAGTGGTGATATAAGTGAATGGGAATCGTTTTATGATCTTTTCAAGAGCCTAGTGCACGATGCACCGTACTACACCAACGTGGAAAAAAATGCATAGGGTAAAGGCGGCGGTAAAAGGAGAGGCGAGTCATATAATACAACATCTAAGGACGCAGGACAACTCTTATGACGAGGCGCTACAGTTGTTGAAATTGACATACGAGAATCGGAGGGTGCTATTCAATAAGATGGTGGATGACATTTTGGATCAGCCAACAATGGAAAGTGAGTCCACGAAGAGCGTGTAGCAGATGCTGGACACAACAAAGAATAGCATTCAAGGCCTTAAATCCATCAATATACAATTGAAAACACCGAAATATTTTTCGCAAGGGAAACCAGGCCAAGAGAAACACAAAAGTTAAGTGACGTTATTCAGTTTTGGGAACAACAATATTTGGCGCTCGAATCAGAGGTCGAAGATAAGCTGTTTACAATCGAGATGAAGAAGAACAAGGATATCCATCTGTGTCGCTGGGGCCATAAGGTGCTTGAGGAAGCGAAAGTTGCCATGAAGATGCCTGGTGGAAATCATGCAGCTAGAAAAAGGCAGGCTGAAGAGACAAGAAATTATGAACTCTGGGGCGATAAACTGTCTAAGGACTGTAAGATGGCGTTGCGAGAGAACGATGACAATTTTCGCAACAGAAAGAGGACGACGCATAAAACGGATTCAGCCTGGAAATTAAAGCCGGCAGACAAAGGAGGTGGGACGTTCAAGATAGACCGGCTGGAAAGATGGAGGATTCCTGGATTCCTGGGTGCCATAACTTAATTTATTTTCTCTTAATTTATTTAGCTTTTTATAATTTTTATATTTTATATGTACTTTTGCCCCTGCCAAAAATGTTCACGGATAAGTGAACATGTTTTTATAATAAAAGGGAATAGCGGGGTCTACCTAGTGTAGAAGAGAAAGGTTAGTTAAACAGGGATCTTTTTAATACAGTCCACATTAAATACGATAACAACATGTGGCGAGTAGACCTTTGAGTTAGAAATAAATAATTCAATTGCTGCATGTGGTATGTTTGAGTTAGATTACGGAATGAAATCTTAACTCATACTGATAAGCAAGTGTAGCATGTTTGCTTGCCACAAGTGAGATAGCTACGCATGTTTTACGACCTCCCCTAGGCGGCATGGTGCACACGCATGTGTACATGTGTATCTCTCTATTTCTCTCTCTCTCTCTCTCTCTCTCTCTCTCTCTCTTACACTTTATGCTAGACTAGTTTAAGGAAAATTATCATAAATAGAACTTAAGAATTATTTTAAATGAATAAATCAGTGTAGTAAAAATAGTCCTCTGCCAAAATGGTCAAAGTTCGAAATAACCAAAACGTTTACAAAATCCGAAATAAGCATTATGTCTCTCTTTATATTTCACAGATCCCATTATTTCCACTAAAAAAGATCTTTTATGAAGATGGGGTATATCGGTCCACTCCTTCTGGTACCTCTTCCACAAAGGTGCAAAACTTTGAATATGCATAAAGATAATAACAACGAATTTGGAAATTTTCAAAAAATAAAATGCTTAAAAAATTCTGTTAAAATTTCAAAAATACCGCATATAGCCGTTATATTGGGGTCTATACGACGTGGACATACATAGGCATTGTTTGTCATAAGCCATTACAATATTCAAATTCGAAACTTGAAATAAACGGTGAATAATGTATCTTAAATCATCAAAATATCGTACATAAGGAGGTGCCGTTAAATTGGAGCTGTGCGAAGACCTGGACCAGCATAGACAATTTTCTGTCACAGGCTGTAGCTTCCATTACAAACTTCAAATACCACATCTCAAACAATTTCGGTGGGTATTGTATCTAAAATCGTCAAAATACCGAGTATAGGGAGGTACCGTTTTATGGGGGCTATACGAAGACGTGGACCTGCACAAACAATTTTCTGTCTTAGGGTGTAGTATCCATTTTGAACTTCAAATACCAAATTTTAAATTAATTCCGGGAAAAAGGTCGCTAAAATCATCAATATAACGAATATCGGGAGGTACCGTTATGTGGGGGCTATACGAAGACATGGACTTGCACAGACAATTTTTTATCTTAGAGTGTGGTATCCATTTAGAACTTCAAATACCAAATTTGAAACAATTCCGGTGAATAATGTCGCTAAAATCATCAAAATACCGAATATTGGGAGGTACCGTTATATAGGGGCTATACGAAGACGTGGACCTACATGGCCCATTTTCTGTTTTATGCTGCAGCGTCTATTACGAACTTCAAATGCCAACTTTGAAACGATTCCGGTAAATAATGTCGCTAAAATCATGAAACTACCGAATATGGGGGGTATGGTATATGGGGGCTATACGAAGACGTGGAGCTACATTATTACGAACTTCAACCTACATTATTACGAACTTCAAATACCAAATTTAGAACGATTCCGTTAAATACTGTCGCTAAAATCATCAAAAAACCGAATATCGGGGGGTACCGTTATATAGGGGCTATACGAAGACGTGGACCTACACAGATGATTTTCTGTCTTAGGCTGTAGTATCCATTACGAACTTCAAATGCTAAATTTAAAACAATTCCGGTGAATAATGTCGCTAAAATCATCAAAATACCGAATATCGGGTGGTACCGTTATATGGGGGCTATATGATAACTTGAACCTACATGTCCCGAACTTAACCAGTCTACTGGCAAAATATACATGTGTGCAAAATTTTAGCCTTATATCTCAATTTGTTCGAAAGATAGCGTGATTACAACAGACAGACAGACGGACAGACAGACAGACAAACAGACGGACATGGCTAAATCGTCTTAGAATTTTACGCTGATCAAGAATATATATACTTTGTTGGGTCTGACATGAGTATTTCGAGGAGTTACAAACGGAATGACAAAATTAATGTATCCTCCATAGTATGGTGGAGGGTATAAAAACTGCTAGAGGAATATGGGACATTTTCCTAACAAATCACGAGACATTGATGTCAAAACCTTTTAAATATGGTGACTATTACAAAAAGGATGTATACGGCTACACCCGAGAATTGATGCAGGAAATTGAAAGAGCATGCGATGAAATTAAAACCAATTTTCTATCTTAGACTGTACTACTCACTACGAATTTCAAATACCAAATTTGAAACAATTCCCGTGAAAAAAGTCGCTAAAATCATCAAAACTACGAATATAGGGAGGTATCGTTATATAGGGGCTATGCGAAGACGTGGACCTGCACAGACAATTTTCTGTCTTAGGGTGTAGTATCCATATTGAACTTCATATACCACATTTTAAATTAATTCCGGGAAAAAGGTCGCTAAAATCATCAAAATACCGAATATCGTTAGGTACCGTTATGTGGGGGCTATACGAAGACATGGACTTGCACAGACAATTTTCTATCTTAGAGTGTGGTATCCATTTAGAACTTCAAATACCAAATTTGAAACAATTCCGGTGAATAATGTCGCTAAAATCATAAAAATACCGAATATTGGGAGGTACCGTTATATAGGGGCTATACGAAGACGTGGACCTCCACAGATTATTTTCTGTCTTAGGCTGTAGTGTCCATTACGAAATTCAAATGCCAAATTTGAAACAATTCCGTTGAATAATGTCGCTAAAATCATCAAAATACCGAATATCGGGGGGTATGGTATATGGGGGCTATACGAAGACGTGGACCTACATTATAACGAACTTCAACCTACATTATTACTAACTTCAAATACCAAATTTAGAACGATTCCGTTAAATAATGTCGCTAAAATCATCAAAATACCGAATATCGGGGGGTACCGTTATATAGGGGCTATACGAAGACGTGGACCTACATGGCCCATTTTCTGTTTTATGCTGCAGCATCTATTACGAACTTCAAATGCCAACTTTGAAACGATTCCGGTAAATAATGTCGCTAAAATCATCAAACTACCGAATGTCGGGGGGTATGGTATATGGGGGTTATACGAAGACGTGGACCTACATTATTACGAACTTCAACCTACATTATTACGAACTTCAAATACCAAATTTAGAACGATTCCGGTAAATTATGTCGCTAAAATCATCAAACTACCGAATATCGGGGGGTATGGTATATGGGGGCTATACGAAGACGTGGACCTACATTATTACGAACTTCAACCTACATTATTACGAACTTCAAATACCAAATTTAGAACGATTCCGTTAAATAATGTCGCTAAAATCATCAAAATACCGAATATCGGGGGGTACCGCTATATAGGGGCTATACGAAGACGTGGACCTACACAGATTATTTTCTGTCTTAGGCTGTAGTATCCATTACGAACTTCAAATGCTAAATTTAAAACAATTCCGGTGAATAATGTCGCTAAAATCATCAAAATACCGAATATCGGGAGGTACCGTTATATGGGGGCTATATGATAACTTGAACCTACATGTCCCGAACTTAACCTGCCTACTGGCAAAATATACATGTGTGCAAAATGTTAGCCTTATATCTCAATTTGTTCGAAAGATAGCGTGATTACAACAGACAGACAGACGGACAGACAGACAGACGGACATGGCTAAATCGTCTTAGAATTTTACGCTGATCAAGAATATATATACTTTGTTGGGTCTGGCATGAGTATTTCGAGGAGTTACAAACGGAATGACAACAAGTAAAAAAGCTGTAAGTTCGGCCGGGCCGAACTTTTAATACCCTCCACCATTTGGTACAAATTTGGCAATTTCCAAAAAAAAATAAAATAAATAAATAAATAAAATAAAAAAAAATCCTTTAAAAATTCTGTTAAAATCTTAAAAATACCGAATGTCTATACGACGACGTGGACCTGCATAGGCAACTTTTGTCATAAGTTATAACAACATTTAAATGCGAAACTTGAAGTAAAATTTGTTTATAATATAGCTAAAATCATCAAAATACCGAATATAGGGGGTACCGTTATATGGGGGCTATACGAAGACGTGGACCTGCACAGACAATTTTCTGGCATGGGCTGAAGTATCCATTACGAACTTCAATTGCGATAAAAAATGTCGGTAAAAAATGTCCCGGTAAAAAATCCCGGTAAAAAATGTCGCTAAAATCATCAAAATACTGAATATCGGGGGGTACGGTATATGGGGCCTATACGAAGACGTGGACCTACATGGTCCATTTTCTGTTTTCTGCTGCAGTATCTATTACGAACTTCAAATACCAAATTTGGAACGGTTCCGTTAAATAATGTCGCTAAAATCATCAAAATACCGAATATCGGGGGAGGTACGGTATATGGGGGCTATAGGAAGACGTGGACCTACATGGCTCATTTTTTGACTTAGGATGTAGTATCCATTACGAACTTCAAATACCAAATTTGGAACGGTTCCGTTAAATAATGTCGCTAAAATCATCAAAATACCGAATATCGGGGGGTACCGTTATATGGGGGCTATACGAAGACGTGGACCTGCACAGATAATTTTCTGTCTTAGGCTGTAGTATCCATTACGAACTTCAAATGCCAAATTTGAAACAATTCCGGTGAATAATGTCGCTAAAATCAAATCAAAAAAAATCAAAATACCGAATATCGAGAGTTACCGTTATATAGAGGCTATATGAAAACTTGGACCTACATAACCCATTTACGAACTTAACCTGCCTACTGGCAAAATATACATGTGTGCAAAATTTTAGCCTTCTATCTCAATTTGTTCGAAAGATAGCGTGATTACAACAGACAGACAGACAGACGGACAGACAGACAGACACACAGACAGACAGACGGACATGGCTAAATCGTCTTAGAATTTTACGCTGATCAAGAATATATATACTTTGCTGGGTCTGACGTGAGTATTTCGAGGAGTTACAAACGGAATGACAAAATTAATATACCCTCCATAGTATGGTGGAGGGTATAAAAATTAATATACCCTCCATAGTATGGTGGAGGGTATAAAAACTGCTAGAGGAATATGGGACATTTTCCTAACAAATCACGAGACATTGATGTCAAAACCTTTTAAATATGGTGACTATTACAAAAAGGATGTATACGTCTACACCCGAGAATTGATGCAGGAAATTGAAAAAGCAATTGATGAAATTAAAACCGGAGAATTAAGATTCCAAATTTGATGTCGGAAAACTCAGCAGAAGCTTAAGAAACTGGATCAGAGAATAAATTGGGGGCGGCAGACAACAAAGATGATAAAAGAAAGGCGAAAAATCTAGCTCAGAAAACACAGGAAAGGGAAGAATTGGGTGCAAGGAGCATTCAATGGAATTTCCCTAGTATGCGGAGTCAAAAGGAGATTGCGGCAAGAGTAACGGCGGTGACTGCGAGCAAACACGATGAGGGGCCTCACATCTGGGCAAAAAGGCGTCAGACATAAGGGATGTGACTGTGGGGTCATACTCCCGGGAGGACGATTCGTTGAAAAGCTCGGCATCGACCAAAATCGAGTTAGAGGCCAGAGGGATCATACGAGAGGTGAAATGTACCATGATACTGATGGATAACCTAGAGACGGAAAAGGATATAGAGACAGCATTTAATTTAATCGGAAATATTGTGAAGACCGCGGAAAGGGAGTTACTAACCGATCCAGAAATAATGGAGACGACTGTTAATGAAGAAATCAAATATGTAAGCAGCGATCAGAGAAGCTCAGTCAAAAATAGCAGAAAGGGTGGAGCAGCCGTACACCACCATTAATAAAAGGGAAATTGGAGTTTCCACATTCAGTGGTGATATAAGTGAATGGGAATCGTTTCATGCACGATGCACCGTACTACACCAACGTGGAAAAAATGCATAGGCTAAAGGCGGCGGTAAAAGGAGAGGCGAGTCATATAATACAACATCTAAGGACGCAGGACAACTCTTATGACGAGACGCTACAGTTGTTGAAATTAACATACGAGAATCTGAGGGTGCTATTCAATAAGATGGTGGATGACATTTTGGATCAGCCAACAATGGATAGTGAGTCCACGAAGAGCGTGTAGCAGATGCTGGACACAACAAAGAATAGCATTCAAGGCCTTAAATCCATCAATATACAATTGAAAACACCGAAATATTTTTCGCAAGGGTTATTTTAAGGAAACAGCAAACAAGAAAGCCAAGAGAAACACAAAGTTAAGTGACGTTATTCAGTTTTTGGAACAACAATATTTGGCGTTCGAATCAGAGGTCGAAGATAAGCTGTTTACAATCGAGATGAAGAAGAACAAGGATATCCATCTGTGTCGCTGGGGCCATAAGGTGCTCAAGGAAGCGAAAGTTGCCATGAAGATGCCTGGTGGAAATCATGCAGCTAGAAAAAGGCAGGCTGAAGAGACAAGAAATTATGAACTCTGGGGCGATAAACTGTCTAAGGACTGTAAGATGGCGTTGCGAGAGAACGATGACAATTTTCGCAACAGAAATAGGACGACGCATAAAACGGATTCAACCTGGAAATTAAAGCCGGCAGACAAAGGAGGTGGGACGTTCAAGATAGACCGGCGGGAAAGATGGAGGATTCCTGGATTCCTGGGTGCCATAACTTAATTTCTTTTCTCTTAAAATGCCAGTTCCCTTAGTTTTATTTAACTTTTTATAATTTTTATATTTTATATGTACTTTTACCCCTGCCAAGAATGTTTACGGATAAGTGAACATGTTTTTACAATAAAAGAGAATAGCGGGGTCTACCTAGTGTAGAAGAGAAAGGTTAGTTAAACAGGGATCTTTTTAATACAGTCCACATTAAATACGATAACAACATGTGGCGAGTAGACCTTTGAGTTAGAAATACATAATTCAATTGCTGCATGTGGTATGTTTGAGTTAGATTACGGAATGAGATCTTAACTCATACTGATAAGCAAGTGTAGCAAGTTTGCTTGCTACAAGTGTGATAGCTACGCATGTTTTACGACCTCCCCTAGGGTTTATGGCGGCATGGTGCACAGGCATGTGTACATGTGTATCTCTCTATTTCTCTCTATCTCTCTCTCTCTTAAACTTTATGCTAGACTGTGTTAAGGAAGATTATTATAAGTAGAACTTAAGAATTATTTTAAATGAATAAATGAGTGTAGTAAAAATAGTCAAACGGTGTATACATTATTCCGCGTACATCTGGTCCATCGAGCCTTAACATAAAATAATAATAATTAAATAATCAGCAAAATAAATGAAACGTATAACAAAATGGGCAAAGCTGAAACCGTCATTGAAAACCAAAGAGACATAGTCGACAGTATTATGAAAATTAAGCAGCAGCTGAAAGATCCAATGCGCACTTGTAGAGTGGCCGTAATGGAAAAAACTGCTAGAGGAATATGGGACATTTTCCTAAAAATGAGAGAGATATTGATGTCAAAACCTTTTAAATATGGTGACTGTTTAGCTCAGAGGGTCTCCGCCGATGGGAGTAAAACGCCGAATGTGTGGAGCAGTGGACCGTAGGGGGATATGTAAAATAGAAATAAATAAAACACAAGGGTTTTTCTTAGTATAAAGTAGATCTGTTTATTCTTAGTTTGGTTAGTGGGTAACAATATTACCTGTGGCAACAATATGCCTTTCTACACACAACGATATGTGCTTTGCAAACGATATTGCGGTTGTTGTCTGTCCGAATGACAGCGAAATACTACTTGATGTCTTAAGGAGGCGGCAAAACAAGTGACAAGTAATTAGTAGTTAAAATGTCAAAGGCGCTAGCACAAGGTTACAATAAACCGTAGCGCGTACATTTTATCGACTAATTAAGGACCAAACCAGGGGTCAATAAAAACCAATTTTGAATGCAATTCTAAATTAAACATGCCGACCCCCTTGAAACATTAAATCATGTTTCAACACAATTAACTTAATCTAAATTAGTTCCAGTAGTAGGTACCGGTTGCATAGTGCAGTGTGAGTTTTTTTCTAACAAAATGTAGGGAATGGAAACGCAGATGAATCTGCAGTAACAGATTCGGGATCCATCTCCGCTACAACGATAATATGAAGCCGCAGTTGAATCTGCAGTAACAGATTCGGACTTCAATCAAGCTATGTTAATACACGATATGTAATACTTTGAAGCCGCAGATGAACCTGCAGTTACAGATTCGGACTTCAATCGAGCTAAGTGTTTCCCGAAACGATATTCGAGGGGGGTTCCAATTGAGACCCTGTGCCAATGTCGGTATATAAATCGGCAGCTGTCGCGGGACCGATTTTACGCGAAGGTTGTCCTACAATGTTGTTTGCAACTTTCAATTTCTTTTTATGACTGCCTTCCGAAAAATGCATTTTTATAAACTTAATAAGGTTGCTTTTAGACATTTTGTACAGCGATTTTGAACGAACAAAATTAGATTTTTGATTTTCGACTCCAACCGATGTGGAGAATATACATTTCGAGGGACGAAAAACTGGGGCTGAAGCTGACAACAACGATTTTGACGAGCTTGCCTGAGCTTTTGGAGTCAGAACCGGAAACGAACTATTCGGTTTTAATGACTCGCGATGTAATAACGTGTGATGACGTTGACCACATTTCATACAACTATTTTTACTAGTACAATTTACTAGTCTATGCCCCTTTACCAAACAATTTATACAATGTTCGTGGCGCTTGACGAATGCAAACCTATTTGCGGGGGATAATTCCTTAAATTTTGAGCAAAAATGAAGTCGATGGCATTTATCTCGACAAAGAGAACATGATTTTCCAATTGAAGGGGAAGATGAACATTTGGAATGGGAATTCCTAGCAGTATTTAACGAATCTGAGCTAGGCGAAGGAATCGATTTCTCTTGATAACTTTTCAAACACACATGCGTGTTTATTCTTTCTGAAAGGAAGGTGTCTAAATCTTTCCACGAAGAAAGAGCCGCTTTGTTTTTAAAACCTTGTTCCCAAAGCATTTGAGTTTCTTTCGGTAAACGTTGAAGGCAAAGATATACCAGTATCGGATCCCATTGATCTGTGGGAACGTTATAGGTCGACATTGAGGAGATACAACGATTAATTCCACATCTAATCTCTTTCAAACCAGAGATTGTTTCCTTGTCGAGAACCGGAAGACAAAATAGCGACGACAACTGATGATGTACCAAAATTCGAATATTGTCGTACTCATCATTTAATGCTTTCCAAGCGAAAGCGAATCCACGATTTGTTAAAGGAAATTGCGAAACTATTTCCCTTGCATCACCAGCAGTCTTTTGCAGCAAGTAATACAGGCGCTGCACATCACTCAAGCGAGAGTTATTTATATAAATGGCGCTAAACAAATCCCGAAAGGAAGGCCAAGAAGAAAAATCTCCCTCAAAAATATCAATATCAATAGGGGGCAGTGCCATATTGTGAACGATATCACAACCAGAAGAAATACTTGCGGCAATATTTTCCTGCGATTCAGGAACCAAAAGAGATTGAGCCGATTGCTCTTGATTTTTATCCGCGTTTTTAATCAAACTTTTTAATACACAACGAGTTTTTATAATTTTTCTATTAATTGTGGCCATAGTGCTCGAATAAATGTTTAAAGAAGCGTTGTGTTTATTTTCTGCCAAATGCAGATGTTCTTTTGTTACATTTTCCGAATTTTCTAAAAGACGCAACGATTTATTTACCGATTGCCATAGTTTTTCTAACTTGCTCTTCCTTTCCTCTAAATAACTAATATCTATACCATCATCTACTGCACCGATTTTTGCACCAAATTCTATCAGAGCGTCTGAGTCTCTTATGAAATTTTGTAGAGGAGCGAAGGCCATAATTATCACAAAAAAACACTGAACCAATTTGGGGAAAAATACAAAAATAAATAAAATAACTATTTTATTTTTATTTATTTAACTTGTCAAAATGACCGCCTATAGGGTGTGTTAATTTTTAAAAGATCGAAAACAACAACAAAAATTAAATACACTAAAGTATTTATATTAATCTAACTTTAATAATAACATTAATTTTACACCCAATGCCAACTAATATAACAAACCAAAGTGGGCGACCAACGTAGTGTAGCTACTCAACCTAAACGGACACGACAGAAAGAGGAATACACAAAAATATTCTTCGTTCGTTTGTTATGTTCGTTCACTGATCTAACAATGCACAAACAACAAGTGCTGATCAGAGAACGACGACAAAGCAAGCAAACGGCGGTGGGGGTTCAAACAGTGTTGCTGTTGTTTGCGACAACGAATTTGAAATGTGACTGTTGTTACAACAAAAGAAAAGAATAAATGTAACAACAACAATTTGCAATATTACAGCGGACAGACCAAACAAAAAGAATAATATTGCAATCTTTGCTTTATGCGTAAAGCACACCAAACTAAGAGCAAGCAACAACAATACCTGACGAAGGTTTTATTGGTATCAACGAAACGAAATATTGAATGTTTTGTTGTTTTACATGAAACAAACAAAGAAAATTAGCAAACGATTTTTGCAACGATTTTCTTTTGGAGTTTTGTTTTGATTATGATGCTGCCGAATGCAAGCATCCAAAATAGAAGCCGCGGGAAACAAAACAAGAGGCAAAGAGGTGACGTTGTAAAACGAACTTTGTACCTAAACAAACCGATTGTTTGTTATTGTCGCGGCAATTTACTAACGAGAGCTCACTTTAAAACACTGCACTATACGTACCTTGTAATGCAGGATTAATGGACTGTAAATTTTGGATTCCAAATGCGTTCAAGAGGGCTGGAATATCCGGTTCGATTGGACCAATGTTTAGCTCAGAGGGTCTCCGCCGATGGGAATAAAACGCCGAATGCGTGGAGCAGTGGACCGTAGGGGGATATGTAAAATAGAAATAAATAAAACACAAAGGTTTTTCTTAGTATAAAGTAGATCTGTTTATTCTTAGTTTGGTTAGTGGGTAACAATATTACCTGTGGCAACAATATGCCTTTCTACACACAACGATATGTGCTTTGCAAACGATATTGCGGTTGTTGTCTGTCCGAATGACAGCGAAATACTACTTGATGTCTTAAGGAGGCGGCAAAACAAGTGACAAGTAATTAGTAGTTAAAATGTCAAAGGCGCTAGCACAAGGTTGCAATAAACCGTAGCGCGTACATTTTATCGACTAATTAAGGACCAAACCAGGGGTCAATAAAAACCAATTTTGAATGCAATTCTAAATTAAACAGTGACTATTACAAAAAGGATGTATACGTCTACGCCCGAGAATTGATGCAGGAAATTGAAAAAGCAATTGATGAAATTAAAACCGGAGAATTAAGATTCCAAAAATTGATGTCGGAAAACTCAGCAGAAGCTTAAGAAACTGGATCAGAGAATAAATTGGGGGCGGCAGACAACAAAGATGATAAAAGAAAGGCGAAAAATCTAGCTCAGAAAACACAGGAAAGGGAAGAATTGGGTGCAAGGAGCATTCAATGGAATTTCCCTAGTATGCGGAGTCAAAAGGAGATTGCGGCAAGAGTAACGGCGGTGACGGCGAGCAAACACGTTGAGGGGCCTCACATCTGGGCAAAAAGGCGTCAGACATAAGGGATGTGACTGTGGGGTCATACTCCCGGGAGGACGATTCGTTGAAAAGCTCGGCATCGACCAAAATCGAGTTAGAGGCCAGAGGGATCATACGAGAGGTGAAATGTACCATGATACTGATGAATAACCTAGAGACGGAAAAGGATATAGAGACAGCATTTGATTTAATCGGAAATATTGTGAAGACCGCGGAAATGGAGATACTAACCGATCCAGAAATTCAGGAACAATGGAGACGACTGTTAATGAAGAAATCAAATATGTAAGCAGCGATCAGAGAAGCTCAGTCAAAAATAGCAGAAAGGGTGGAGCAGCCGTACACCACCATTAATAAAAGGGAAATTGGAGTTTCCACATTCAGTGGTGATATAAGTGAATGGGAATCGTTTCATGCACGATGCACCGTACTACACCAACGTGGAAAAAATGCATAGGCTAAAGGCGGCGGTAAAAGGAGAGGCGAGTCATATAATACAACATCTAAGGACGCAGGACAACTCTTATGACGAGACGCTACAGTTGTTGAAATTAACATACGAGAATCGGAGGGTGCTATTCAATAAGATGGTGGATGACATTTTGGATCAGCCAACAATGGATAGTGAATCCACGAAGAGCGTGTAGCAGATGCTGGACACAACAAAGAATAGCATTCAAGGCCTTAAATCCATCAATATACAATTGAAAACACCGAAATATTTTTCGCAAGGGTTATTTTAAGGAAACAGCAAACAAGAAAGCCAAGAGAAACACAAAAGTTAAGTGACGTTATTCAGTTTTTGGAACAACAATATTTGGCGTTCGAATCAGAGGTCGAAGATAAGCTGTTTACAATCGAGATGAAGAAGAACAAGGATATCCATCTGTGTCGCTGGGGCCATAAGGTGCTCAAGGAAGCGAAAGTTGCCATGAAGATGCCTGGTGAAAATCATGCAGCTAGAAAAAGGCAGGCTGAAGAGACAAGAAATTATGAACTCTGGGGCGATAAACTGTCTAAGGACTGTAAGATGGCGTTGCGAGAGAACGATGACAATTTTCGCAACAGAAATAGGACGACGCATAAAACGGATTCAACCTGGAAATTAAAGCCGGCAGACAAAGAAGGTGGGACGTTCAAGATAGACCGGCGGGAAAGATGGAGGATTCCTGGATTCCTGGGTGCCATAACTTAATTTCTTTTCTCTTAAAATGCCAGTTCCCTTAGTTTTATTTAACTTTTTATAATTTTTATATTTTATATGTACTTTTACCCCTGCCAAGAATGTTTACGGATAAGTGAACATGTTTTTACAATAAAAGAGAATAGCGGGGTCTACCTAGTGTAGAAGAGAAAGGTTAGTTAAACAGGGATCTTTTTAATACAGTCCACATTAAATACGATAACAACATGTGGCGAGCAGACCTTTTAGTTAGAAATACATAATTCAATTGCTGCATGTGGTATGTTTGAGTTAGATTACGGAATGAGATCTTAACTCATACTGATAAGCAAGTGTAGCAAGTTTGCTTGCTACAAGTGTGATAGCTACGCATGTTTTACGACCTCCCCTAGGGTTTATGGCGGCATGGTGCACAGGCATGTGTACATGTGTATCTCTCTATTTCTCTCTATCTCTCTCTCTCTTAAACTTTATGCTAGACTGTGTTAAGGAAGATTATTATAAGTAGAACTTAAGAATTATTTTAAATGAATAAATGAGTGTAGTAAAAATAGTCAAACGGTGTATACATTATTCCGCGTACATCTGGTCCATCGAGCCTTAACATAAAATAATAATAATTAAATAATCAGCAAAATAAATGAAACGTATAACAAAATGGGCAAAACTGAAACCGTCATTGAAAACCAAAGAGACATAGTCGACAGTATTATGAAAATTAAGCAGCAGCTGAAAGATCCAATGCGCACTTGTAGAGTGGCCGTAATGGAAAAAACTGCTAGAGGAATATGGGACATTTTCCTAAAAATGAGAGAGATATTGATGTCAAAACCTTTTAAATATGGTGACTGTTTAGCTCAGAGGGTCTCCGCCGATGGGAGTAAAACGCCGAATGTGTGGAGCAGTGGACCGTAGGGGGATATGTAAAATAGAAATAAATAAAACACAAGGGTTTTTCTTAGTATAAAGTAGATCTGTTTATTCTTAGTTTGGTTAGTGGGTAACAATATTACCTGTGGCAACAATATGCCTTTCTACACACAACGATATGTGCTTTGCAAACGATATTGCGGTTGTTGTCTGTCCGAATGACAGCGAAATACTACTTGATGTCTTAAGGAGGCGGCAAAACAAGTGACAAGTAATTAGTAGTTAAAATGTCAAAGGCGCTAGCACAAGGTTACAATAAACCGTAGCGCGTACATTTTATCGACTAATTAAGGACCAAACCAGGGGTCAATAAAAACCAATTTTGAATGCAATTCTAAATTAAACATGCCGACCCCCTTGAAACATTAAATCATGTTTCAACACAATTAACTTAATCTAAATTAGTTCCAGTAGTAGGTACCGGTTGCATAGTGCAGTGTGAGTTTTTTTCTAACAAAATGTAGGGAATGGAAACGCAGATGAATCTGCAGTAACAGATTCGGGATCCATCTCCGCTACAACGATAATATGAAGCCGCAGTTGAATCTGCAGTAACAGATTCGGACTTCAATCAAGCTATGTTAATACACGATATGTAATACTTTGAAGCCGCAGATGAACCTGCAGTTACAGATTCGGACTTCAATCGAGCTAAGTGTTTCCCGAAACGATATTCGAGGGGGGTTCCAATTGAGACCCTGTGCCAATGTCGGTATATAAATCGGCAGCTGTCGCGGGACCGATTTTACGCGAAGGTTGTCCTACAATGTTGTTTGCAACTTTCAATTTCTTTTTATGACTGCCTTCCGAAAAATGCATTTTTATAAACTTAATAAGGTTGCTTTTAGACATTTTGTACAGCGATTTTGAACGAACAAAATTAGATTTTTGATTTTCGACTCCAACCGATGTGGAGAATATACATTTCGAGGGACGAAAAACTGGGGCTGAAGCTGACAACAACGATTTTGACGAGCTTGCCTGAGCTTTTGGAGTCAGAACCGGAAACGAACTATTCGGTTTTAATGACTCGCGATGTAATAACGTGTGATGACGTTGACCACATTTCATACAACTATTTTTACTAGTACAATTTACTAGTCTATGCCCCTTTACCAAACAATTTATACAATGTTCGTGGCGCTTGACGAATGCAAACCTATTTGCGGGGGATAATTCCTTAAATTTTGAGCAAAAATGAAGTCGATGGCATTTATCTCGACAAAGAGAACATGATTTTCCAATTGAAGGGGAAGATGAACATTTGGAATGGGAATTCCTAGCAGTATTTAACGAATCTGAGCTAGGCGAAGGAATCGATTTCTCTTGATAACTTTTCAAACACACATGCGTGTTTATTCTTTCTGAAAGGAAGGTGTCTAAATCTTTCCACGAAGAAAGAGCCGCTTTGTTTTTAAAACCTTGTTCCCAAAGCATTTGAGTTTCTTTCGGTAAACGTTGAAGGCAAAGATATACCAGTATCGGATCCCATTGATCTGTGGGAACGTTATAGGTCGACATTGAGGAGATACAACGATTAATTCCACATCTAATCTCTTTCAAACCAGAGATTGTTTCCTTGTCGAGAACCGGAAGACAAAATAGCGACGACAACTGATGATGTACCAAAATTCGAATATTGTCGTACTCATCATTTAATGCTTTCCAAGCGAAAGCGAATCCACGATTTGTTAAAGGAAATTGCGAAACTATTTCCCTTGCATCACCAGCAGTCTTTTGCAGCAAGTAATACAGGCGCTGCACATCACTCAAGCGAGAGTTATTTATATAAATGGCGCTAAACAAATCCCGAAAGGAAGGCCAAGAAGAAAAATCTCCCTCAAAAATATCAATATCAATAGGGGGCAGTGCCATATTGTGAACGATATCACAACCAGAAGAAATACTTGCGGCAATATTTTCCTGCGATTCAGGAACCAAAAGAGATTGAGCCGATTGCTCTTGATTTTTATCCGCGTTTTTAATCAAACTTTTTAATACACAACGAGTTTTTATAATTTTTCTATTAATTGTGGCCATAGTGCTCGAATAAATGTTTAAAGAAGCGTTGTGTTTATTTTCTGCCAAATGCAGATGTTCTTTTGTTACATTTTCCGAATTTTCTAAAAGACGCAACGATTTATTTACCGATTGCCATAGTTTTTCTAACTTGCTCTTCCTTTCCTCTAAATAACTAATATCTATACCATCATCTACTGCACCGATTTTTGCACCAAATTCTATCAGAGCGTCTGAGTCTCTTATGAAATTTTGTAGAGGAGCGAAGGCCATAATTATCACAAAAAAACACTGAACCAATTTGGGGAAAAATACAAAAATAAATAAAATAACTATTTTATTTTTATTTATTTAACTTGTCAAAATGACCGCCTATAGGGTGTGTTAATTTTTAAAAGATCGAAAACAACAACAAAAATTAAATACACTAAAGTATTTATATTAATCTAACTTTAATAATAACATTAATTTTACACCCAATGCCAACTAATATAACAAACCAAAGTGGGCGACCAACGTAGTGTAGCTACTCAACCTAAACGGACACGACAGAAAGAGGAATACACAAAAATATTCTTCGTTCGTTTGTTATGTTCGTTCACTGATCTAACAATGCACAAACAACAAGTGCTGATCAGAGAACGACGACAAAGCAAGCAAATTGCGGTGGGGGTTCAAACAGTGTTGCTGTTGTTTGCGACAACGAATTTGAAATGTGACTGTTGTTACAACAAAAGAAAAGAATAAATGTAACAACAACAATTTGCAATATTACAGCGGACAGACCAAACAAAAAGAATAATATTGCAATCTTTGCTTTATGCGTAAAGCACACCAAACTAAGAGCAAGCAACAACAATACCTGACGAAGGTTTTATTGGTATCAACGAAACGAAATATTGAATGTTTTGTTGTTTTACATGAAACAAAACAAAGAAAATTAGCAAACGATTTTTGCAACGATTTTCTTTTGGAGTTTTGTTTTGATTATGATGCTGCCGAATGCAAGCATCCAAAATAGAAGCCGCGGGAAACAAAACAAGAGGCAAAGAGGTGACGTTGTAAATCGAACTTTGTACCTAAACAAACCGATTGTTTGTTATTGTCGCGGCAATTTACTAACGAGAGCTCACTTTAAAACACTGCACTATACGTACCTTGTAATGCAGGATTAATGGACTGTAAATTTTGGATTCCAAATGCGTTCAAGAGGGCTGGAATATCCGGTTCGATTGGACCAATGTTTAGCTCAGAGGGTCTCCGCCGATGGGAATAAAACGCCGAATGCGTGGAGCAGTGGACCGTAGGGGGATATGTAAAATAGAAATAAATAAAACACAAAGGTTTTTCTTAGTATAAAGTAGATCTGTTTATTCTTAGTTTGGTTAGTGGGTAACAATATTACCTGTGGCAACAATATGCCTTTCTACACACAACGATATGTGCTTTGCAAACGATATTGCGGTTGTTGTCTGTCCGAATGACAGCGAAATACTACTTGATGTCTTAAGGAGGCGGCAAAACAAGTGACAAGTAATTAGTAGTTAAAATGTCAAAGGCGCTAGCACAAGGTTGCAATAAACCGTAGCGCGTACATTTTATCGACTAATTAAGGACCAAACCAGGGGTCAATAAAAACCAATTTTGAATGCAATTCTAAATTAAACAGTGACTATTACAAAAAGGATGTATACGTCTACGCCCGAGAATTGATGCAGGAAATTGAAAAAGCAATTGATGAAATTAAAACCGGAGAATTAAGATTCCAAAAATTGATGTCGGAAAACTCAGCAGAAGCTTAAGAAACTGGATCAGAGAATAAATTGGGGGCGGCAGACAACAAAGATGATAAAAGAAAGGCGAAAAATCTAGCTCAGAAAACACAGGAAAGGGAAGAATTGGGTGCAAGGAGCATTCAATGGAATTTCCCTAGTATGCGGAGTCAAAAGGAGATTGCGGCAAGAGTAACGGCGGTGACGGCGAGCAAACACGTTGAGGGGCCTCACATCTGGGCAAAAAGGCGTCAGACATAAGGGATGTGACTGTGGGGTCATACTCCCGGGAGGACGATTCGTTGAAAAGCTCGGCATCGACCAAAATCGAGTTAGAGGCCAGAGGGATCATACGAGAGGTGAAATGTACCATGATACTGATGGATAACCTAGAGACGGAAAAGGATATAGAGACAGCATTTGATTTAATCGGAAATATTGTGAAGACCGCGGAAAGGGAGTTACTAACCGATCCAGAAATAATGGAGACGACTGTTAATGAAGAAATCAAATATGTAAGCAGCGATCAGAGAAGCTCAGTCAAAAATAGCAGAAAGGGTGGAGCAGCCGTACACCACCATTAATAAAAGGGAAATTGGAGTTTCCACATTCAGTGGTGATATAAGTGAATGGGAATCGTTTCATGATATTTTCAAGAGCCTAGTGCATGATGCACCGTACTACACCAACGCGGAAAAAATGCATAGGCTAAAGGCGGCGGTAAAAGGAGAGGCGAGTCATATAATACAACATCTAAGGACGCAGGACAACTCTTATGACGAGACGCTACAGTTGTTGAAATTAACATACGAGAATCGGAGGGTGCTATTCAATAAGATGGTGGATGACATTTTGGATCAGCCAACAATGGATAGTGAATCCACGAAGAGCGTGTAGCAGATGCTGGAGACAACAAAGAATAGCATTCAAGGCCTTAAATCCATCAATATACAATTGAAAACACCGAAATATTTTTCGCAAGGGTTATTTTAAGGAAACAGCAAACAAGAAAGCCAAGAGAAACACAAAGTTAAGTGACGTTATTCAGTTTTTGGAACAACAATATTTGGCGTTCGAATCAGAGGTCGAAGATAAGCTGTTTACAATCGAGATGAAGAAGAACAAGGATATCCATCTGTGTCGCTGGGGCCATAAGGTGCTCAAGGAAGCGAAAGTTGCCATGAAGATGCCTGGTGGAAATCATGCAGCTAGAAAAAGGCAGGCTGAAGAGACAAGAAATTATGAACTCTGGGGCGATAAACTGTCTAAGGACTGTAAGATGGCGTTGCGAGAGAACGATGACAATTTTCGCAACAGAAATAGGACGACGCATAAAACGGATTCAACCTGGAAATTAAAGCCGGCAGACAAAGGAGGTGGGACGTTCAAGATAGACCGGCGGGAAAGATGGAGGATTCCTGGATTCCTGGGTGCCATAACTTAATTTCTTTTCTCTTAAAATGCCAGTTCCCTTAGTTTTATTTAACTTTTTATAATTTTTATATTTATATGTACTTTTACCCCTGCCAAGAATGTTTACGGATAAGTGAACATGTTTTTACAATAAAAGAGAATAGCGGGGTCTACCTAGTGTAGAAGAGAAAGGTTAGTTAAACAGGGATCTTTTTAATACAGTCCACATTAAATACGATAACAACATGTGGCGAGTAGACCTTTGAGTTAGAAATACATAATTCAATTGCTGCATGTGGTATGTTTGAGTTAGATTACGGAATGAGATCTTAACTCATACTGATAAGCAAGTGTAGCAAGTTTGCTTGCTACAAGTGAGATAGCTGCGCATGTTTTATGACCTCCCCTAGGGTTTATGGCGGCATGGTGCACAGGCATGTGTACATGTGTATCTCTCTATTTCTCTCTCTCTCTCTTACACTTTATGCTAGACTGTGTTAAGGAAAATTATCATAAGTAGAACTTAAGAATTATTTTAAATGAATAAATCAGTGTAGTAAAAATAGTCCTCTGCCTCTGCCAAAATGGTCAAAGTTTGGAATAACCAAAACGTTTAAAAAATCCGAAATAAGCATTATGTCTCTCTTAATATTTCACACATCCCATTATTTCCACTAAAAAATATCTGTTGTGAAGATGGGGTATATCGGTCAACTCCTTCTGGTACCTCTTCCACAAAGGTGTAAAACTTTGAATATGCATAAAGATAATAACAAGTTAAAAAGCAATAAGTTAGTAAGGCCGGGCCGAACTTTTAATACCCTCCACCATTTGCAACGAATTTGGAAATTTTCAAAAAATAAAATGCTTAAAAATTCCGTTAAAATTTTAAAAATACCGCATATAGCCGTTATATTGGGATCTATACGACGTGGACATACATAGGCATTGTTTGTCATAAGCCATTACAATTTTCAAATTCGAAACTTGAAATAAACGGTGAATAATGTATCTTAAATCATCAAAATATCTTATGTAAGAAGGTGCCGTTAAATTGGAGCTGTGCGAAGACCTGGACCAGCATAGACAATTTTCTGTCACAGGCTGTAGCTTCCATTACGAACTTCAAATACCACATCTCAAACAATTTCGGTGGGTATTGTACATAAAATCATCAAAATACCGAATATTGGGAGGTACCGTTATATGGGTGCTATATGAAAACGTGGACGTACATGGTCCATTTACGAACTTAACCTGCCTACTGGAAAAATAAGCATGTGTGCAAAATTTTAGCCATCTATCTCAATTCATTCGAAAGATAGCGCGATTACAACAGACATACGGACATCGCTAAATCGACTTAGAATGTTACGCTGATCAAGAATATATATACTTTGTTGGGTCTATTATGAGTATTTCGAGGAGTTACAAACGGAATGACAAAGTTAATATACCTTCCATAGTATGGTGGAGGGTATAAAAAGCGAAATAAACACTCGGTTCCCTTCAATACTTGCTGTATATTTTCATCGACACAAGATCTGTTATAAAGAGAGATCGGACATTTTTATATCCTCCCCCATACTATGGAGGGTATATTAACTTTGTCATTCCGTTTGTAACTCCTCGAAATACTCATGTCAGACCCAACAAAGTATGTATATTCTTGATCAGCGAAAAATTCTAAGTCGATTTAGCGATGTCCGTCTGTCTGTCTGTCCGTCTGTCTGTCTGTCTGTCTGTCTGTCTGTCCGTCTGTCTGTCTGTCCGTCTGTCTGTTGTAATCACGCTATCTTTCGAATGAATTGAGATAGATGGCTAAAATTTTGCACACATGTTAATTTTTCCAGTAGGCAGGTTAAGTTCGTAAATGGACCATGTAGGTCCACGTTTTCATATAGCCCCCATAAAACGGTAACCCCCTAATATTCGGTATTTTGATGATTTTAGCGACATTATTATCCGGAATTGTTTCAAATTTGGTATTTGAAGTTCCAAATGGATACTACACCCTAAGATAGAAAATTGTCTGTGCAAGTCTATGTCTTCGTATAGCCCCCATATAACGGTACCTCCCGATATTAGGTATTTTGATGATTTTAGCGACATTATTCACGGGAATTGTTTCAAATCTGGTATTTGAAGTTCCAAATGGATACTACACCCTAAGACAGAAAATTGTCTTTGCAGGTCCACGTCTTCGTATAGCCCCAATATAACGGTACCTCCCTATATTCGGTATTTTGATGATTTTAGCGACGTTATTCACCGGAATTGTTTCAAATTTGGTATTTGAAGTTCCAAATGGATACTACACCCTAAGACTGAAAATTGTCTGTGCAGGTCCACGTCTTCGTATAGCCCCCATATAACGGCACCTCGCTATGTTCGGTATTTTGATGATTTTAGCGACATTATTATCCGGAATTGTTTAAAATTTGGTATTTGAAGTTCGTTATGAGAACTACAGTCTGTGACAGAAAATTGTTGGTGCGGGTCCAGTTTCGAATTTGAATATGATAATGGCTTATGACAAACAATGCATATGTATGTCCACGTCGTATAGACCCCAATATAACGGCTATATTCTGTATTTTTAAAATTTTAACAGAATTTTTTAAGGATTTTATTTTTTGAAAATTTCCAAATTCGTTGCAAATGGTGGAGGGTATTAAAAGTTCGGCCCGGCCGAACTTTCTGCTTTTTAACTTGTTTTTCCTAGATTTTGAAAAATAAAACGTTCAAAGAAAGCGAAATAAGCATTAAACAAAATTCAAATTTCACACATACAAACATTTTAGCTAATATAATATCTGTTGTGCAGATGATATATATCTGTGAACTCCTTCTGGTACCTCACTCCGAAAGGTTCACGATCTTCAAAACTTTTATCGCTCATAACTTGCGAAACAAATCAGCGATTCTGCACAACTTGCTATATCTAAATTATCTCTCTATTATCTATAAATTGAATATAAATGTTCGATTTTAGATGAAGCATATCTGGTACCTCAACAAACAACAAACAAGAAAGCCAAGAGAAACACAAAAGTTTAGTGACGTTATTCAGTTTTTGGAACAACAATATTTGGCGTTCGAATCAGAGGTCGAAGATAAAGTGTTTACAATCGAGATGAAGAAGAACAAGGATATCCATCTGTATCGCTGGGGCCATAAGGTGCTCAAGGAAGCGAAAGTTGCCATGAAGGTGCCTGGTGGAAATCATGCAGCTAGAAAAAGGCAGGCTGAAGAGACAAGAAATTATGAACTAAGGACTGTAAGATGGCGTTGCGAGAGAACGATGACAATTTTCGCAACAGAAAGAGGACGACGCATAAAAGGGATTCAGCCTGGAAATTAAAGCCGGCAGACAAAGGAGGTGGGATGTTCAAGATAGACCGGCTGGAAAGATGGAGGAGTTTCCTGGGTGCCATAACTTAATTTCTTTTCTCTTAAAATATCAGTTCCCTTAGTTTTATTTAACTTTTTATAATTTTTATATTTTATATGTACTTTTGCCCCTGCCAAGAATGTTCACGGATAAGTGAACATGTTTTTATAATAAAAGAGAATAGCGGGGTCTACCTAGTGTAGAAGAGAAAGGTTAGTTAAACAGGGATCTTTTTAATACAGTCCACATTAAATACGATAACAACATGTGGCGAGCAGACCTCTTAGTTAGAAATACATAATTCAATTGCTGCATGTGGTATGTTTGAGTTAGATTACGGAATGAGATCTTAACTCATACTGATAAGCAAGTGTAGCAAGTTTGCTTGCTACAAGTGAGATAGCTGCGCATGTTTTACGACCTCCCCTAGGGTTTATGGCGGCATGGTGCACAGGCATGTGTACATGTGTATCTCTCTATTTCTCTCTCTCTCTCTCTTACACTTTATGCTAGACTGTGTTAAGGAAAATTATCATAAGTAGAACTTAAGAATTATTTTAAATGAATAAATGAGTGCAGTAAAAATAGTCAAACGGTGCATACATTATTCCGCGTACATCTGGTCCATCGAGCCTTAACATAAAATAATAATAATTAAATAATCAGCAAAATAAATGAAACGTATAACAAAATGGGCAAAACTGAGACCCAGACATAAGGGATGTGACTGTGGGGTCATACTTCCGGGAGGACGATTCGTTGAAAAGCTCGGCATCGACCAAAATCGAGTTAGAGGCCAGAGGGATCATACGAGAGGTGAAATGTACCATGATACTGATGAATAACCTAGAGACGGAAAAGGATATAGAGACAGCATTTGATTTAATCGGAAATATTGTGAAGACCGCGGAAAGGGAGATACTAACCGATCCAGAAATTCAGGAACAATGGAGACGACTGTTAATGAAGAAATCAAATATGTAAGCAGCGATCAGAGAAGCTCAGTCAAAAATAGCAGAAAGGGTGGAGCAGCCGTACACCACCATTAATAAAAGGGAAATTGGAGTTTCCACATTCAGTGGTGATATAAGTGAATGGGAATCGTTTCATGCACGATGCACCGTACTACACCAACGTGGAAAAAATGCATAGGCTAAAGGCGGCGGTAAAAGGAGAGGCGAGTCATATAATACAACATCTAAGGACGCAGGACAACTCTTATGACGAGACGCTACAGTTGTTGAAATTAACATACGAGAATCGGAGGGTGCTATTCAATAAGATGGTGGATGACATTTTGGATCAGCCAACAATGGATAGTGAATCCACGAAGAGCGTGTAGCAGATGCTGGACACAACAAAGAATAGCATTCAAGGCCTTAAATCCATCAATATACAATTGAAAACACCGAAATATTTTTCGCAAGGGTTATTTTAAGGAAACAGCAAACAAGAAAGTCAAGAGAAACACAAAAGTTAAGTGACGTTATTCAGTTTTTGGAACAACAATATTTGGCGTTCGAATCAGAGGTCGAAGATAAGCTGTTTACAATCGAGATGAAGAAGAACAAGGATATCCATCTGTGTCGCTGGGGCCATAAGGTGCTCAAGGAAGCGAAAGTTGCCATGAAGATGCCTGGTGGAAATCATGCAGCTAGAAAAAGGCAGGCTGAAGACCACAAGAAATTATGAACTCTGGGCGATAAACTGTCTAAGGACTGTAAGATGGCGTTGCGAGAGAACGATGACAATTTTCGCAACAGAAAGAGGACGACGCATAAAACGGATTCAGCCTGGAAATTAAAGCCGGCAGACAAAGGAGGTGGGACGTTCAAGATAGACCGGCTGGAAAGATGGAGGATTCCTAAATGCCATAACTTAATTTCTTTTCTCTTAAAATGCCAGTTCCCTTAGTTTTATTTAACTTTTTATAATTTTTATATTTTATATGTACTTTTGTCAATGTCAAGTATGTTTACGGATAAGTGAACATGTTTTTACAATAAAAGAGAATAGCGGGGTCTACCTAGTGTAGAAGAGAAAGGTTAGTTAAACAGGGATCTTTTTAATACAGTCCACATTAAATACGATAACAACATGTGGCGAGTAGACCTGAAGACCATGAAGATACCTGGTGGAAATCATGCAGCTAGAAAAAGGCAGGCTGAAGAGACAAGAAATTATGAACTCTGGGGCGATAAACTGTCTAAGGACTGTAAGACGACGTTGCGAGAGAACGATGACAATTTTCGCAACAGAAAGAGGACGACGCATAAAACGGATTCAACCTGGAAATTAAAGCCGGCAGACAAAGGAGGTGGGACGTTCAAGATAGACCGGCTGGAAAGATGGAGGATTCCTGGATTCCTGGGTGCCATAACTTAATTTCTTTTCTCTTAAAATGCCAGTTCCCTTAGTTTTATTTAACTTTTTATAATTTTTATATTTTATATGTACTTTTTCCCCTGCCAAAAATGTTTACGGATAAGTGAACATGTTTTTACAATAAAAGAGAATAGCGGGGTCTACCTAGTGTAGAAGAGAAAGGTTAGTTAAACAGGATCTTTTTAATACAGTCCACATTAAATACGATAACAACATGTGGCGAGTAGACCTGAAGACCATGAAGATGCCTGGTGGAAATCATGCAGCTAGAAAAAGGCAGGCTGAAGAGACAAGAAATTATGAACTCTGGGGCGATAAACTGTCTAAGCACTGTAAGATGGCGTTGCGAGAGAACGATGACAATTTTCGCAACAGAAAGAGGACGACGCATAAAACGGATTCAACCTGGAAATTAAAGCCGGCAGACAAAGGAGGTGGGACGTTCAAGATAGACCGAAGATGGAGGATTCCTGGATTCCTGGGTGCCATAACTTAATTTCTTTTCTCTTAAAATGCCAGTGTAGAAGAGAAAGGTTAGTTAAACAGGGATCTTTTTAATACAGTCCACATTAAATACGATAACAACCTGTGGCGAGTAGACCTTTGAGTTAGAAATACATAATTCAATTGCTGCATGTGGTATGTTTGAGTTAGATTACGGAATGAGATCTTAACTCATACAGATAAGCAAGTGTAGCAAGTTTGCTTGCTACAAGTGAGATAGCTGCGCATGTTTTACGACCTCCCCTAGGGTTTATGGCGGCATGGTGCACAGGCATGTGTACATGTGTATCTCTCTGTCTCTCTCTCTCTCTCTCTCTCTTACACTTTATGCTAGACTGTATTAAGGAAAATTATCATAAGTAGAACTTAAGAATTATTTTAAATGAATAAATCAGTGTAGTAAAAATAGTCCTCTGCCTCTGCCAAAATGGTCAAAGTTTGGAATAACCAAAACGTTTACAAAATCCGAAATAAGCATTATGTCTCTCTTTATATTTCACACATCCTATTATTTCCACTAAAAAGATCTGTTGTGAAGATGGGGTATATCGGTCCACTCCTTCTGGTACCTCTTCCACAAAGGTTCAAAACTTTGAATATGCATAAAGATAATAACAAGTTAAAAAGCAGTAAGTTAGTAAGGCCGGGCCGAACTTTTAATACTCTCCACCATTTGCAACGAATTTAGAAATTTTCAAAAAATAAAATGCTTAAAAATTCTGTTAAAATTTTAAAAATACCGCATATAGCCGTTATATTGGGATCTATACGACGTGGACATACATAGGCATTGTTTGTCATAAGCCATTACAATATTCAAATTCGAAACTTGAAATAAACGGTGAATAATATATCTTAAATCATCAAAATATCGTATGTAAGAAGGTGCCGTTAAATTGGAGCTGTGCGAAGACCTGGACCAGCATAGACAATTTTCTGTCACAGGCTGTAGCTTCCATTACGAACTTCAAATACCACATCTCAAACAATTTCGGTGGGTATTGTACCTAAAATCATCAAAATACCGAATATTGGGAGGTACCGTTATATGGGTGCTATATGAAAACGTGGACCTACATGGTCCATTTACGAACCTAACCTGCCTACTGGAAAAATAAGCATGTATGCAAAATTTTAGCCATCTATCTAAATTCATTCGAAAGATAGCGCGATTACAACAGACAGACAGACAGACAGCAGACGGACATCGCTAAATCGACTTAGTATGTTACGCTGATCAAGAATATATATACTTTGTTGGGTCTATTATGAGTATTTCGAGGAGTTACAAACGGAATGACAAAGTTAATATACCCTCCATAGTATGGTGGAGGGTATAAAAAGCGAAATAAACACTCGGTTCCCTTCAATACTTGCTGTATATTTTCATCGACACAAGATCTGTTATAAAGAGAGATCGGACATTTTTATATCCTCCACCATACTATGGAGAGTATATTAACCGTCCGTCCGTCTGTCCGTCTGTCCGTCTGTCTGTCTGTCTGTTTGTCTGTCTGTCTGTCTGTCTGTCGGTTGTAATCACGCTATCTTTCGAATGAATTGAGATAGATGGGTAAAATTTTGCACACATGTTTATTTTTCCAGTAGGCAGGTTAAGTTCGTAAATGGGCCATGTAGGTCCACGTTTTCACATAGCTCCCATATAACGGTAACCCCCCTATATTCGGTATTTTGATGATTTTAGCGACATTATTATCCGGAATTGTTTCAAATTTGGTATTTGAAGTTCCAAATGGATACTACACCCTAAGATAGAAAATTGTCTGTGCAAGTCTATGTCTTCGTATAGCCCCCATATAACGGTACCTCCCGATATTCGGTATTTTGATGATTTTAGCGACGTTATTCACCGGAATTGTTTCAAATCTGGTATTTGAAGTTCCAAATGGATACTACACCCTAAGACAGAAAATTGTCTGTGCAGGTCCACGTCTTCGTATAGCCCCCATATAACGGCACCTCGCTATGTTCGGTATTTTGCTGATTTTAGCGACATTATTATCCGGAATTGTTTAAAATTTGGTATTTGTAGTTCGTTATGGGAACTACAGTCTGTGACAGAAAATTGTCGGTGCGGGTCCAGTTTCGAATTTGAATATGGTAATGACTTATGACAAACAATGCATATGTATGTCCACGTCGTATAGACCCCAAAATAACGGCTATATTCGGTATTTTTAAAATTTTAACAGAATTTTTTGAGGATTTTATTTTTTGAAAATTTCCAAATTCGTTGTAAATGGTGGAGGGTATTAAAAGTTCGGCCCGGCCGAACTTACTGCTTTTTAACTTGTTTTTCATAAATTTTGAAAAATAAAACGCTCAAAGAAAGCGAAATAAGCATTAAACAAAATTCAAATTTCACACATACAAACATTTGAGCTAATATAATATCTGTTGTGCAGATGATATATATCTGTGAACTCCTTCTGGTACCTCACTCACAAAGGTTCACGATCTTCAAAACTTTTATCGCTCATAACTTGCGAAACAAATCTTTGCCAGAAACATGAGATGAATATTGGGTTTATGATTATCTATAAATTGGATATAAATGTTCGATTTTAGATGAAGCATGAAAATGAAATACTTGTGTCGACTATATCTGGTACCTCACTCACATGTTAAAATTTTTTAACAATTATCATATATGTTGTTGCGGAGCAGCGAAAATTAATAAAAAAGGAAATAAAACACAAAATATTAGAATTTTTAAATTATAAAAATTGGCGGTTTTATTGAATATTAGTCGAAGAACTAATATTATTTACCTTTTTTAACAATGGGTGTTGCTCGATGTTGTTGGACGAAAATCCGAAAAAACAAGTAAGTTAAAAAGTAGCGAACAAGCCTAGATGTCACAAGAGAGGCGCGAATTGATCATTTTTGCTCGTTACAATTTGTCATCACTAACCTTGAACGAAAGTTCAAAGTTGAATAAAATGGTATTTGACAAATTGAAGAAAAAGAGCAAAGGGTTGCATTTTTAAAGAAATTAAATTAAATTGAAGTTAAACATTACAGCCACCCTTGAAACATCTAGCGATGTTACAACAAAACAAATCTTAACTTATAATAACTTGGAAATACAATTATAACAAATAAGAGGCGTAACCGTCAATTTTGAGCATAAAATTCATTTTATTATTATTATTTTTTTTCTTAATTTTTTTTCAAAAAACAATTGATTGTCGTAGAACCATCGAGACAATTGAAGATTGCCTCCAAAAATCATCTTGACCATAGAGACAGATGTTGGCAGATCATCTCTGGCGATCCTACAGTGGACAAGGACCCGATATCACCCAACCAAAAATGATTAATTGAGCCCAGGGGAACCCTGGACTCGAATATGTCTGTGACTTTATTACCTTCGGGCATAATGGTCCTTGAAATAGTCGGAGGCTGATTGCGACGAGGTGAATGGACGAGACGTGGAATCTTGTTTACCCGAAGGTCGGACATTTCCCTTGGATAGGGGCTTTTTGCGGAGGTGAAGAAGTGTATGGTAGTCGCCTTTACACTTCTGACAACGATGTGGACTCAAACATTTTCGGAGGGTATGTGACTTGCCTAAACAATTGGAGCAGAAATGCTCCTGAACCACAAATGGAATCCTTTTTTCGCAGGTCAATTTAAGAAATTCGGGACATTCCCGAAGGACGTGCCTCTGTGTGTACAAAACACATTTAGGTCCCTGTTGTCGAATGGATCTGGCCACTGTGCATTTGCCTTGAGGAGTTTCGGCGGAAGTGGAAGTTTCAGTCTCCCGTAGAGGAGCAACTACTCTGCCTTTGGTAGCCACATCCGTCGTTGAAAGTTCGTGGACGACGGGTGCAAGCTCCCGTAGAGGAGACGCCGTGCCAACGGTCCAGGCAGAGCCTTTTGGAGATGCAGATCTCGCTAGTGCAATCTCCCGTAGAGGAGCAGCGGTGTCTGCGCCTGTGGTCGAAAGCCCACTGGTTGAGGCTAGGAGCACCTGAGGGGTAACTCCTGCCGGTTGGGACGAAAATCCCTGATTTGGTGCAGACTCTGCAGTGCAATTCTCCCGTAGAGGAGAAGCAGAGCCTGTTTGATCGGCCGTAGAGCCGGGTGAGTTGGCTGGTAGTGCCGTTGCAGGTTCCCGAAGAGGAGCCGCAGCATTGCTGACGCCGCGTATATCGGAGTCCTGGGAGCCCAAGGGAATAATGGCATCCTCAACACCTCTCTCTTCATCCGACATGGGGATGTCCTCATCGTAGTAAGGAAGGGAAGCGGCCATCTGACTCAAATTTTCCATCTGTGAAAAAAGTGGAGATGGCATGGGAGAGAGGTGAACATTTTAATCTTCGTTGGTCAAAATGACCAGCTTAACTACAGGTCGTCTTACGATACTGGTTTCCGTTTTAATATCAGCGACGCGAACGTGACCGTCAATTCCCGGATAAAATTGGACAACGCGACCTAATTTCCACGCTGTGGGAGATAAATGTTCCTGTCGAAGGACAACTAAATCATCCGGTTGAATATCGCGTTGCGGAAATTTCCACTTGTAACGATGGTGGAGGCTCTTTAAGTATTCTTCTTTCCACCGAAGGCAGAATTGTTGTGAGAGCGCTTTTAATTTTCTAAACCGATTAACGATATCCAATGGAGATTCATTTATTATGGCCTCCGGAGGAGCGAGGATCGGAGGTCCTATAAGGAAATGCCCAGGTGTATGGGCTACCGTAGAGTCAAGACTATCTGTCATGGGACAGAGTGGACGAGAATTTAAGCATGCTTCAATTCTTGTTAGCAATGTAGAAAACTCTTCAAACGTACATTTGAAATTTTTAGCCATTTTCCTAAAATGAGTTTTAAAGCTTTTAACCGCAGCTTCCCAAAGTCCACCCATATGTGGAGCTCCAGCTGGGTTAAATCACCATGAAAGCTCTTGATAGGAAAACTTTGATCGGAGTTTATCGCGAATTTAATTTAATGCTTGCTTAAATTCCCGTTCTATCTCTCGAGATGCACCAACGAAGTTAGTGCCGTTGTCCGAGAAGATAGTCTTTGGACATCCACGACGAGATATAAAGCTATTAAATGCAGCCAGGAAGGTAGTGGTAGATAAATCCGAGGCTACTTCTAAATGTATTGCTTTCGTAGAAAAGCACACGAAGACACATACATACCCCTTTGTAATTTTACAACATCTACCTGTAAAGGATTTAATGTCGAATGGGCCAGCGAAATCGATACCTGCAGAGGTGAAAGGCCTAACCAAAACCGTTCTTTCTGGAGGCAAATTTTCCCCTTCGCGTTCTGTCGAAGACGGAAGCGAATCGTCCCAACCAATGTTGTCCAGGCAAATACGATGCATGATGATTTTTGCTACAACAATTACTGGTCCTAACCATCCTACTGGATCAAAAAGCTTGGCGATGGTTGACAAAACTTCCCGTTTAGTATATTTGGACCGGTGTTCCAGCGAGTTTATACTGAAATAGAAATGGTCCAACTGTGCATTCCAGCGAATGCCCAGCGGTTTTGAACTACTAGCTTCCACGAAAGTGAGAAGCTTAGCATCATATAGGTGATCTAAGGGAAGACAATCTAAAATTTCTCGATTATTGGCTGTCCATTTACGAAGTTCAAACTTCGCGGAAGAAAGAGCACCAATGAGTTGGTCTCTTGATTTTTGCGCTGTCTCCAAATCGTGAT
The DNA here is from genome assembly GCF_030504385.1 of Musca domestica. Taxonomy (NCBI): domain Eukaryota; kingdom Metazoa; phylum Arthropoda; class Insecta; order Diptera; family Muscidae; genus Musca; species Musca domestica. The sequence continues at coordinate 7,144,174 of NW_026712300.1, forward strand.
AACCGGCCAAGACGTCATCTACGTACATGCACTTCCGAAGGATATGTGCAGCTAGCGGAAATTCATTTTCTGTATCATCGGCCAATTGAAGTAAAGTCCGAATCGCAAGGTAAGAAGCACAGTTTACTCCGAAGGTTACCGTTTGAAGTTCAAAGCCTTGAACCGGTTTGTTGGGAGAATCCCGAAATAAAATTCGTTGGAGAGGAGTATGAGCAGAATCGACCCGAATCTGCCTGTACATTTGCGTTATGTCGCAATTGAATACAAATTGGAAAAGTCTCCATCTTAGAATAAGAAGGACTAGGTCCAACTGAAGAGTTGGGCCTACATAGAGAATATCGTTAAGACTATTCCAGTTGGAAGTCTTGTTCGAGGCATTGAAAACCACTCGCAATTTTGTTGTTTGTTTATCCGGATTATCCGGACTCGTCTCATGTGGTCTAATTCTAAATATTCCTGGACCATCCCATCGTAAATTTTCTTAGGAGTGAAGCCTCATTTCGAAAGATTTGTCGTAAGCAATTGGTCCTAGAATGACAAAGTTGGCCTGCGAATTCAGGAATCATAGGAAGTGTGACAATATATCTGCCTACTGAGTCCCGTCGAGTCGTTTTTTTGAAATTTTCCTCACAAAATTTGCATAATCAGCACAATTTTCTAGATGTAGTGGAAACACTTTGATTAACGCCAGAAATCGTAGCTTGGGTCGACGTAGTAGAAATACCAAGACGACGTTGCAAACTTTCAGTGATGAAAGACGCTTCAGAAGCTGGGTCGATTAGGGCACGAGCAGGGTATGTGATGCCTTGGTGAATTAGATTCACCATTGCAGTACCCAAAACAACATTTTTGTTTTGCGAAATATGATACACTTGCCTATTGACAGAGTGGGATATACCTGACGAAGTCGAGGGAATATTTGGATTCGCATTGATGGATTGGTTAGAAGTTGTTGGCGACGGAGTCGCTGCTGGTGTAGAACTTGCGTGATTTGACATCTCACAATGTAAAAGTGTGTGATGTCGCTTATTGCATTTCCCACAATTGTGTTTACTTACACATTTTTATACCCTCCACCATACTATGGAGGGTATATTAACTTTGTCATTCCGTTTGTAACTCCTCGAAATACTCATGTCAGACCCAACAAAGTATATATATTCCTGATCAGCGTAAAATTCTAAGTCGATTTAGCGATGTCCGTCTGTCTGTCTGTCCGTCTGTCTGCTGTAATCACGCTATCTTTCGAATGAATTGAGATAGATGGCTAAAATTTTGCACATATGTTTATTTTTCCAGTAGGCAGGTTAAGTTCGTAAATGGGCCATGTAGGTCCACGTTTTCACATAGCTCCCATATAACGGTAACCCCCCTATATTCGGTATTTTGATGATTTTAGCGACGTTATTCACCGGAATTGTTTCAAATTTGGTATTTGATGTTCCAAATGGATACTACACCCTAAGATAGAAAATTGTCTGTGCAAGTCTATGTCTTCGTATAGCCCCCATATAACGGTACCTCCCGATATTCGGTATTTTGATGATTTTAGCGACGTTATTCACCGGAATTGTTTCAAATTTGGTATTTGATGTTCCAAATGGATACTACACCCTAAGACTGAAAATTGTCTGTGCAGGTCCACGTCTTCGTATAGCCCCCATATAACGGCACCTCGCTATGTTCGGTATTTTGCTGATTTTAGCGACATTATTATCCGGAATTGTTTAAAATTTGGTATTTGTAGTTCGTTATGGGAACTACAGTCTGTGACAGAAAATTGTCGGTGCGGGTCCAGTTTCGAATTTGAATATGGTAATGGCTTATGACAAACAATGCATATGTATGTCCACGTCGTATAGACCCCAATATAACGGCTATATTCGGTATTTTTAAAATTTTAACAGAATTTTTTAAGGATTTTATTTTTTGAAAATTTCCAAAATTCGTTGTAAATGGTGGAGGGTATTAAAAGTTCGGCCCGGCCGAACTTACTGCTTTTTAACTTGTTTAACTTCATGACCAACCGTCAGACAGTTCAGACAACAATTGAAGCGTTTGAGCACTGAAAAACGACCTTCTATGGATAATTTTTGAACTCTGGACAAAAACGCAATGGATGAACCAATTTAGGACAGAGAACGCAAGATGTAAAGGAAGAAGCGCTAGAAGACATAGAAGGTACGGACTGTGTTAGGTGAGTCCGCACCTTTTTCTCAACCTTTTTTGATGAGTCAATACCTCGAATGTCTCGGAGACAAGTAAGGGTCTGGATCCTTTCCGTAAGAAAACGATCCAAATCCTTCCAATCAGACAAAGCCGACTTGTCTTTGACTGTCTGCTCCCATAGCGAGACCGTGTGCTTAGGCAATCTTTGAATGCATATGAAGACTGATATGGGATCCCAGTCGTTCGTAGAAACGTCATAGATCGCCATAGCTGAAATGTATCCATTGATTGCTCGTTGTAGATTTCTCAAACCAGGACTGGACTCATTATCGAGAGCTGGAAGATCAAAGAGCAATTTCAATTGGTTGTTAACCAAGATTCGGACATTGTCATATGTCTCCTTTAAGGCCTGCCACGCTAAAGCGAATCTTTTGTGTGTCAGCGGAAACTTTGAAATGATGTCTTTGGCTTCCCCACTGTTTTTCTTAAGTAAATAACATAATTTTTCAATGTTACTAAGTCGACTGTTGTTGATGTATACTGCAGAAAACAGATCCCTAAAGGTAGGCCAGGAAGGAAATCGCCATTGATAACATCTATATCGCATGGCGGTAGATTCAGACTATGCATTACATTGTCATTTGAAGCGAAAACTTCAACTGACGGTTCCGTATGGCGCGAAACGCCAGACAGAGGCAAAATTTCTGAATGAGGAGGAGAAACAACTCTTGGAGTGCTAGTTACATGTGAAACATGTGAATTCGAGCGATGAGACTGCTGGATACTATTCAAACTTTGAATTAAGGAAGGGTTAGAATTTTTTTGTATGATACGTAATTGGTCCAATTTACGATTTATTGAAGCAATGACGTTTCCATATGCGCAACGTCATATTTTCTTTCTGCAGATGTGATGTCTTCGCTTTCAGCATCTTCAGAAGTTTGGAGATATGTAAGACATTGGTCAAACATTTCCTTCACTTTACTCCACAATTCCCTTGCCTCAGCGGCCTGAACATCAAGGGAATATATGTCCAACTCTTCCTCTCGAAGAGAAGTAAAGTTGGCTTCAAATTTTACCAGAACATCAGTTGCTCTGATAAAGAAATCAGGTGGAGATAGTGTCATTGTGAATTAGAAAGCTCTATGAATTTGGCCAAAGAGAACAAAAACTGAATTTAAAAATCGCAAAACTGAAAATATCAGTGTAAACAAACTTAAAATTGTTAAAACTCAACGAAAATTGAGTGAAATTGTTCAAATTTATATTGAAACAGCACGAAAATGTTTTTATCTGTAAGCGAATGCTAACAAATACAACACTCAAGTAGATAAAGGAACTCTTTCTTTTAAATTTAAAGAAAAAGTGATGAAAAAAAAGGTAAATAAATTTTCTCGGTAATGAAAATCGAAAAGTTTTTCACTGTGTATCGAATAATACACTCTTGGTTTTATGAGTATTAAAAAAAATACCAAAAACTTGAAGTATTTGCAAATTTGACAAACTTTGTTTCGTTAAGTGTAGAAAACTACACGATCTTTTCCTCAGTGTATCGAAAAATACAGAGAATTTGATTTGTGTATCGAAATATACACAACAAAATTATTTCCGAAAAGAAATAATTTAAATCCAAAACAAATCGCCAAAAAATTGCAAAAAATCAATAAAAAAAGTAATTTTGTTTAATATTTATTACTGACTGTAGGGTGCACAGACTGCAAGATGCACGGACTGTAAGATGCACGCTACAGTTCAAAATAATAATTTTTTTTTCCGAAAAGAAGAACGAAATTTAATGAAATATTTAAAAAATTATTAAAGATATTTATTAATAATATATAATAATAACGAAAATTATTATTAAATATCGAAACGACCGAAAATAGGGTGTATCCTATACAGAAACAGTTAATTTCCAACAGTATCGTTAAAACGTTTAAGAAAATTTTAAATTTTGTGAAGAAAAATATTTTATAATTTTGACCCGAACAGACCTAATAAACAATTTTCACTTTTTTGAGCGAACGGACCTATTGCACTGTGTGGGTGGTTACTGACTACCTATTGCAAAGTCACTCAATCACAAGCATACAGCACTAATATGTGATTGTATTGTTGTTGTTGTTATTTCTTCTCTGTTTTGTGGTAATAAACAAAAAAGCACAAATCACAACAACAATGAAAATCACGGATCACTGCTTTTTTATTTGCACCACACTTTCGACAGTTTACGCGTATATCGTAAAGAAGAGCGAAAGAATGTAAATGTATTCTGAGTGTAATATTCTTGAAGAGAATATTACACACAATGAGAAACCGGCACTGTTGGAAATTATACAAAACGAATTGCCAACGGACGGACACTTGTAAAAACGACCGTAGTTAAGCACTTTGTTCGTTGTTTTTGTAATATTATTTTTATTTCAAAACGAAACACTCGCGGTTTATGCTCACTAAATAGACGGTACGTACCTTTTTAGTGATGTGGTGATTTATTAAATAAAAATGTATAAAGAGATAGATAGGCTGCGAGTGTTTGATGGATGGATGTAGGCACTGGTTGTTGACATAGTCAAACCTTTGCAAATAAAAAACACAGAGATTAGTTTTTTGTTGCTGGAAGCACGTATCTCGGCTCGAAGAGACCAAAAATGTTGCGGAGCAGCGAAAATAAATAAAAAAGGAAATAAAACACAAAATATTAGAATTTTTAAATTATAAAAATTGACGGTTTTATTGAATATTAGTCGAAGAACTAATATTATTTACCTTTTTTTAACAATGGGTGTTGCTCGATGTTGTTGGACGAAAATCCGAAAAAACAAGTCATTTAAAAAGTAGCGAGCAAGCCTAGATGTCACAAGAGAGGCGCGAATTGATCATCTTTGCTCGTTACAATTTGTCATCACTAACTTTGAACAAAAGTTTTTATTGAATATTAGTCGAAGAACTAATATTATTGCTCGATGTTGTTGGACGAAAATCCGAAAAAACAAGTCAGTTAAAAAGTAGCGAGCAAGCCTAGATGTCACAAGAGAGGCGCGAATTGATCATCTTTGCTCGTTACAATTTGTCATCACTAACTTTGAACAAAAGTTTTTATTGAATATTAGTCGAAGAACTAATATTATTTACCTTTTTTTAACAATGGGTGTTGCTCGATGTTGTTGGACGAAAATCCGAAAAAAACAAGTCAGTTAAAAAGTAGCGAGCAAGCCTAGATGTCACAAGAGAGGCGCGAATTGATCATCTTTGCTCGTTACAATTTGTCATCACTAACTTTGAACAAAAGTTCAAAGTTGAATAAAATGGTATGTAACAAATTGAAGAAAAAGAGCAAAGGGTTGCATTTTTAAAGAAATTAAATTAAATTGAAGTTAAACCTATGTCATGTAAAGTGAAGAAAGTTACCAATATAGTCCAAACCTGGCGTGTCGCAATATATATATATATATATATATATATATATATATATATATATATATATATATATATATATATATATATATATATATATATATATATATATATATATATATATATATATATATATATATCATATTTATTTAGGCCCGATACGAAATGGCCAATATTGATTGGCAAATTCCTTCGGACCGTACTCCATAAATGGTTACACATTTAAATAATCATAACAGAAGTCAAAATATTTTTAAGTAATCGTACATTGGCTGAGGGAATACATCTGTCGACAAAACCGAAAGATACTATTTAACTTGTTTTAAATTATTTTTATTATTTATGAATTTAATTATTTTTGAATACATCAACACTTCAACTTTCAATTTATTTATGAATTTAGAAATAAATAAAATCATGTAAAATTTCAAATGTGTTTGTATTGTATATTCTTGTTTTCTCAATAAATGTTTATATTTTAAACTTTAAGAGAAATATTAATATTGGTAATTTTTAGATTTATATATGTTGTTGATTTATGTGCTTTTTTAAGAAAGATTTATTGTTATTTTTTTTTTTGTCCCTATTAATTTTATTTTTTTGTTATTACTCAATTCCTTGATTATTATTACTGTGGTATTCAATGTATGTACTATGCTTTGAATATATCAGCACTTCAACTTTCAATTTATTCATGAATTTAGAAATAAATGAAGTCATGTAAAATTTCAAATGTGTTTGTATTATATATTCTAGTTTTCTCAATAAATGTTTATTTTTTAAATTTTAAGACAAATATTAATATTGTTATTTTTTAGATTTATATATGTTGTTGATTTATGTGCTTCTTTAATTAAGATTTATTTTTTATTAATTTGTTCCTATTAATTTTATTATTTGTTATTATTCAATTGTTTGATTATAATTTTTGTGGTATTCAATGTATGAACTGTGCTTTGTACGTTACGTTACTCGCCACACTAACTACACAACTTTTTTTCACCACACCATCTGATCTATGGTCGAACAATGGCAGATGACAGGTCGATCTCACATAAAAATAAAATATATGACAAAAGTTTGTTCATTTGTTGTGACTCACGAATGTAATGAAAACAAATGTTACAAAAATAATGCAGTAAAGTGAGTGTGACGCATTTTTTTTAATGATATAAGTGTATGTGTTTATTTCAATTATAAAAAAATACATACAAAATAGTTTTTCTCTTTAAAATGGCTTAGTTGTTTATTTGGCAACAATAACAAGAGCAAAGGCGCCAAACTGAAAATGTAAACTGAATTGCTTTGAACAATGTTTTCTTAATTTTTATCTTGCAAATCAGCCGATTCTTTTTATAAAGGCTTCGAAGGACCATGTACAAGTTCCGATACAGGCGTATGGACTTGTAGGGTTTCTTAATCTACAGAATAGATTTAGAGCCGAAATTATCTGTTGTACAAGGACGAACAACAATATATATGAATACTAGACAAAACAACAATTATGTAGACGATGCTTACGTGTTGCTAATTAGATACTGGTGGTGTAGGTAAATGAAACACTCATTTTTATAAAAAGACTCTGGCGGTCTAAATATAATTTTATTGTAAGAACAATTATATTTGTTGTGGCAAAAATTTTGCTTCTTGCTTCTTCTTTCTTAGTGATCGTCCTTCCTTGATCACAATAGTTAATTGTTGAATAATCGATTGTTGGCTTATCGGTGTTATGAACCAGGAACCTCAACAAACAATGTATCGCCACAGGAACTAGAACCCCTTATGAATTACAAATACAAATCTCTAGACAAATTCGTGAACATATGTGGCGAAAATCATCAAAATACCGATTATCGGGAGGTTCCGTTATATGGGGGCTATACAAAAACGTGGACCTATACATACAATGTACCATCACAGAAGCTAGGAACCATTACGAACTACAAATACCAATTTATAGGCAAATCCGTGAAATAATGCAGCGAAAATCATTAAGACACCGAATTTTTGAAGGTACCGTTATATGGGGGCTAAAGTAAATTTTTGTTTGTACAAGATAGAATGCCGTGGCATCCAAATATAAAGTCCAGACAATTCAAAAATCATTAAATTCGGTGGGACCGAACTTCCAAAACCCTCCAACATTATCTAAGAATATAGTTTTAAGTAAAAATATCTGAATTCAATACTCAAACGTATTCCGCTTTAAACAACAAGTACCAGTGGGATCGGTTGAAAAGTGAAGTTAATGATTTAAAATACAATAAATTGGCTGGAGCCATTATATGGACAATGTTTTGAAACCGGTTGTAGAACCCCTTGCGAACAATTAATACTGAATTTTAAACAAATCCGATGAAAACTGTTGGCTGAATCGTAAAGACATTTAATATCTGCAGACTATACTATAAAGACAATAATAAAGTAGTTGGTAGTAAAACCTACTCCAAACTATATAACCAAATTTAATTTTCAATGCAAATTAACCCTATGTGAACAATAACAATGAGGGGCTAAACTTCCAAAATCCTCCACCATTATATAAGAATATAGTTTTAAGTACAAATATCTGGATTCAAAACTTAAACGCATTCCCCGTTAAACTGCAAGTACCAGTGGGATCGTTTGAAAAGTGAACTTAAAGTTTTAAAATTCAATAATGTGGACAATGTTTTGAAACCGGTTGTAGAAACCCTTACCATGGTAGAAGAATATAGGTAGATGCATCAACGCTTGGGCACATTGATATGTCAAAAAAATTTAAAATGTTTTACCAAAAATAAGTATAATAATTTTTTATTCAACATTTTCAATTCCAAATCGGTTTGACAGTTCATTGTTCCAGCAGCTGTCTTGATGCGACTACCTGTATTCTTCTACCATGCCCCTTACGAACAATTAATACTGAATTTGAAACAAACCCGATAAAAAATGTGGGCTGAATCGTAAATACATTTAATATCTGTAGATTCGGTTAATTGAGCAATGAAAACGTGTACTATAGGGATAATAATATACCACAGGTATATTATTTTCAATGCAAATTAGCCCTTATTGAACAATGACTTTTTACATACGTTTAAACAAAGTTAGGTCCATTTCAATGAATGTAAATTGAATATTTTGACTCCTTTTTTTCATTAGACACTCCCAACATGAACAACGAATATCTAACCCAAGCTATGTTTTTTAGAGAGACGTAGCGTATTGCAGTTACATATGAACTGTTGGAGGTCATGCTACAGGTCGACTCCAAGTTCAACTTTGATCTCAAACTCTATCAAAGCTGCAAGTATATTTTGTTATGCCAAACCAAAGAGTTGGGATTGGCAATGGGCCAATCAAGTCATGATTGGCCCATTGCGATAGGTCCATGCATGTTTCATCACTTAAAATGTGCAACGTCGACTTAGTATTTCTACTACGTCGATCCGCGCTACGAAAACATGGACCTAAATTTTAAACTTTCTGCCACCGGAACTAGAACCCATTATGAACAATAAATACCAATGTTTAGACAAATTCAAAATACCGAATATCGGGAGGTACCACTATACCAAAACGTGGACTTATATATACTATGTTCCACCACAAATAACAATTTTTGGACAAATCCGTTTGAAAATGTGTTGGAAATATTATTGTTAAAATTGGCTATACGAAAACGGGAGCCTATATGTTCCGCGAGAGAAGCTAGAACCCCTTACGAACTACAAATGCCAGTTTTTAGACAAATCCGAAGAAAACTGTTGTAAAACTCATCAAAATACAGAATATCGGGAGTTACCGTTATATGTGGGCTATTCAAAAACGCAAACCTATACATACAATGTTGCGCCACAGTAACTAGAACCCATTATGAATTACAAATAGAAATCTCTAGACAAATTCGTGAAAATATGTGGCGGAAGTCATCAAAATACCGACCATCGGGAGGTTCCGTTATATGGGGGCTATGCAAAAACGTGGACCTATACGTACATTCTACCACCACAGAAGCTAGGAACCATTACGAACTGCAAATACCTATTTTTAGACAAATCCGTGAAAAAATGCGGCGAAAATCATTAAGACACCGAATTTTCATATAATCTTTTCAGATATATATTTTCCGAAATGTTATTTTACATAAGTTCGGCTCGGGGTAACTTTATCTTTTAATTTTGTTATTAATTAGAAAGAGACACGCTGCACTTTTTTCAAAGGTACTACAAACTCTGGTAATAATATAAGTGAACCTAATAATTACAAAATTAATACATAGTTACGTAATAAGTTTTAAATATTCCTAACTGTTATACAGTAAGAGAAAACAACAGAGCTCAGATTTGCTTATTTTCGCTCCGGAGCAAAACTTCCACTCGAACAGGATTGCTCAAAAATTGGAAGTTTACTACGGAGTCTACTCTTTACTCCTGTTTGAAAAATTAGAGAAAACAAAATCTCTCAAAATAGATCAAGAGTTTGCTCTAAGAGTAAAAATGAGTAGAACAATTTTTTTGTTTGGTGATTTATGAGTACGTGTGTGCAACATTGCATGTATAGGTCCACGTTCTCGCTTGACATACACGTTTTCGTATGGCCGCCATATGAGGGTACCTCCCGATATTCAGTGTCTTGATCATTTTCGCCACATTTTTCCAAGGATTCGTCAAAAAAATTGGTATGTGTAGTTTATAATAGTTTTTCGCTCTAGTGGCAGAAAATTGAATATCTATGTCCGTTTCCTATAGCCGCCATTTAATGATACCCACTGATACTCGGAATTTTAATAATCCTTTCACAGTCACATTCACCCACAGAAATTGTTCGAATTTCGCATTAACGACTTGCATGGTATGGCCCCATAAAATACAAATAATAGACCTTACAAAGTATATATATATATATATATATATATATATATATATATATATATATATATATATATATATATATATATACCATAAAATTCTAAGACTATCTAGCAAAGTCTGTCTGTCTGCATGTTGTAAGCATGCTATCTTTCGAACGAAATGAAACAGTAGGCTTAAATTTTGCATACATGCATAGTTTTACAGTAAGCAGGTTAAGTTCGTAAATGGACCATGACGGTCCACGTTTTCGTATAGCATATAACGGTATCTCCCGATATTCGTTCCAGCAACATTATTCACCGGAATTGTTTCAAATTTCCTATTTCAAAAAGCTAATGGGTACTACAACCTAAGACAGAAAATTGTCTGTGCTGGTCCACGTCTTCGGTACCTTCCGATACTGTCATGATTTTTGAGACATTATTCGCCGTGATTGTAACCAATTTCGTATTTGAAGTTCGTAATGGGCACTACAAAAATTCGTACACAGGTCCAAGTATTCGTATAGTGCCCATATAACAGTTTTCATTTAAGTGGTAGTTTTTGGATTTTTTTTTTTAATTTTCAATTTCCTTCGAAATGGTGGAGGGTATTAAAATTTCGGCCCGGCCGAATTTAGCTTCTTTTTTTCATGTTTTTTTTATACCCTCCACCATAGTATGGAGGGTATATTAAGTTTGTCATTCCGTTTGTAACACCTCGAAATATACATTTTAGACCCCACAAAGTATATATATTCTTGATCAGCATAAAATTCTATGTCGATTTATCAATGTCCGTCCGTCTGTCCGTCTATCCGTCTGTCCGTCCGTCCGGCTGTGGCTAGCTTCCGAACGAAATGAAGTATGTTGATAAAATTTTACTCAAATGTGTACTATGTCTGCAGGACTTTTGGTATTGAAAATGGGCCATATAGGTCCACGTCTTCGGATAGCTCCCATATAACTGTACCTCCCGATATTCGGTATTTTGATGATTATAGCTACATTATTTACCGGAATTGTTTCAAATTTGGTATTTAAAGTTTTTAATAGATACTACAGCATAAAACAGAAAATGGGCAATGTAGGTCCACGTCTTCGTATAGCCCCCATGTAACGGTACCCCCCGATATTCGGTATTTTGATCATTTTAGCCACATTATTTACCGGAATTGCTTCATATAGCCCCCATATAACGGTACCCCCCAATATTCAGTATTTTGATGATTTTAGCGACATTATTTACCGGAATGGTTTCAAATTTGGTATTTGAAGTTCGTAATGAATACTACAGCCTATCACAGAAAATTGTCTGTGCAGAACCACGCCTTCGTATAGCCCCCATATAACGGTACCCCCGATCTTCGGTATTTTCATGATTTTAGCGAACTTATTTACCGGAATTGTTTCGAATTTCGCATTTGAAGTTCGTAATGAATACTACAGCCTATGACAGAAAATTGTCTATGCAGGTCCACGTCTTCGTATAGCCCCCATATAACGGTACACCCCGATATTCGGTATTTTGATGATTTTGGCGACATTATTTATCGGAATTGTTTCAAATTTCGCATTTGAAGTTCGTAATGAATACTACAGCCTATCACAGAAAATTGTCTGTGCAGAACCACGCCTTCGTATAGCCCCATATAACGGTACCCCCGATCTTCGGTATTTTCATGATTTTAGCGAACCTATTTACCGGAATTGTTTCAAATTTCGCATTTGAAGTTCGTAATGAATACTACAGCCTATGAAAAAAATTTTCTGTGCAGATCCACGTTTTATAACCACCTTGGTACCTCCCTATATTCGAGGATTTTGACGATTTTATCTACATTGTAAACAGATTTTTTTCAAGTTTCGCATTTGAATATTGTGATATAAGTTGCCTTGTGACAAAAGTTGCCTATGCAGGTCCACGTCGCCATATAGACTCTAATATACGGCTACATGATTTTAACAGAATTTTAAAATCCTTTTATTTTTTTATTTTTTGAAAATTGTTAAATTCGTACCAAATGGTGGAGGGTATTCAAAGTTCGGCCTGGCCGAACTTACAGCTTTTCTACTTGTTTTTTTTTTAAGTTTAACTGCATTATCCAAAAGTTCTTACTGATATTTGTAGTTTCAAGTGGAGCTCGGTTGAGTTAAGAGACTTCCATATAAGCATGTTTTCTTTACCCAATGGTGGATTGTATCAAAAGTTCAGCCCGGCTGAACTTAATGTTTATTTTACTTGTTCTGTACTTTATTTCAAACTTTATTATACCCTCCAGCTTGATAAGGAGGGAATATTAACTTTGTCATTCCATTTGTAACGTGCCTTATTATTCGCCGTCTCTAACTAGACCATAATTATGATAAGGATAACATTTTAAGTAGATTTAATGATATCCGTCTGTCTGTTTGTTGAAATCACGATACAGCCCACATTTTTCAACATTTGGCGGAAAAATTTGTATTGTGTCTAGGATGGTTGGTATTGAAACTGAGATATGTCGGTCACGGCAGGTACGGTTAAGGTTCACTAATTAGTATAGTCACCATATAACGGTAAGTTCCGTTCAAAACTGCAACGGACAAAGTGGTCTTTTAAATCTTACGAAGACTATGGATTGGGAAGAACTCACTTGGAGGGACACAGGATAGATTTAGTCAAGAGAGCTCAACCTGTCAAAGAGCTATGTTAACCGGTCTCTCCGCGATACAAACCCTCATTTACGCTGAGGTCGACGAAATTTTACGGCTCGGAATTATTGCATAAGTACATGGAGCAAAAGATGTACACTCGTTAGGAAGGCAGGCGAAAGTGTGTTTTGATGCCCGGAATTTAAATGAACGCACCATAAAAGATGCCTATCCCATACAAAACATTCAGGGTATATTGAGCAGACGCTTTTAGGTAAATAGATCAAGATCCGAATTTCAGGCCCTACACATCATTCAAAGTAACGGGACGGGCTCTATACCAGTATGTAGTAATGCGGTTCGGGATGTGAAATACCGTTTAAAGGTTCTGTAGACTTAGGGATTCCAAAGGAAGTGAACATTGGGCCTAATGCTGAACTGATACTGTTTACGATAATAACAAACCATTTCAGCCATTAAAGGCCGATGTCCCCAAGAGACCTAAATGGTAGGCTAACAAGATAGGCTCTACAATTACAAATGTTCAATTTTCAGATTGAACACAAAAATGTTCTGAAAATATAGTTGCTGACACCGTGTCGAAATCAGTGGAGGGGATACTACTTGCAAGGACGCCGTGGGATTTGAGTCAGAAGAATATCTGGGTTCATCTACAAACGAAATTCGCTAAAAGCAGATATGGAAGTGAAAAAATTTGAGTGGAAATTGTGGGTCCCCGAGAACCAGTTTCATTCAGGGAGCCCATGAACCCAAAAATAAATACGGTTGGATCAAAAAAAACTTAGGCCACCTACGGTTAAATACAGATATAAAAAACTGAGAGATTTACAAAGCATGCAGAAGCTTAATTCAACATTTAATGCTACAAATAGAAAATGAGGTCCATACAGACCGGCCATTTCAGAAGTTGTATGTGGATTTTCTGGGAAAGTGTCCACGAATCCGTAAAGGTCATGCTGTGTTTGTTATGCCAAATAATGAACAGTTGGAATAATAGGCTAAAAGCTAATTCTTAGGCGGTTACTCTGTGATATTTATCAAGTGCAATATTGGAGTAAATTGTGTTCCGTTTGGTTACATTTTTTTCTTAATTATTTACCTTAGAACGTGTACAATGTTTTGTGTTTCATCTGTGATATTTTATGATTGATCCAAGACAAAGTTTGAATCTAAAGTCTTTGTTTTTAATGCCCGTCTAACTCATATTGATGCAATATTTACTAGTAATATATAATATTTTGGGAGTGTAAGAAATTTAACAAGTAAAAAAGCTGTAAGTTCGGCCGGGCCGAACTTTTAATACCCTCCACCATTTGGTACAAATTTGGCAATTTCCAAAAAATAAAATCCGTTAAAAATTCTGTTAATATCTTAAGAATGTCGAATGCTTATACGACGACGTGGGCCTGCATAGGCAACTTTTGTCATAAGTTATTACAATATTTAAATGGGAAACTTGAAGAAAAATCTGTTTATAATGTAGCTAAAATCATTAAAATACCGTATATGGGGGGTTCCGTTGTATGGGGGCTATACGAAGACGTGGACCTGCTCAGACAATTTTCTGGCATGGGCTGAAGTATCAAATTTGGTATTTACAGTTTTTAATAGATACTACAGCATAAAACAGAAAATGGGCAATGTAGGTCCATGTCTTCGTATAGCCCCCATGTAACGGTACCCCCCGATATTCGGTATTTTGATCATTTTAGCCACATTATTTACCGGAATTGCTTCATATAGCCCCCATATAACGGTACCCCCCAAATATTCAGTATTTTGATGATTTTAGCGACATTATTTACCGGAATGGTTTCAAATTTGGTATTTGAAGTTCGTAATGAATACTACAGCCTATCACAGAAAATTGTCTGTGCAGAACCACGCCTTCGTATAGCCCCCATATAACGGTACCCCCGATCTTCGGTATTTTCATGATTTTAGCGAACTTATTTACCGGAATTGTTTCGAATTTCGCATTTGAAGTTCGTAATGAATACTACAGCCTATGACAGAAAATTGTCTATGCAGGTCCACGTCTTCGTATAGCCCCCATATAACGGTACACCCCGATATTCGGTATTTTGATGATTTTGGCGACATTATTTATCGGAATTGTTTCAAATTTCGCATTTGAAGTTCGTAATGAATACTACAGCCTATCACAGAAAATTGTCTGTGCAGAACCACGCCTTCGTATAGCCCCATATAACGGTACCCCCGATCTTCGGTATTTTCATGATTTTAGCGAACCTATTTACCGGAATTGTTTCAAATTTCGCATTTGAAGTTCGTAATGAATACTACAGCCTATGAAAAAAATTTTCTGTGCAGATCCACGTTTTATAACCACCTTGGTACCTCCCTATATTCGAGGATTTTGACGATTTTATCTACATTGTAAACAGATTTTTTTCAAGTTTCGCATTTGAATATTGTGATATAAGTTGCCTTGTGACAAAAGTTGCCTATGCAGGTCCACGTCGCCATATAGACTCTAATATACGGCTACATGATTTTAACAGAATTTTAAAATCCTTTTATTTTTTTATTTTTTTTTTTTTTTGAAAATTGTTAAATTCGTACCAAATGGTGGAGGGTATTCAAAGTTCGGCCTGGCCGAACTTACAGCTTTTCTACTTGTTTTTTTTTTTTAAGTTTAACTGCATTATCCAAAAGTTCTTACTGATATTTGTAGTTTCAAGTGGAGCTCGGTTGAGTTAAGAGACTTCCATATAAGCATGTTTTCTTTACCCAATGGTGGATTGTATCAAAAGTTCAGCCCGGCTGAACTTAATGTTTATTTTACTTGTTCTGTACTTTATTTCAAACTTTATTATACCCTCCAGCTTGATAAGGAGGGAATATTAACTTTGTCATTCCATTTGTAACGTGCCTTATTATTCGCCGTCTCTAACTAGACCATAATTATGATAAGGATAACATTTTAAGTAGATTTAATGATATCCGTCTGTCTGTTTGTTGAAATCACGATACAGCCCACATTTTTCAACATTTGGCGGAAAAATTTGTATTGTGTCTAGGATGGTTGGTATTGAAACTGAGATATGTCGGTCACGGCAGGTACGGTTAAGGTTCACTAATTAGTATAGTCACCATATAACGGTAAGTTCCGTTCAAAACTGCAACGGACAAAGTGGTCTTTTAAATCTTACGAAGACTATGGATTGGGAAGAACTCACTTGGAGGGACACAGGATAGATTTAGTCAAGAGAGCTCAACCTGTCAAAGAGCTATGTTAACCGGTCTCTCCGCGATACAAACCCTCATTTACGCTGAGGTCGACGAAATTTTACGGCTCGGAATTATTGCATAAGTACATGGAGCAAAAGATGTACACTCGTTAGGAAGGCAGGCGAAAGTGTGTTTTGATGCCCGGAATTTAAATGAACGCACCATAAAAGATGCCTATCCCATACAAAACATTCAGGGTATATTGAGCAGACGCTTTTAGGTAAATAGATCAAGATCCGAATTTCAGGCCCTACACATCATTCAAAGTAACGGGACGGGCTCTATACCAGTATGTAGTAATGCGGTTCGGGATGTGAAATACCGTTTAAAGGTTCTGTAGACTTAGGGATTCCAAAGGAAGTGAACATTGGGCCTAATGCTGAACTGATACTGTTTACGATAATAACAAACCATTTCAGCCATTAAAGGCCGATGTCCCCAAGAGACCTAAATGGTAGGCTAACAAGATAGGCTCTACAATTACAAATGTTCAATTTTCAGATTGAACACAAAAATGTTCTGAAAATATAGTTGCTGACACCGTGTCGAAATCAGTGGAGGGGATACTACTTGCAAGGACGCCGTGGGATTTGAGTCAGAAGAATATCTGGGTTCATCTACAAACGAAATTCGCTAAAAGCAGATATGGAAGTGAAAAAATTTGAGTGGAAATTGTGGGTCCCCGAGAACCAGTTTCATTCAGGGAGCCCATGAACCCAAAAATAAATACGGTTGGATCAAAAAAAACTTAGGCCACCTACGGTTAAATACAGATATAAAAAACTGAGAGATTTACAAAGCATGCAGAAGCTTAATTCAACATTTAATGCTACAAATAGAAAATGAGGTCCATACAGACCGGCCATTTCAGAAGTTGTATGTGGATTTTCTGGGAAAGTGTCCACGAATCCGTAAAGGTCATGCTGTGTTTGTTATGCCAAATAATGAACAGTTGGAATAATAGGCTAAAAGCTAATTCTTAGGCGGTTACTCTGTGATATTTATCAAGTGCAATATTGGAGTAAATTGTGTTCCGTTTGGTTACATTTTTTTCTTAATTATTTACCTTAGAACGTGTACAATGTTTTGTGTTTCATCTGTGATATTTTATGATTGATCCAAGACAAAGTTTGAATCTAAAGTCTTTGTTTTTAATGCCCGTCTAACTCATATTGATGCAATATTTACTAGTAATATATAATATTTTGGGAGTGTAAGAAATTTAACAAGTAAAAAAGCTGTAAGTTCGGCCGGGCCGAACTTTTAATACCCTCCACCATTTGGTACAAATTTGGCAATTTCCAAAAAATAAAATCCGTTAAAAATTCTGTTAATATCTTAAGAATGTCGAATGCTTATACGACGACGTGGGCCTGCATAGGCAACTTTTGTCATAAGTTATTACAATATTTAAATGCGAAACTTGAAGAAAAATCTGTTTATAATGTAGCTAAAATCATTAAAATACCGTATATGGGGGGTTCCGTTGTATGGGGGCTATACGAAGACGTGGACCTGCTCAGACAATTTTCTGGCATGGGCTGAAGTATCCATTAGGAACTTCACATGCGAAATTTGAAACAATCCCGGCCAATAATATCGCTAAAATCATCAAAATTCCGAATATCGAAGATGTGGACCTACATGGCCCATTTTCTGTTTAATGCTGCAGCATCTATTACGAACATCAAATACCAAATTTGAAACGATTCCGGTAAACAATGTCGCTAAAATCATCAAAATACCGAATATCGGGGGGTACCGTTATATGGGGGCTACACGAATACGTGGACCTGCACAGATAATTTTCTGTCTTAGGATGTAGTATTCATTACTGAATATCGGGAGGTACGGTTATATGGGGGCTATATGATAACGTGGACCTACATGGTCCATTTACGATAGGGTGATTACAACAGACAGACAGACGGACAGACAGACAGACACACAGACATGGCTCAATCGTCTTAGAATTTTACGCTGATATATATATATATATATATATATACTTTGTTGGGTCTGACATGAGTATTTCGAGGAGTTACAAACGGAATGGCAAAATTAATATACCCTCCATAGTATGGTGGAGGGTATAAAAATAAAATCCGTTAAAAATTCTGTTAAAATCTTAAAAATACCGAATGCCTATACGACGACGTGGACCTGCATAGGCAACTTTTGTCATAAGTTATTACAATATTTAAATGCAAAACTTGAAGAAAAATCTGTTTATAATGTAGCTAAAATCATCAAAACACCGAATATAGGGGGTACCGTTATATGGGGGCTATACGAAGACGTGGACCTGCACAGACAATTTTCTGGCATGGGCTGAAGTATCCATTAAGAACTCCACATGCGAAATTTGAAACAATCCCGGTAAATAATGTCGCTAAAATCATCAAAATACCGAATATCGGGGGGTACGGTATATGGAGGCAATACGAAGATGTGGACCTACATGGCCCATTTTCTGTTTAATGCTGCAGCATCTATTACGAATTTCAAATGCCAACTTTGAAACGATTCCGGTAAATAATGTCGCTAAAATCATCAAAATACCGAATATCGGGGGGTATGGTATATGGAGGCAATACGAAGATGTGGACCTACATGGCCCATTTTCTGTTTAATGCTGCAGCATCTATTACGAATTTCAAATGCCAACTTTGAAACGATTCCGGTAAATAATGTCGCTAAAATCATCAAAATACCAAATATCGGGGGGTACCATTATATAGGGGCTATACGAAGACGTGGACCTACATAGATTATTTTCTGTCTTAGGCTGTAGTATCCATTACGTACTTCAAATACCAAATTTGGAACGATTCCGGTGAATAATGTCGCAAAAATCATCAAAATACCGAATGTCGGGAGTTACCGTTATATGGGGGCTATATGATTTCTTGGACCTACATGGCCTACTGGCAAAATATATATGTGTGCAAAATTTTAGCCTTCTATCTCAATTTGTTCGAAAGACAGCGTGATTACAACAGACAGACGGACAGACGGACATGGCTAAATCGTCTTAGAATTTTACGCTGATCAAGAATAAATATACTTTGTTGGGTCTGACATGAGTATTTCGAGGAGTTACAAACGGAATGACAAAATTAATATACCCTCCATAGTATGGTGGAGGGTATAAAAAGGAATGTTAAATAGTTAGATGTGAGTCAATTACTGGTTAAGTTAAGTCTCCCCTGTGCTTATAGATATTATAAGTTCTTGTTAGCTTATATTTTAACACCATATCATATATTTGCATATTAAGAATAGGCTTAGATGCTCGTAAAGCACTTCGATGCAGCCTTTGGGGCGACAAAATAGATGAACAACGATAATTTCTAAACTTTTTAAATTTTTTTTTTGCGTATTTCGCTCTTGCCTTTCGGGCGTTCATTTTAGTAATCCACTGTCGTGCAATTAAAAGTAATTTATAGTTATAATAAAAAATATTGACAGAATTATTTCCATTATGATGTAACGGCCAGGAATTGCAAAATTATATATACTACAGTTGGATGCAAACGTTTCCAAACCAACTACACCCCACACCGGTGACAATTTTTGGGTTTTGGGTTCATAAATGTTTTTAACGTCTCCAAACAACAACCCCATATAAAATTTCGTGATGATCAGGTCACAATTTCGACATGTAGTGTGATTGCAATTACCACAGTTTAATCGTGTGGAGGTACAGTTGAGTAGTAAAGAAATAGTGGACCAATATGTATGTGGCGGAAGTCATCAAAATACCGAATATCGGGAGGTTCCGTTATATGGGGGCTATACAAAAACGTGGACCTATGCGTACAATCTACCACAGAAGCTAGGAACCATTACGAACTGCAAATACCTATTTGTAGCCAAATCCGTGAAAAATGCAGACACCGAATTTTTGAAGCTACCGTTATATGGAGGCTAAACAAAAACGTGGACCTATACATACAATATTTTGTTACAGAAGCTAGAAACCCTTACGAACTACAATTAACTATTTTTTGATAAAATATAGCGGAAATCATCAAAATACCGAATATCGGATGGTACCGTGTTGCGATGCGCGCTATGCGAAAACGTGGACCTGTACATCATAAATCACCAAACAAAAAAATTGTTCTACTCATTTTTATACCCTCCACCTTGGAAAGGAGGGTATATTAACTTTGTCATTCCGTTTGTAACATCCTTAAATATTCGTCTTAGACCCCATAAAGTATATATATTCATAATCAGCATACAATTCTAAGTCGATTTAACGATGGCCGTCTGTCTGTTGAAATCACGATACAGCCCACATTATTTGACGCAGAGCGCCAGAATTTAGCAGAGCTATTTGCATTGTGTCTAGGATGGTTAGTATTGAAAATGAGATATATCGGACTATACCACGTTCTGGTATAGTCCCCATATAACGGTACCTCCCGATATTCGGTATTTTGATGATTTATGCCACATTTTTTCACGGATTTGTCTGGAAATTGGTATTTGTAGGTCATAACGGGTCCCTGAGCGTGTGGCAAAACTTTGCATGTATAGGTCCACGTTGTGGTATAGCCCCCATATAAAGGTACCTCCCGATATTCGGTATTTTAGTTTTTTTGCCACATTTTTTCACGGATTTGTCTAAAAATTGGTATTTGTGGGTCATAATGGTTTCCAGCTCCGGTGGCGAAACATTGCATGTATGGGTCCATGATTTGGTATAGCCCCCATATAACGGTACCTCCCGATATTCGGTAATTTGATGATTTTTGCAACCTTTTTCACGGATTTGTCTGAAAATTGGTGTTTGTTGGTCATAATGGGTTCCAGCTCCGGTGGCGAAACATTGTATGTATGGGTCCATGATTTGGTGCAGCCCCCATATAACAGTACCTCCCGATATTCGGTATTTTTAAGGTTTTTGCCATATTTTTTCACTGATTTGTCTAAAAATTTGTGTTTGTGGGTCATAATGGGTCCCAGTTCGTGTAGCGAAACATTGTAATTATAGGTCCACGTTTTGGTATAGCCCCCATATAACGGTACCTCCCGATATTCGGTAATTTGATGATTTTTGCACATTTTTTCACGGATTTGTCTGAAAATTGGTATTTGTTGGTCATAATGGGTTCCAGCTTCGGTGACGAAACATTGCATGCATGGGTCCATGATTTGATATAGCCCCCATATAACGGTACATCCCGATATTCGGTATTTTGATGGTTTTTGCCACATTTTTTCACTGATTTGTCTAAAAATTGGTATTTGTGGGTCATAAGGGGTCCTAGTTTGTGTAGCGAAACATTGTAATTATAGGTCCACGTTTTGGTGTAGCCCCCATATAACGGTACCTCCTGATATTCGGCAATTTAATGGTTTTTGCCACTTCTAATGTTTCTTTTACCCTAAGGTGGAGGGTATTAAAAGTTTGGCCCGGCCGAACTTAATGTTTTTTTACTTGTTACTCTTAGAGCAAACTCTTGATCTATTTCGAGTAATTTGGTTCTCTCTATATTTTCAAACAGGAGTGCTGAAGTGAAGAGTAGACTCCGTAGTAAACTACCAATTTTTGAGCAATCCTGTTCGAGTGGAAGTTTTGCTTCCGAGCGAAGATGAGCAAATCTGAGCTCTGTTGTTTTCTCTTACTGTATAACAGTTAGGAATATTTAAAACTTATTACGTAACTATGTATTAATTTTGTGATTATTATGTGTACCTATATTTTTGCCTGAGTTTGTAGTGTCTCTTTCTAATTAATAATAAGATTAAAAATTAAGTACAGCCGAGCCGAACTTATGTAAAATAACATTTCGGAAAATATATATCTGAAAAGATTATGTGAACTCATTAATTGAAAGTATTCCACTTTAAACTGCAAGTGCCAGTGGGATCGGTTGTAGAATACAGTTAAAGTCTTAAAACAAAAGAGAGTGATTGAAACCGTTAAATCGACAATATTTTGATGTCCGTTGTAGAACCCATTATGAACTACAAATACAGAATTCGAAGCAAAACTCACTGAAAATGTGGCCTAAAAAATACCTGGAAAATATATATTAACATATTGAAAAAAGGGATTTCGCAAAGTACACACTTAAATAATAATTAATTTTGTGGGAAATTCCATCTGTCCGCTGACATGTTCATAATTAACGTGGTCCGGGAAACTCTAGGAACTCCCATTTGTCCTGGAGCATGTTCATAATTGATGTGGAGTGGAAAATTCTTGTATTAATGACCAACCCGGGTGGTATTGTCTGTCTCTCTTTCAGTGTGGTTGACTCTGTTTTAAAATATGGTAAAATGTTTGTAATGTTATATATATATATATATATATATATATATATATATATATATCGTGGACTTATATAGACAATTCTTTTTGAGGAGGTAAAATGTCCACAAGGGACTCCTTTTGTGGAATTTCAGACAATTCCATTGAAAAATGTGGCTAAAATCATCAAAATACCGAATATCGGGGGTACCGTTATATGGGGGCTATACGATATTGTGGACCTATATAGATAATTCTCTGCCGAGGTATAAAGTACCCACAAGGAACTCCTTGTGTGGATTTTCAGACAATTCCATTGAAAAATGTGGTTAACATCATCAAAATACCGAATATCGGGGGTACCGTTATATGGGGGCTATACGATATCGAGGACCGATATAGCCCATCTTCGAACTTGACCTGCCTGCAGACAAAAGAGAGATCTGTGCAAAATTTTAGCTTCCTATTTTAAAAAATATTTTAAAAAACCCTGTAAATAATGTCGCTAAAATCATTAAAATATCTAATATCGGGAGGTACCGTTATATGGGGGCTATACGAAAACGTGGATCGGCATGGTCCATTTACGAACTTAACCTTCCTAATGGAAAAGTATGCATGTATGCAAAATTTTTACTGTTTCATTTCGTTCGAAAGATAGCATGTTTACAACACACAGGCAGACAGGCTTCGTTAGATAGACAGGCTTCGCTTGATAATTTTATGCTGATGCAGAATATATATATATATATATATATATATATATATATATATATATATATATATATATATATATATATATATATATATATATATATATATATATATATATATATATATATATATATATATATATATATATATATATATATATATATAACGGTACCTCCTGATATTCGGCAATTTAATGGTTTTTGCCACTTCTAATGTTTCTTTTACCCTAAGGTGGAGGGTATTAAAAGTTTGGCCCGGCCTTGTTACTCTTAGAGCAAACTCTTGATCTATTTCGAGTAATTTGGTTCTCTCTATATTTTCAAACAGGAGTGCTGAAGTGAAGAGTAGACTCCGTAGTAAACTACCAATTTTTGAGCAATCCTGTTCGAGTGGAAGTTTTGCTCCCGAGCGAAGATGAGCAAATCTGAGCTCTGTTGTTTTCTCTTACTGTATAACAGTTAGGAATATTTAAAAAGGAATATGTAAAATAACATTTCGGAAAATATATATCTGAAAAGATTATGTGAACTCATTAATTGAAAGTATTCCACTTTAAACTGCAAGTGCCAGTGGGATCGGTTGTAGAATACAGTTAAAGTCTTAAAACAAAAGAGAGTGATTGAAACCGTTAAATCGACAATATTTTGATGTCCGTTGTAGAACCCATTATGAACTACAAATACAGAATTCGAAGCAAAACTCACTGAAAATGTGGCCTAAAAAATACCTGGAAAATATATATTAATATATTGAAAAAAGGAATTTCGCAAAGTACACACTTAAATAATAATTAATTTTGTGGGAAATTCCATCTGTCCGCTGACATGTTCATAATTAACGTGGTCCGGGAAACTCTAGGAACTCCCATTTGTCCTGGAGCATGTTCATAATTGATGTGGAGTGGAAAATTCTTGTATTAATGACCAACCCGGGTGGTATTGTCTGTCTCTCTTCCAGTGTGGTTGACTCTGTTTTAAAATATGGTAAAATGTTTGTAATGTTTTATATATATCTATATATATATATCTATATATATATATATATATATATATATATATATATATATATATATATATATATATATATATATATATATATATATATATAGATATATATAAAACATTACAAACATTTTACCATATTTTAAAACAGAGTCAACCACACTGGAAGAGAGACAGACAATACCACCCGGGTTGGTCATTAATACAAGAATTTTCCACTCCACATCAATTATGAACATGCTCCAGGACAAATGGGAGTTTCTAGAGTTTCCCGGACCACGTTAATTATGAACATGTCAGCGGACAGATGGAATTTCCCACAAAATTAATTATTATTTAAGTGTGTACTTTGCGAAATTCCTTTTTTCAATATATTAATATATATTTTCCAGGTATTTTTTAGGCCACAAAAGAGAGATCTGTGCAAAATTTTAGCTTCCTACTTTAAAAATATTTTAAAAAACCCTGTAAATAATGTCGCTAAAATCATTAAAATATCTAATATCGGGAGGTACCGTTATATGGGGGCTATACGAAAACGTGGATCGGCATGGTCCATTTACGAACTTAACCTTCCTAATGGAAAAGTATGCATGTATGCAAAATTTTTACTGTTTCATTTCGTTCGAAAGATAGCATGTTTACAACATACAGGCAGACAGGCTTCGTTAGATAGACAGGCTTCGCTTGATAATTTTATGCTGATGCAGAATATATATATATAAATAAATATATATATATATATATATATATATATATATTTATATATATATATATATATATATATATATATATATATATATATATATATATATATATATATATATATATATATATATAACGGTACCTCCTGATATTCGGCAATTTAATGGTTTTTGCCACTTCTAATGTTTCTTTTACCCTAAGGTGGAGGGTATTAAAAGTTTGGCCCGGCCTTGTTACTCTTAGAGCAAACTCTTGATCTATTTCGAGTAATTTGGTTCTCTCTATATTTTCAAACAGGAGTGCTGAAGTGAAGAGTAGACTCCGTAGTAAACTACCAATTTTTGAGCAATCCTGTTCGAGTGGAAGTTTTGCTCCCGAGCGAAGATGAGCAAATCTGAGCTCTGTTGTTTTCTCTTACTGTATAACAGTTAGGAATATTTAAAAAGGAACATGTAAAATAACATTTCGGAAAATATATATCTGAAAAGATTATGTGAACTCATTAATTGAAAGTATTCCACTTTAAACTGCAAGTGCCAGTGGGATCGGTTGTAGAATACAGTTAAAGTCTTAAAACAAAAGAGAGTGATTGAAACCGTTAAATCGACAATATTTTGATGTCCGTTGTAGAACCCATTATGAACTACAAATACAGAATTCGAAGCAAAACTCACTGAAAATGTGGCCTAAAAAATACCTGGAAAATATATATTAATATATTGAAAAAAGGAATTTCGCAAAGTACACACTTAAATAATAATTAATTTTGTGGGAAATTCCATCTGTCCGCTGACATGTTCATAATTAACGTGGTCCGGGAAACTCTAGGAACTCCCATTTGTCCTGGAGCATGTTCATAATTGATGTGGAGTGGAAAATTCTTGTATTAATGACCAACCCGGGTGGTATTGTCTGTCTCTCTTCCAGTGTGGTTGACTCTGTTTTAAAATATGGTAAAATGTTTGTAATGTTTTATATATATCTATATATATATATCTATATATATATATATATATATATATCGTGGATAGACAATTCTTTTTGTGGAGGTATAAAGTACCCACAAGGAACTCCTTGTGTGGATTTTCAGACAATTCCATTGAAAAATGTGGTTAACATCATCAAAATACCGAATATCGGGGGTACCCTTATATGGGGGCTATACGATATCGTGGACCGATATAGCCCATCTGCGAACTTGACCTGCCTGCAGACAAAAGAGAGATCTGTGCAAAATTTTAGCTTCCTATTTTAAAAAATATTTTAAAAAACCCTGTAAATAATGTCGCTAAAATCATTAAAATATCTAATATCAGGAGGTACCGTTATATGGGGGCTATACGAAAACGTGGATCGGCATGGTCCATTTAGGAACTTAACCTTCCTAATGGAAAAGTATGCATGTATGCAAAATTTTTACTGTTTCATTTCGTTCGAAAGATAGCATGTTTACAACATACAGGCAGACAGGCTTCGCTAGATAGACAGGCTTCGCTTGATAATTTTATGCTGATGCAGAATATATATATAAATAAATAAATATATATATATATATATATATATATATATATATATATATATTCTGCATCAGCATAAAATTCTGAGACTATCTAGCGAAGCCTGTATATATATATATATATATATATATATATATATATATATATATATATATATATATATATATATATATATATATATATACTCAGTTATGCTACAAGGTGATTGTGACAAGGATTATTAAAATACCGAGTATCAGTGGGTATCATTAAATGGCGGCTATAGGAAACGCGGGCATAGATATTCAATTTTCTGCCACTAGAGCGAAAAACTATTATTAACTACACATACCCATTTTTTCACGAATCCGTGGATAGTGTGACAAAAATCATAAAAATACCGAATATCCGGAGGTACCCTTATATGGGTATATACGAAAACGTGGACCCATACATGCATTTTTCTGCCACCGGAGCTAGGACCTATTATGGCCGACAAATGCATATTTATAGACAAATCCGTGGAGAATTGTTGCAAAAATCATGAAAATACCCAATATCGGTATGTAGTTTTATATGGGGGCTATGAGACAAAGCCGTAGATAAATTTGGCGGAAATTATCAAAATACCGAATATCGAAAATATCAAAATGCGAAAACGTGGACCTATACATATAATATTTCGCCACCGGAGCTAAACCCCATTATGGCCTACACATCCCGATTTTTAGACAAATCCGTGGAGAAAAGTGGCGAAAATAATCAAAACACCGGATATCGGGAGGTACCCTCATATGGCGGCCATACGAAAACGTGGACCTATACATGCAATGTTGCACACACGTACTCATAAATCACCAAACAAAAAAATTATTCCACTCATTTTTACTCTTAGAGCAAAGTCTTGATCTATTTTGAGAGATTTTGTTCTCTCTAATTTTTCAAATAGGAGTGAAGAGTAGACTCCGTAGTAAACTACCAATTTTTGAGCAATCCTGTTCGAGTAGAAGTTTTGCTCCGGAGCGAAAATGAGCAAATCTGAGCTCCTTAGTTTTCTCTTACTGTATAACAGTTAGGAATATTTAAAACTTATTACGTAACTATGTATTAATTTTTTAATTATTAGGTTTACCTATATTTTTACCTGAGTTTGTAGTACTTTTGAAAAAAGTGCAGCGTATCTCTTTCTAATTAATAACAAGCTTAAAAAATAAAGTTACGCCGAACCGAACTTATGTAAAATAACATATCGGAAAATATATATCTGAAAAGATTATATGGATTCATTACTTGAAAGTATTCCACTTTAAACTGCAAGTGCCAGTGGGATCGGTTGTAGAATATAGTTAAAGTTTTAAAACCAAAGTGAGTGAGTGAAACCGTTAAATTTACAATCTTTTGATGTCCATTGTAGAACCCATTATGAACTACAAATACCGAATCGAAGCAAATCTCACAGAAAATGTGGCCTAAAAATGTCGGGAAAACTTTTATTAACATGTTGCAAAAAATAATTTTGCAAAGTACCGTTATATGGAACTTATACAGACAGTATTTAGCAACTCCCTACGAACTACAAGTACCAATTTTTACACAAATTAGTTACAAGATGTGGCTTAATTCGTCAAAATACCGAAAATCCGAAGTAGTATGTAGATAGGAGTTTACAAACACACTTAAATGTCGTAAGTGAACAAGTACCCTCAGAAAGTATGTGTAGGGGTGCCCATATGGCAACTAAATTTTCTTTACAGTAATCAAATTATCCCCTGTAGTAATAAGAAGTATGAAATTACATATCTTAAGTTAACGAACAAATGTAAACAATGAACACATGTGGGGGAAATTTTTGGGATTCCCTGTGTTCCTCCGTCTGTTCATGTTCATAATTAATGTGGTCCGGGAAACTCTAGGAACTCCCCTTTGTCCTGGAGCATAATTGATGTGGCGTTGAATGGGGAGAAGTAGCTAACAATCAACATTTACAAATATGAAATGATTGACGGCTTCATTTCGAAGCAACGACCCTTGTTTTAATTTTGTGAAGCAACGATTATTGTTGGGGCATACTATTTTTATTCCCTCCACTTTGAGACGAAGTATATGTTAACTTTGTCATTCTGTTTGTAGCATCCCTTAATATTCGTCGTAGACCCCATAAAGTATATATATTCATGATCAGTATAAAATTCTAAGTCGTGTTAACAATGTATGCTGGTTAGTCCACTTATATTGTAATGTATATATATATATATATATATATATATATACATATATATATATATATATATATATATATATATATATATATATATATATATATATATATATATATATATAAAACATTACAATATAAGTGGACCAACCAGCATACATTGTTTCCTATTTGAATATTGTATAGTCCATTACAATATTCAAAACTTGGCTGTGCAGGTCCACATTTTCGTATATACCCCCATATTACGATAACTCTCTATATTCGGTATTTTTATGATTTTTAAAAGTATTCTTTAATATCCAAATCCTTTCCAAATGGTAGAGGGTATTCAAAGCTCGGCCCGACCGAACTTACTGTTTTTTTATTTGATATACTTTTTCCTAATACACATTAAATATTAGTATGGGCACAATGACAAGAAAATCGTACATTATTCCATATTCATCTCATGTTTCTGGTTGAGAGAAATATTTAGATATAGCAAGTTGTAAAGAATCATCGACTTGTTTCGCAAGTTATGACAGATAAAGGCATTGAAAATTGTGACCCCTTGTGGGTGATGTACCGGAAGGGGTTCGCAGATATATTCCATCTTCACAACAAATATTGTGTTAGCGAAAATGTTTGTATGTGTGAAATCTAAAGGGAGTAGGATGATTATTTCGTTTTCTTTCTGTTTTGTTTTTCAAAATCTTGAACCCTGTGTGGGAAGGTACCAGAAGAAATGGTGCGATCTCTACCATCTTTATAACAGATCTTGTGTTAAAGGAAATTTTGAAATGTATAGCTCGAGACTCACTGAATACAGAAGTGCCATCTGATGAGCACTATTTCTGTACTTTCGACATTCAAAAAGCATTGCCTTTTCCAAAGCTATCAACATCAGTTGCTTATTACAAGCGGAACATCAACTATATTTAGTCATAAAATGAACAATTTATTTATTTTTTTGACTTGGTTCGCTTTAGCTGTGAAACCTTCAAATTTTATTCAGAGTAAAAACGAACCAAAGCAGGTTTTTTGTTTTTGAATATTTTTTTAGTAATATATTTAAATTATTTTTCTTTTAACTTTATATCATTAGTTAATTTTGAATATAGACATTCACATTTTCTTTTGGTAGACTAAAATATTGCTTCCAGAAATTAATTGCAGTACATTTACTTTACCTCTAAATATCTTGGAATTATGTTTTTATGACTTAGTTCGGTATAGCTGTGAGCCCTTCATATCTATAAGCACAGGGGAGACTTAACTTAACCAGTAATTGACTCACATTTAACTATTCAACTTTCCTTTTTAAATTTCTTACACTCCCAAAATATTACATATTACAAGTAAATATTGCATCAATATGAGTTAGCCGGGCATTAAAAACAAAGACTTTAGATTCAAACTTTGTCTTGGGTCAATCATAAAATATCACAGATGAAACACAAAACATTGCACACGTTCTAAGGTAAATAAAGGTCTGTATAGACCTCATTTTCGATTTGTAGCATTAAATGTTAAATTAAGCTTTTGCATGCTTTGTAAATCTCTCAGTTTTTTATATCTGTATTTAACCGTAGGTGGCCTAAGTTTTTTTTATCCAACCATATGATTTATCTTTGGGTTCATGGGCTCCCTGAATGAAACTGGTAGCTAAATTCTCGGGGACCCACAATTTCCACTCAAATTTTTCCAATTCCATATCTGCTTTTAGCGAATTTCGTTTGTAGATGAACCCAGATATTCTTCTGACTCAAATCCCACCGCGCCCTTGCAAGTAATATTCCCTCCACTGATCTCGACACGGTGTCGGCAACTATATTTTCAGAACATTTTTTTCAGAACATTTTTGTGTTCAATCTGAAAATTGAACATTTGTAATTGTAGAGCCTATCTTATTAGTCTACCATTTAGTTCTCTTGAGGACATCGGCCATTAAAGGCTGAAATGGTTTGTAGTTATCGTAAACGGTATCAGTTCAGCATAAGGCCCAATGTTCACTTCCTTTGGAATCCATAAGTCTACAGAGCCTTTAAACGGTATTTCACATCCCGAACCGCATTACTACATACTGGTATAGAGCCCGTCCCGTTACTGTGAATGATGTGTAGGGCCTGAAATTTGGATCTCGTTCTATTTGCCTGAAAGCGAACTTGAGGTATACACTACTTATGAAATGAGTGTCTTCAAGTCTGCTTAAGATACCCTGAATGTTTTGTATGGGATAGGCATCTTTTATGGTACGTTCATTTAAATTCCGGGCATCAAAACACACTTTCGCCTGCCTTCCTAACGAGTGTACATCTTTTGCTCCATGTACTTATGCAATAATTCCGAGCCGTAAAATTTCGTCGACCTCAGCGTAAATGAGGGTTTGTATCGCGGAGAGACCGGTTAACATAGCTCTTTGACAGGTTGAGCTCTCTTGACTAAATCTATCCTGTGTCCCTCCAAGTGAGTTCTTCCCAATCCATAGTCTTCGTAAGATTTAAAAGACCACTTTGTCCGTTGCAGTTTTGAACGGAACTTACCGTTATATGGTGGCTATACCAATTAGTGAACCTTAACCGTACCTGCCGTGACCGACATATCTCAGTTTCAATACCAACCATCCTAGATACAATACAAATTGCTCCGCCAAATGTTGAAAAATGTGGGCTGTATCGTGATTTCAACAAACAGACAGACGGATATCATTAAACCTACTTAGAATTTTATCCTTATCATGATTATGGTCTAGTTAGAGACGGCGAATAATAAGGGACGTTACAAATGGAATGACAAAGTTAATATTCCCACCTTATCAAGCTGGAGGGTATAATAAAGTTTGAAATAAAGTACAGAACAAGTAAAATAAACATTAAGTTCAGCCGGGCTGAACTTTTGATACAGTCCACCATTGGGTAAAGAAAACATGTTTATATGGAAGTCTCTTAACTCAACCGAGCTCCACTTGAAACTACAAATATCAGTAAGAACGTTTGGATAATGCAGTTAAACTTAAAAAAACAAAACAATTAAAAAGAAGCCAATTTCGGCCAGGCCGAATTTTTAATACCCTCCACCATTTTGAAGGATATTGAAAATTAAAAAAAAAATAAAATCCAATAAAAATTCTTTTAAAATCTTTAAAATATCTAATATAGGAAGGTGCCGATATATGGGGGGATATACGATATTGTGGACCTATAAAGACAAATCTATGTCTGCGTGTAAAGTACTCACAAGGAACTCCTTGTATAGATTTTCAGACAATTCTGTTGAAAAATGTGGGTAAAATCATAAAAATACCGAATATCGGGAGGTACCGTTATATGGGGGCTACACGATATTGTGGACCTATATAGATAATTATCTGCCGAGGTATAAAGTACCCACAAGGAACTCCTTCTGTGGATTTTCAGACAATTCCGATGAAAAATGTGGGTCAAATCATAAAATACCGAATATCGGGGAGTACCGTTATACGGGGGATATACGATATTGTGGACCTATACAGATAATTCCGTTTCAGGGGTAAAGTGTTCACAAAGAACTCCGTGTGTGGATTTTCAGACAATACGATTGGAAAATGTGGCTAAAATCATCAAAATACCGAATATCGCGGGGTACCGTTATATGGGAGCTATACGATATCGTTAACCTATATAGAGAATTCTCTGTCGGGGGTAAAGTGCTCACAAAGAACCCCTTGTGTACAAAGAACCCCATTCCGTTGAAAAATATGGCTAAAAACATCAAAATACCGAATATCGGAGGTACCGTTATATGAAGGCTATACGATATCGTGGATCTATATAGATAATTCTCTGCCGAGGTATAAAGTACCCACAAGGAACTCCTTGTGTGGATTTTCAGACAATTCCGATGAAAAATGTGGGTCAAATCATAAAATACCGAATATCGGGAGGTACCGTTATATGGGGGATATACGATATCGTGGACCTGTATAGACAATTCTCTCTCAGGGGGTGAAGTACTCACAAGGAACTACTTGTGTTAATTTTAAGACAATTCCATTGAAAAGCGTGGCTAACATCATCAAAATACCGAATATCGGGGGTTACAGTTATATGGGGGATATACGATTTCGTGGACCTATATAGACAATTCTTTTTGGGGAGGTAAAATGCCCACAAGGGACTCCTTTTGTGGAGTTTCAGACAATTCCATTGAAAAATGTGACTAAAATCATCAAAATACCGAATATCGGGGGTACCGTTACATGGGGGCTATACGACATTGTGGACCTATATAGATAATTATCTGCCGAGGTATAAAGTACCCACAAGGAACTCCTTGTGTGGATTTTCAGAAAATTCTGTTGAAAAATGTGGGTAAAATCATAAAAATACCGAATATTGGGGGGTACCGTTATATGGGGGCTATACGATATTGTGGACCTATATAGATAATTATCTGCCGAGGTATAAAGTACCCACAAGGAACTACTTGTGTGGATTTTCAGACAATTCCGTTGAAAAATGTGGCTAACATCATCAAAATACCGAATATCGGGGGTACCGTTATATGGGGGCTATACGATATTGTGGACCTACATAGATAATTCTCTGCCGAGGTATAAAGTACCCACAAGGAACTCCTTGTGTGAATTTTCAGACAATTCCGTTGAAAAATGTGGGTACCGTTATATGGGGGATATACGTTATATCGTGGACCTATATAGACAATTCTTTTTGAGGAGGTAAAATGCCAACAAGGGACTCCTTTTGTGGAATTTCAGACAATTCCATTGAAAAATGTGGCTAAAATCATCAAAATACCGAATATCGGGGTGTACCGTTATATGGGGGATATACGATATCGTGGACCTATATAGACAATTCTTTTTGAGGAGGTAAAATGCCCACAAGGGACTCCTTTTGTGGAATTTCAGACAATTCCATTGAAAAATGTGGCTAAAATCATCAAAATACCGAATACCGTGGGGGTACCGTTACATGGGGGCTATACGATATCGTGGACCTGTATGGACAATTCTCTGCCGAGGTATAAAGTACCCGCAAGGAACTCCTTGTGTGGATTTTCAGACAATTCCATTGAAAAATATGGTTAACATCATCAAAATACCGAATATCGGGGGTACCGTTATATGGGGGCTATACGATATCGTGGACCGATATAGCCCATCTTCGAACTTGACCTGCCTGCAGACAAAAGAGAGATCTGTGCAAAATTTTAGCTTCCTATTTTAAAAAATATTTAAAAAAAACCCTGTAAATAATGTCGCTAAAATCATTAAAATACCGAATATCGGGCGGTACCGTTATATGGGGGATATACGATATCGTGGACCTATATAGACAATTCTTTTTGAGGAGGTAAAATGCCCACAAGGGACTCCTTTTGTGGAATTTCAGACAATTCCATTGAAAAATGTGGCTAAAATCATCAAAATACCGAATATCGGGGGTACCGTTAGATGGGGGCTATACGATATTGTGGACCTATATAGATAATTCTCTGCCGAGGTATAAAGTACCCACAAGGAACTCCTTGTGTGGATTTTCAGACAATTCCATTGAAAAATGTGGTTAACATCATCAAAATACCGAATATCGGGGGTACCGTTATATGGGGGCTATACGATATCGTGGACCGATATAGCCCATCTTCGAACTTGACCTGCCTGCAGACAAAAGAGAGATCTGTGCAAAATTTTAGCTTCCTATTTTAAAAAATATTTTAAAAAAACCCTGTAAATAATGTCGCTAAAATCATTAAAATATCGAATATCGGAAGGTACCGTTATATGGGGGCTATACGAAAACGTGGATCGGCTAAATTCTCGGGGACCCACAATTTCCACTCAAAGTTTTCCAATTCCATATCTGCTTTTAGGGAATTTCGTTTGTAGATGAACCCAGATATTCTTCTGACTCAAATCCCACCGCGTCCTTGCAAGTAATATCCCCTCCACTGATCTCGACACGGTGTCGGCAACCATATTTTCAGAACATTTTTTTCAGAACATTTTTGTGTTCAATCTGAAAATTGAACATTTGTAATTGTAGAGCCTATCTTATTAGTCTACCATTTAGTTCTCTTGAGGACATCGGCCATTAAAGGCTGAAATGGTTTGTAGTTATCGTAAACGGTATCAGTTCAGCATAAGGCCCAATGTTCACTTCCTTTGGAATCCATAAGTCTACAGAGCCTTTAAACGGTATTTCACATCCCGAACCGCATTACTACATACTGGTATAGAGCCCGTCCCGTTACTGTGAATGATGTGTAGGGCCTGAAATTTGGATCTCGTTCTATTTGCCTGAAAGCGAACTTGAGGTATACACTACTTATGAAATGAGTGTCTTCAAGTCTGCTTAAGATACCCTGAATGTTTTGTATGGGATAGGCATCTTTTATGGTACGTTCATTTAAATTCCGGGCATCAAAACACACTTTCGCCTGCCTTCCTAACGAGTGTACATCTTTTGCTCCATGTACTTATGCAATAATTCCGAGCCGTAAAATTTCGTCGACCTCAGCGTAAATGAGGGTTTGTATCGCGGAGAGACCGGTTAACATAGCTCTTTGACAGGTTGAGCTCTCTTGACTAAATCTATCCTGTGTCCCTCCAAGTGAGTTCTTCCCAATCCATAGTCTTCGTAAGATTTAAAAGACCACTTTGTCCGTTGCAGTTTTGAACGGAACTTACCGTTATATGGTGGCTATACCAATTAGTGAACCTTAACCGTACCTGCCGTGACCGACATATTTCAGTTTCAATACCAACCATCCTAGATACAATACAAATTGCTCCGCCAAATGTTGAAAAATGTGGGCTGTATCGTGATTTCAACAAACAGACAGACGGATATCATTAAACCTACTTAGAATTTTATCCTTATCATAATTATGGTCTAGTTAGAGACGGCGAATAATAAGGGACGTTACAAATGGAATGACAAAGTTAATATTCCCACCTTATCAAGCTGGAGGGTATAATAAAGTTTGAAATAAAGTACAGAACAAGTAAAATAAACATTAAGTTCAGCCGGGCTGAACTTTTGATACAGTCCACCATTGGGTAAAGAAAACATGTTTATATGAAAGTCTCTTAACTCAACCGAGCTCCACTTGAAACTACAAATATCAGTAAGAACGTTTGGATAATGCAGTTAAACTTAAAAAAACAAAACAATTAAAAAAGAAGCCAATTTCGGCCAGGCCGAATTTTTAATACCCTCCACCATTTTGAAGGATATTGAAAATTAAAAAAAAAAATAAAATCCAATAAAAATTCTTTTAAAATCTTTAAAATATCTAATATAGGAAGGTGCCGATATATGGGAGGATATACGATATTGTGGACCTATAAAGACAAATCTATGTCTGCGTGTAAAGTACTCACAAGGAACTCCTTGTATAGATTTTCAGACAATTCTGTTGAAAAATGTGGGTAAAATCATAAAAATACCGATTATCGGGAGGTAGCGTTATATGGGGGCTACACGATATTGTGGACCTATATAGATAATTATCTGCCGAGGTATAAAGTACCCACAAGGAACTCCTTCTGTGGATTTTCAGACAATTCCGATGAAAAATGTGGGTCAAATCATAAAATACCGAATATCGGGGAGTACCGTTATACGGGGGATATACGATATTGTGGACCTATACAGATAATTCCGTTTCAGGGGTAAAGTGTTCACAAAGAACTCCGTGTGTGGATTTTCAGACAATACGATTGGAAAATGTGGCTAAAATCATCAAAATACCGAATATCGCGGGGTACCGTTATATGGGAGCTATACGATATCGTTAACCTATATAGAGAATTTTCTGTCGGGGGGTAAAGTGCTCACAAAGAACCCCTTGTGTACAAAGAACCCCATTCCGTTGAAAAATATGGCTAAAAACATCAAAATACCGAATATCGGGGGTACCGTTATATGAAGGCTATACGATATCGTGGATCTATATAGATAATTCTCTGCCGAGGTATAAAGTACCCACAAGGAACTCCTTGTGTGGATTTTCAGACAATTCCGATGAAAAATGTGGGTCAAATCATAAAATACCGAATATCGGGAGGTACCGTTATATGGGGGATATACGATATCGTGGACCTGTATTGACAATTCTCTCTCAGGGGGTGAAGTACTCACAAGGAACTACTTGTGTTAATTTTAAGACAATTCCATTGAAAAGCGTGGCTAACATCATCAAAATACCGAATATCGGGGGTTACAGTTATATGGGGGATATACGATTTCGTGGACCTATATAGACAATTCTTTTTGGGGAGGTAAAATGCCCACAAGGGACTCCTTTTGTGGAGTTTCAGACAATTCCATTGAAAAATGTGGCTAAAATCATCAAAATACCGAATATCGGGGGTACCGTTACATGGGGGCTATACGACATTGTGGACCTATATAGATAATTCTCTGCTGAGGTATAAAGTACCCACAAGGAACTCCTTGTGTGGATTTTCAGAAAATTCTGTTGAAAAATGTGGGTAAAATCATAAAAATACCGAATATTGGGGGGTACCGTTATATGGGGGCTATACGATATTGTGGACCTATATAGATAATTATCTGCCGAGGTATAAAGTACCCACAAGGAACTACTTGTGTGGATTTTCAGACAATTCCGTTGAAAAATGTGGCTAACATCATCAAAATACCGAATATCGGGGGTACCGTTATATGGGGGCTATACGATATTGTGGACCTACATAGATAATTCTCAGCCGAGGTATAAAGTACCCACAAGGAACTCCTTGTGTGGATTTTCAGACAATTCCGTTGAAAAATGTGGGTACCGTTATATGGGGGATATACGATATCGTGGACCTATATAGACAATTCTTTTTGAGGAGGTAAAATGCCCACAAGGGACTCCTTTTGTGGAATTTCAGACAATTCCATTGAAAAATGTGGCTAAAATCATCAAAATACCGAATACCGTGGGGGTACCGTTACATGGGGGCTATACGATATCGTGGACCTGTATGGACAATTCTCTGCCGAAGTATAAAGTACCCACAAGGAACTCCTTGTGTGGATTTTCAGACAATTCCATTGAAAAATGTGGCTAAAATCATCAAAATACCGAATATCGGGGGGTACCGTTATATGGGGGATATACGATATCGTGGACCTATAAAGACAATTCTTTTTGAGGAGGTAAAATGCCCACAAGGGACTCCTTTTGTGGAATTTCAGACAATTCCATTGAAAAATGTGGCTAAAATCATCAAAATACCGAATACCGTGGGGGTACCGTTACATGGGGGCTATACGATATCGTGGACCTGTATGGACAATTCTCTGCCGAAGTATAAAGTACCCACAAGGAACTCCTTGTGTGGATTTTCAGACAATTCCATTGAAAAATGTGGTTAATATTATCAAAATACCGAATATCGGGGGTACCGTTATATGGGGGCTATACGATATCGTGGACCGATATAGCCCATCTTCGAACTTGACCTGCCTGCAGACAAAAGAGAGATCTGTCCAAAATTTTAGCTGCCTATTTTAAAAAATATTTTAAAAAAACCCTGTAAATAATGTCGCTAAAATCATTAAAATACCGAATATCGGGCGGTACCGTTATATGGGGGATATACGATATCGTGGACCTATATAGACAATTCTTTTTGAGGAGGTAAAATGCCCACAAGGGACTCCTTTTGTGGAATTTCAGACAATTCCATTGAAAAATGTGGCTAAAATCATCAAAATACCGAATATCGGGGGTACCGTTAGATGGGGGCTATACGATATTGTGGACCTATATAGATAATTCTCTGCCGAGGTATAAAGTACCCACAAGGAACTCCTTGTGTGGATTTTCAGACAATTCCATTGAAAAACGTGGTTAACATCATCAAAATACCGAATATCGGGGGTACCGTTATATGGGGGCTATACGATATCGTGGACCGATATAGCCCATCTTCGAACTTGACCTGCCTGCAGACAAAAGAGAGATCTGTGCAAAATTTTAGCTTCCTATTTTAAAAAATATTTTAAAAAAAACCCTGTAAATAATGTCGCTAAAATCATTAAAATATCGAATATCGGGAGGTACCCTCATATGGCGGCCATACGAAAACGTGGACCTATACATCCAATGTTGCACACACGTACTCATAAATCACCAAACAAAAAAATGATTCCACTCATTTTTACTCTTAGAGCAAAGTCTTGATCTATTTTGAGAGATTTTGTTCTCTCTAATTTTTCAAATAGGAGTGAAGAGTAGACTCCGTAGTAAACTACCAATTTTTGAGAAATCCTGTTCGAGTAGAAGTTTTGCTCCGGAGCGAAAATGAGCAAATCTGAGCTCTGTAGTTTTCTCTCACTGTATAACAGTTAGGAATATTTAAAACTTATTACGTAACTATGTATTAATTTTGTAATTATTAGGTTTACCTATATTTTTACCTGAGTTTGTAGTACCTTTGAAAAAAGTGCAGCGTATCTCTTTCTAATTAATAACGAGCTTAAAAAATAAAGTTACGCCGAGCCGAACTAATGTAAAATAACATATCGGAAAATATATATCTGAAAAGATCATATGGATTCATTACTTGAAAGTATTCCACTTTAAACTGCAAGTGCCAGTGGGATCGGTTGTAGAATATAGTTAAAGTTTTAAAACCAAAGTGAGTGAGTGAAACCGTTAAATTTACAATCTTTTGATGTCCATTGTAGAACCCATTATGAACTACAAATACCGAATCGAAGCAAATCTCACAGAAAATGTGGCCTAAAAATGTCGGGAAAATTTTTATTAACATGTTGCAAAAAAGAATTTTGCAAAGTACCGTTATATGGAACCTATACAGACAGTATTTAGCAACTCCCTACGAACTACAAGTACCAATTTTTACACAAATTAGTTACAAGATGTGGCTTAATTCGTCAAAATACCGAAAATCCGAAGTAGTATGTAGATAGGAGTTTTCAAACACACTTAAATGTCGTAAGTGAACAAGTACCCTCAGAAAGTATGTGTAGGGGTGCCCATATGGCAACTAAATTTTCTTTACAGTAATCAAATTATCCCCTGTAGTAATGAGAAGTATGAAATTACATATCTTAAGTTAACGAACAAATGTAAACAATGAACACATGTGGGGGAAATTTTTGGGATTCCCTGTGTTCCTCCGTCTGTTCATGTTCATAATTAATGTGGTCCGGGAAACTCTAGGAACTCCCCTTTGTCCTGGAACATAATTGATGTGGCGTTGAATGGGGAGAAATAGCTAACAATCAACATTTACAAATATGAAATGATTGACGGCTTCATTTCGAAGCAACGACCCTTGTTTTAATTTTGTGAAGCAACGATTATTGTTGGGGCATACTATTTTTATTCCCTCCACTTTGAGACGAAGTATATGTTAACTTTGTCATTCTGTTTGTAGCATCCCTTAATATTCGTCGTAGGCCCCATAAAGTATATATATTCATGATCAGTATAAAATTCTAAGTCGTGTTAACGATAACCGTCTATTAAAATCAAAATGCAGCCCACGTTATTGATCGAGCAAGGGAAGTAGAGAGACAAAGTATTTAACTTATACATTGCCGCCTACCTTAATATACATGCATGTGTATCAACGAAATAAAGCTAAAAGAAAATATGTTATATGTAAATTAATGTACAATAAGATTTGAAAGGACGTAAGTTCAGTTTATATGTGAGCAAATTTCATTTTATTAGATTGAATTACATTCATTTTTTAAACATCTTAAGAAGCTAATTACATGTTGACAAGGCCGGAAATTAGCCAACCAAACGAGGCATATTGTGCTGTGGGGAGACCAGGTTGTTGGATCATTCTCGGCTTGATGATTTTACTACTGGGCCAGAACAATCAAACGATGGGTCCGCGAGTTCCAGACCAACAAAAGCTTCGCGTACTGCCGAAGGAATGGTCATCAGTGGTGTTACACAGCAAGTAATGTTAGCTACGCTGGCAGTAACAAATTGCCTTTGACCCGGGTCGAAACGTGAGGTATTGATAAAGTCGGCGTACGACATATGATTGACTTTGATGGTGGGCCATCGAAGCGTATTTATTAGGGACGCACACACCTGACTGACTGGGCAGAAGGGGTCTTATAAAGCCCTAACTGGAACGGTAGAGTTAGGCAGACATATATTCAGACGTAAGGTAGGGCTCAAGGACAATACACGACTTATTGGTAATATGGAAGTTGGTAATATGTGGGATGGTGGTGCGGGAAAGATACCTCGGGGAACTAACCATCTCGACGAATTCTGTGTCCGGTTGGAGCTGTCCTCTTGGTGCTCATGCAAAATGGAGTGGTGCTTTTTCCCGCAATAATTACACCATTTGGGAACCGGACAGAACTTTGAGACATGATCAAGACGCAGACAATTGTAACAATAACGATGACGGACGACTGTACGCATACGTTTTTCCACAGCCATTCTTCTAAAAATCAAGCATTTGTGTATGGATGATGCTGGGAACATAACCGACACTGAAACGACGACGATGCCCCACGTGAAGGTGCTGAGGTATCCTTTGGTTTAAGGGCTATGATCGTTTCAGCTTTTGGGGGAGCTATCATCTGAGGACCTGCTGACTCAGGGGGTACTATCTGGAGAACAATCGGCTTAGGGGGTTGTGTGGTGCCCACGTTTTTAGGTACAGGCTCGGTAAACGCATTCTCAGTTGCCCTCAACTCCTCTTCTACTTCTCGATCAGACATCATCTCCTCGTCATAGTCGGACAAACAGACTTCAGAAAAAAGTTCTTGTTCGGACTTCTACAACGCGAACCTTACCATAATTACCGGGATGCGTCTCGACTAACGTTCAAACTTGACAATTACTCTTCCTTCCACCTAATGCAAAACTGATGCGTCTATGCCTTCAGTTTTCTATGCCGATTGGTTAAACTCAATAGTGATTCTTCAACAGGAGGTTCTGGCCGAGCAAAAAGGGAGGCGCCTACAAGAAAGTTTGCGTTGGAGCGGATTTTCATTCCTAAAAAATGGACTCAGTATATTTTGAGGCGAATCACCAAGTTTCAAGCTCTGAGGAAATTCATTTCGGATGGGAAGTGGGACAACATAACGACCCTCTGAATTTCTCGTAGTTCTGGACCGGTAATTGCCCTTGCAGAACTTGTGTGATGGCGAAAGTAATTTGTTTTTGGGGACCTCCTCAAGTTCCCAAAAGCGCAGAATGGTTTTGTTGAGGCGGTCTTCGTCACTGAAGCTCAAACTGGTCGTAAAGAACTGCAAAGGAGAGGAGGGAGTTGGACCCGAAAGGATCCAACCAATGACAGTATTTTGCGCCAATAGAGAACATAATATCTTTTGTTGTACCCCAGGCAACAATATTTTTGGATATAAGTCTGCCCCCAACAATATATCTACTGAACGACAATCAAAAATGTTTGGATCAGCCAACCGGAGATTTGGCAGAGAACGAACTAAAGTAGGGTCAACAGAAAAGGATGGAAGGTTACTAGAAATCTTGGGGAGCACAAAAGCATTTGTTTTCAACAAAACTGAAGCTTTTAAGCGAGAACTTAAACAAATCCGACAGTTTTTTCTAGAGGTAACGGAGGACGAACCATTTACACCAGAAATGGTTGCAAGAGTGGATCGAGACGATAATCTAGTTTGAAGGTGCTCAGTTATAAAACTAGCATCAGAAGCAGGGTCAAAGAGGGCTCGAACTGGATAAGATGTAGAGGCAACATAATCTAGATTAGAATTGGAAGCAGTTCTTGGGACTCGGACGTTAGGCGTCACATTTAAAGAGGAGCTATTTGCAGGTACCGATCGATTAGGTTTATGCATAATGGTATGGTGTTTTTCATGGCACATATAGCAACTATGTGCACTGGGACAGTTACTAACCGAATGACCTCTTGACAGGCAATTTAAACAAAAGCCATACTTTTTTTACAACAGTAATTTTTTGATCGGAAGACATCTTTTTGAAACGATAGCAAGAGTAGAGCGCATGATTTTTATTAATGCATACTACACAACGATGTTTTGAATAAGAATTTACTGTATCAGAGGAAGTTTTCGCCCCATGTACCTTTACGTTGTGCTTGTTTGAGGATTTTGATGAATCTATACCTTTATTTTGTGTCCCGCAAACAGGCAAGCGTCTAAATTCTCGCCGTAAGGAACGAATCGAGCTGAGCCCATGACGATAATGAAGACTTTTCTGTGAGACTCTGTTCCCAGAGGGTCACCGTAAGTTTTGGCAGACGCTGGATGCAAATAAAAACTAAAATTGGATCCCAATGATCGGTCACAATGT
Source organism: Musca domestica (assembly GCF_030504385.1). Lineage (NCBI taxonomy): Eukaryota > Metazoa > Arthropoda > Insecta > Diptera > Muscidae > Musca > Musca domestica. The sequence continues at coordinate 7,187,204 of NW_026712300.1, forward strand.
CATAGACTGACATGGCAAATATACAACCGTTTATTGTATTTGAAGTTTGTAATGGGTTCCAGCTCCGCGGAACATTGTACATATAGGTCTACGGTATTTTGATGATTTTTGGAAATAAGTTAAAGATTCAAATTACTTCGCGAAATTAATTTTTTAGATTAAATCTGATATGCTCTATGTTATTTTGAATATTTGTAAACCATTAGATTGTGTATGCTGGTTGGTCCACTTATATTGTAATGTTTTATATATATATATATATATATATATATATGGACCAACCAGCATACATTGTTAACACGACTTAGAATTTTATACTGATCATGAATATATATACTTTATGGGGTCTACGACGAATATTAAGGGATGCTACAAACAGAATGACAAAGTTAACATATACTTCGTCTCAAAGTGGGAATAAAAATAGTATGCCCCAACAATAATCGTTGCTTCACAAATTTAAAACAAGGGTCGTTGCTTCGAAATGAAGCCGTCAATCATTTCATATTTGTAAATGTTGATTGTTAGCTACTTCTCCCCATTCAACGCCACATCAATTATGCTCCAGGACAAAGGGGAGTTCCTAGAGTTTCCCGGACTCCTGATATTCGGCAATTTAATGGTTTTTGCCACTTCTAATGTTTCTTTTACCATAAGGTGGAGGGTATTAAAAGTTTGGCCCGGCCGAACTTAATGTTTTTTTACTTGTTACTCTTAGAGCAAACTCTTGATCTGTTTCGAGTAATTTGGTTCTCTCTATATTTTCAAACAGGAGTGCTGAAGTGAAGAGTAGACTCCGTAGTAAACTACCAATTTTTGAGCAATCCTGTTCGAGTGGAAGTTTTGCTCCCGAGCGAAGATGAGCAAATCTGAGCTCTGTTGTTTTCTCTTACTGTATAACAGTTAGGAATATTTAAAACTTATTACGTAACTATGTATTAATTTTGTGATTATTATGTGTACCTATATTTTTGCCTGAGTTTGTAGTGTCTCTTTCTAATTAATAATAAGTTTAAAAATTAAATACAGCCGAGCCGAACTTATGTAAAATAACATTTCGGAAAATATATATCTGAAAAGATTATGTGAACTCATTAATTGAAAGTATTCCACTTTAAACTGCAAGTGCCAGTGGGATCGGTTGTAGAATACAGTTAAAGTCTTAAAACAAAAGAGAGTGATTGAAACCGTTAAATCGACAATATTTTGATGTCCGTTGTAGAACCCATTATGAACTACAAATACAGAATTCGAAGCAAAACTCACTGAAAATGTGGCCTAAAAAATACCTGGAAAATATATATTAATATATTGAAAAAAGGAAATTGGAAAGTACACACTTAAATAATAATTAATTTTGTGGGAAATTCCATCTGTCCGCTGACATGTTCATAATTAACGTGGTCCGGGAAACTCTAGGAACTCCCATTTGTCCTGGAGCATGTTCATAATTGATGTGGAGTGGAAAATTCTTGTATTAATGACCAACCCGGGTGGTATTGTCTGTCTCTCTTCCAGTGTGGTTGACTCTGTTTTAAAATATGGTAAAATGTTTGTAATGTTTTATATATATATATATATATATATATATATATATATATATATATATATATATATATATATATATATATATATATATATATATACATATATATATATATATATATATATATATATATATACATATATATATATATATATATATCGTGGACTTATATAGACAATTCTTTTTGAGGAGGTAAAATGCCCACAAGGGACTCCTTTTGTGGAATTTCAGACAATTCCATTGAAAAATGTGGCTAAAATCATCAAAATACCGAATATCGGGGGTACCGTTATATGGGGGCTATACGATATTGTGGACCTATATAGATAATTCTCTGCCGAGGTATAAAGTACCCACAATGAACTCCTTGTGTGGATTTTCAGACAATTCCATTGAGAAATGTGGTTAACATCATCAAAATACCGAATATCGGGGGTACCGTTAAACCCCATTATGGCCTACACATCCCGATTTTTAGACAAATCCGTGGAGAAAAGTGGCGAAAATAATCAAAACACCGGATATCGGGAGGTACCCTCATATGGCGGCCATACGAAAACGTGGACCTATACATGCAATGTTGCACACACGTACTCATAAATCACCAAACAAAAAAATTATTCCACTCATTTTTACTCTTAGAGCAAAGTCTTGATCTATTTTGAGAGATTTTGTTCTCTCTAATTTTTCAAATAGGAGTGAAGAGTAGACTCCGTAGTAAACTACCAATTTTTGAGCAATCCTGTTCGAGTAGAAGTTTTGCTCCGGAGCGAAAATGAGCAAATCTGAGCTCCTTAGTTTTCTCTTACTGTATAACAGTTAGGAATATTTAAAACTTATTACGTAACTATGTATTAATTTTTTAATTATTAGGTTTACCTATATTTTTACCTGAGTTTGTAGTACCTTTGAAAAAAGTGCAGCGTATCTCTTTCTAATTAATAACAAGCTTAAAAAATAAAGTTACGCCGAACCGAACTTATGTAAAATAACATATCGGAAAATATATATCTGAAAAGATTATATGGATTCATTACTTGAAAGTATTCCACTTTAAACTGCAAGTGCCAGTGGGATCGGTTGTAGAATATAGTTAAAGTTTTAAAACCAAAGTGAGTGAGTGAAACCGTTAAATTTACAATCTTTTGATGTCCATTGTAGAACCCATTATGAACTACAAATACCGAATCGAAGCAAATCTCACAGAAAATGTGGCCTAAAAATGTCGGGAAAATTTTTATTAACATGTTGCAAAAAAGAATTTTGCAAAGTACCGTTATATGGAACTTATACAGACAGTATTTAGCAACTCCCTACGAACTACAAGTACCAATTTTTACACAAATTAGTTACAAGATGTGGCTTAATTCGTCAAAATACCGAAAATCCGAAGTAGTATGTAGATAGGAGTTTACAAACACACTTAAATGTCGTAAGTGAACAAGTACCCTCAGAAAGTATGTGTAGGGGTGCCCATATGGCAACTAAATTTTCTTTACAGTAATCAAATTATCCCCTGTAGTAATAAGAAGTATGAAATTACATATCTTAAGTTAACGAACAAATGTAAACAATGAACACATGTGGGGGAAATTTTTGGGATTCCCTGTGTTCCTCCGTCTGTTCATGTTCATAATTAATGTGGTCCGGGAAACTCTAGGAACTCCCCTTTGTCCTGGAGCATAATTGATGTGGCGTTGAATGGGGAGAAGTAGCTAACAATCAACATTTACAAATATGAAATGATTGACGGCTTCATTTCGAAGCAACGACCCTTGTTTTAATTTTGTGAAGCAACGATTATTGTTGGGGCATACTATTTTTATTCCCTCCACTTTGAGACGAAGTATATGTTAACTTTGTCATTCTGTTTGTAGCATCCCTTAATATTCGTCGTAGACCCCATAAAGTATATATATTCATGATCAGTATAAAATTCTAACAACGTGTTAACAATGTCGTGTTAACAATGTATGGTGGTTGGTCCACTTATATTGTAATGTTTTATATATATATATATATATATATATATATATATATATATATATATATATATATATATATATATATATATATATATATATATATATATATATCAAAAAGATGTCTTCCGATCAAAAAATTACTGTTGTAAAAAAAGTATGGCTTTTGTTTAAATTGCCTGTCAAGAGGTCATTCGGTTAGTAACTGTCCCAGTGCACATAGTTGCTATATGTGCCATGAAAAACACCATACCATTATGCATAAACCTAATCGATCGGTACCTGCAAATAGCTCCTCTTTAAATGTGACGCCTAACGTCCGAGTCCCAAGAACTGCTTCCAATTCTAATCTAGATTATGTTGCCTCTACATCTTATCCAGTTCGAGCCCTCATTGACCCTGCTTCTGATGCTAGTTTTATAACTGAGCACCTTCAAACTAGATTATCGTCTCGATCCACTCTTGCAACCATTTCTGGTGTAAATGGTTCGTCCTCCGTTACCTCTAGAAAAAACTGTCGGATTTGTTTAAGTTCTCGCTTAAAAGCTTCAGTTTTGTTGAAAACAAATGCTTTTGTGCTCCCCAAGATTTCTAGTAACCTTCCATCCTTTTCTGTTGACCCTACTTTAGTTCGTTCTCTGCCAAATCTCCGGTTGGCTGATCCAAACATTTTTGATTGTCGTTCAGTAGATATATTGTTGGGGGCAGACTTATATCCAAAAATATTGTTGCCTGGGGTACAACAAAAGATATTATGTTCTCTATTGGCGCAAAATACTGTCATTGGTTGGATCCTTTCGGGTCCAACTCCCTCCTCTCCTTTGCAGTTCTTTACGACCAGTTTGAGCTTCAGTGACGAAGACCGCCTCAACAAAACCATTCTGCGCTTTTGGGAACTTGAGGAGGTCCCCAAACACAAATTACTTTCGCCATCACACAAGTTCTGCAAGGGCAATTACCGGTCCAGAACTACGAGAAATTCAGAGGGTCGTTATGTTGTCCCACTTCCCATCCGAAATGAATTTCCTCAGAGCTTGAAACTTGGTGATTCGCCTCAAAATATACTGAGTCCATTTTTTAGGAATGAAAATCCGCTCCAACGCAAACTTTCTTGTAGGCGCCTCCCTTTTTGCTCGGCCAGAACCTCCTGTTGAAGAATCACTATTGAGTTTAACCAATCGGCATAGAAAACTGAAGGCATAGACGCATCAGTTTTGCATTAGGTGGAAGGAAGAGTAATTGTCAAGTTTGAACGTTAGTCGAGACGCATCCCGGTAATTATGGTAAGGTTCGCGTTGTAGAAGTCCGAACAAGAACTTTTTTCTGAAGTCTGTTTGTCCGACTATGACGAGGAGATGATGTCTGATCGAGAAGTAGAAGAGGAGTTGAGGGCAACTGAGAATGCGTTTACCGAGCCTGTACCTAAAAACGTGGGCACCACACAACCCCCTAAGCCGATTGTTCTCCAGATAGTACCCCCTGAGTCAGCAGGTCCTCAGATGATAGCTCCCCCAAAAGCTGAAACGATCATAGCCCTTAAACCAAAGGATACCTCAGCACCTTCACGTGGGGCATCGTCGTCGTTTCAGTGTCGGTTATGTTCCCAGCATCATCCATACACAAATGCTTGATTTTTAGAAGAATGGCTGTGGAAAAACGTATGCGTACAGTCGTCCGTCATCGTTATTGTTACAATTGTCTGCGTCTTGATCATGTCTCAAAGTTCTGTCCGGTTCCCAAATGGTGTAATTATTGCGGGAAAAAGCACCACTCCATTTTGCATGAGCACCAAGAGGACAGCTCCAACCGGACACAGAATTCGTCGAGATGGTTAGTTCCCCGAGGTATCTTTCCCGCAACACCATCCCACATATTACCAACTTCCATATTACCAATAAGTCGTGTATTGTCCTTGAGCCCTACCTTACGTCTGAATATATGTCTGCCTAACTCTACCGTTCCAGTTAGGGCTTTATAAGACCCCTTCTGCCCAGTCAGTCAGGTGTGTGCGTCCCTAATAAATACGCTTCGATGGCCCACCATCAAAGTCAATCATATGTCGTACGCCGACTTTATCAATACCTCACGTTTCGACCCGGGTCAAAGGCAATTTGTTACTGCCAGCGTAGCTAACATTACTTGCGGTGTAACACCACTGATGACCATTCCTTCGGCAGTACGCGAAGCTTTTGTTGGTCTGGAACTCGCGGACCCATCGTTTGATTGTTCTGGCCCAGTAGTAAAATCATCAAGCCGAGAATGATCCAACAACCTGGTCTCCCCACAGCACAATATGCCTCGTTTGGTTGGCTAATTTCCGGCCTTGTCAACATGTAATTAGCTTCTTAAGATGTTTAAAAAATGAATGTAATTCAATCTAATAAAATGAAATTTGCTCACATATAAACTGAACTTACGTCCTTTCAAATCTTATTGTACATTAATTTACATATAACATATTTTCTTTTAGCTTTATTTCGTTGATACACATGCATGTATATTAAGGTAGGCGGCAATGTATAAGTTACATACTTTGTCTCTCTACTTCCCTTGCTCGATCAATAACGTGGGCTGCATTTTGATTTTAATAGACGGTTATCGTTAACACGACTTAGAATTTTATACTGATCATGAATATATATACTTTATGGGGTCTACGACGAATATTAAGGGATGCTACAAACAGAATGACAAAGTTAACATATACTTCGTCTCAAAGTGGAGGGAATAAAAATAGTATGCCCCAACAATAATCGTTGCTTCACAAAATTAAAACAAGGGTCGTTGCTTCGAAATGAAGCCGTCAATCATTTCATATTTGTAAATGTTGATTGTTAGCTATTTCTCCCCATTCAACGCCACATCAATTATGTTCCAGGACAAAGGGGAGTTCCTAGAGTTTCCCGGACCACATTAATTATGAACATGAACAGACGGAGGAACACAGGGAATCCCAAAAATTTCCCCCACATGTGTTCATTGTTTACATTTGTTCGTTAACTTAAGATATGTAATTTCATACTTCTCATTACTACAGGGGATAATTTGATTACTGTAAAGAAAATTTAGTTGCCATATGGGCACCCCTACACATACTTTCTGAGGGTACTTGTTCACTTACGACATTTAAGTGTGTTTGAAAACTCCTATCTACATACTACTTCGGATTTTCGGTATTTTGACGAATTAAGCCACATCTTGTAACTAATTTGTGTAAAAATTGGTACTTGTAGTTCGTAGGGAGTTGCTAAATACTGTCTGTATAGGTTCCATATAACGGTACTTTGCAAAATTCTTTTTTGCAACATGTTAATAAAAATTTTCCCGACATTTTTAGGCCACATTTTCTGTGAGATTTGCTTCGATTCGGTATTTGTAGTTCATAATGGGTTCTACAATGGACATCAAAAGATTGTAAATTTAACGGTTTCACTCACTCACTTTGGTTTTAAAACTTTAACTATATTCTACAACCGATCCCACTGGCACTTGCAGTTTAAAGTGGAATACTTTCAAGTAATGAATCCATATAATCTTTTCAGATATATATTTTCCGATATGTTATTTTACATTAGTTCGGCTCGGCGTAACTTTATTTTTTAAGCTCGTTATTAATTAGAAAGAGATACGCTGCACTTTTTTCAAAGGTACTACAAACTCAGGTAAAAATATAGGTAAACCTAATAATTACAAAATTAATACATAGTTACGTAATAAGTTTTAAATATTCCTAACTGTTATACAGTGAGAGAAAACTACAGAGCTCAGATTTGCTCATTTTCGCTCCGGAGCAAAACTTCTACTCGAACAGGATTGCTCAAAAATTGGTAGTTTACTACGGAGTCTACTCTTCACTCCTATTTGAAAAATTAGAGAGAACAAAATCTCTCAAAATAGATCAAGACTTTGCTCTAAGAGTAAAAATGAGTGGAATCATTTTTTTGTTTGGTGATTTATGAGTACGTGTGTGCAACATTGGATGTATAGGTCCACGTTTTCGTATGGCCGCCATATGAGGGTACCTCCCGATATTCGATATTTTAATGATTTTAGCGACATTATTTACAGGGTTTTTTTTTAAATATTTTTTAAAATAGGAAGCTAAAATTTTGCACAGATCTCTCTTTTGTCTGCAGGCAGGTCAAGTTCGAAGATGGGCTATATCGGTCCACGATATCGTATAGCCCCCATATAACGGTACCCCCGATATTCGGTATTTTGATGATGTTAACCACATTTTTCAATGGAATTGTCTGAAAATCCACACAAGGAGTTCCTTGTGGGTACTTTATACCTCGGCAGAGAATTATCTATATAGGTCCACAATATCGTATAGCCCCCATCTAACGGTACCCCCGATATTCGGTATCTTGATGATTTTAGCCACATTTTTCAATGGAATTGTCTGAAATTCCACAAAAGGAGTCCCTTGTGGGCATTTTACCTCCTCAAAAAGAATTGTCTATATAGGTCCACGATATCGTATATCCCCCATATAACGGTACCGCCCGATATTCGGTATTTTAATGATTTTAGCGACATTATTTACAGGGTTTTTTTAAAATATTTTTTAAAATAGGCAGCTAAAATTTTGGACAGATCTCTCTTTTGTCTGCAGGCAGGTCAAGTTCGAAGATGGGCTATATCGGTCCACGATATCGTATAGCCCCCATATAACGGTACCCCCGATATTCGGTATTTTGATAATATTAACCACATTTTTCAATGGAATTGTCTGAAAATCCACACAAGGAGTTCCTTGTGGGTACTTTATACTTCGGCAGAGAATTGTCCATACAGGTCCACGATATCGTATAGCCCCCATGTAACGGTACCCCCACGGTATTCGGTATTTTGATGATTTTAGCCACATTTTTCAATGGAATTGTCTGAAATTCCACAAAAGGAGTCCCTTGTGGGCATTTTACCTCCTCAAAAAGAATTGTCTATATAGGTCCACGATATCGTATATCCCCCATATAACGGTACCCCCCGATATTCGGTATTTTGATGATTTTAGCCACATTTTTCAATGGAATTGTCTGAAATTCCACAAAAGGAGTCCCTTGTTGGCATTTTACCTCCTCAAAAAGAATTGTCTATATAGGTCCACGATATCGTATATCCCCCATATAACGGTACCCACATTTTTCAACGGAATTGTCTGAAAATCCACACAAGGAGTTCCTTGTGGGTACTTTATACCTCGGCTGAGAATTATCTATGTAGGTCCACAATATCGTATAGCCCCCATATAACGGTACCCCCGATATTCGGTATTTTGATGATGTTAGCCACATTTTTCAACGGAATTGTCTGAAAATCCACACAAGTAGTTCCTTGTGGGTACTTTATACCTCGGCAGATAATTATCTATATAGGTCCACAATATCGTATAGCCCCCATATAACGGTACCCCCCAATATTCGGTATTTTTATGATTTTACCCACATTTTTCAACAGAATTTTCTGAAAATCCACACAAGGAGTTCCTTGTGGGTACTTTATACCTCAGCAGAGAATTATCTATATAGGTCCACAATGTCGTATAGCCCCCATGTAACGGTACCCCCGATATTCGGTATTTTGATGATTTTAGCCACATTTTTCAATGGAATTGTCTGAAACTCCACAAAAGGAGTCCCTTGTGGGCATTTTACCTCCCCAAAAAGAATTGTCTATATAGGTCCACGAAATCGTATATCCCCCATATAACTGTAACCCCCGATATTCGGTATTTTGATGATGTTAGCCACGCTTTTCAATGGAATTGTCTTAAAATTAACACAAGTAGTTCCTTGTGAGTACTTCACCCCCTGAGAGAGAATTGTCAATACAGGTCCACGATATCGTATATCCCCCATATAACGGTACCTCCCGATATTCGGTATTTTATGATTTGACCCACATTTTTCATCGGAATTGTCTGAAAATCCACACAAGGAGTTCCTTGTGGGTACTTTATACCTCGGCAGAGAATTATCTATATAGATCCACGATATCGTATAGCCTTCATATAACGGTACCCCCGATATTCGGTATTTTGATGTTTTTAGCCATATTTTTCAACGGAATGGGGTTCTTTGTACACAAGGGGTTCTTTGTGAGCACTTTACCCCCCGACAGAAAATTCTCTATATAGGTTAACGATATCGTATAGCTCCCATATAACGGTACCCCGCGATATTCGGTATTTTGATGATTTTAGCCACATTTTCCAATCGTATTGTCTGAAAATCCACACACGGAGTTCTTTGTGAACACTTTACCCCTGAAACGGAATTATCTGTATAGGTCCACAATATCGTATATCCCCCGTATAACGGTACTCCCCGATATTCGGTATTTTATGATTTGACCCACATTTTTCATCGGAATTGTCTGAAAATCCACAGAAGGAGTTCCTTGTGGGTACTTTATACCTCGGCAGATAATTATCTATATAGGTCCACAATATCGTGTAGCCCCCATATAACGCTACCTCCCGATAATCGGTATTTTTATGATTTTACCCACATTTTTCAACAGAATTGTCTGAAAATCTATACAAGGAGTTCCTTGTGAGTACTTTACATGCAGACATAGATTTGTCTTTATAGGTCCACAATATCGTATATCCTCCCATATATCGGCACCTTCCTATATTAGATATTTTAAAGATTTTAAAAGAATTTTTATTGGATTTTATTTTTTTTTTAATTTTCAATATCCTTCAAAATGGTGGAGGGTATTAAAAATTCGGCCTGGCCGAAATTGGCTTCTTTTTTAATTGTTTTGTTTTTTTAAGTTTAACTGCATTATCCAAACGTTCTTACTGATATTTGTAGTTTCAAGTGGAGCTCGGTTGAGTTAAGAGACTTCCATATAAACATGTTTTCTTTACCCAATGGTGGACTGTATCAAAAGTTCAGCCCGGCTGAACTTAATGTTTATTTTACTTGTTCTGTACTTTATTTCAAACTTTATTATACCCTCCAGCTTGATAAGGTGGGAATATTAACTTGGTCATTCCATTTGTAACGTCCCTTATTATTCGCCGTCTCTAACTAGACCATAATTATGATAAGGATAAAATTCTAAGTAGGTTTAATGATATCCGTCTGTCTGTTTGTTGAAATCACGATACAGCCCACATTTTTCAACATTTGGCGGAGCAATTTGTATTGTATCTAGGATGGTTGGTATTGAAACTGAGATATGTCGGTCACGGCAGGTACGGTTAAGGTTCACTAATTGGTATAGCCACCATATAACGGTAAGTTCCGTTCAAAACTGCAACGGACAAAGTGGTCTTTTAAATCTTACGAAGACTATGGATTGGGAAGAACTCACTTGGAGGGACACAGGATAGATTTAGTCAAGAGAGCTCAACCTGTCAAAGAGCTATGTTAACCGGTCTCTCCGCGATACAAACCCTCATTTACGCTGAGGTCGACGAAATTTTACGGCTCGGAATTATTGCATAAGTACATGGAGCAAAAGATGTACACTCGTTAGGAAGGCAGGCGAAAGTGTGTTTTGATGCCCGGAATTTAAATGAACGTACCATAAAAGATGCCTATCCCATACAAAACATTCAGGGTATCTTAAGCAGACTTGAAGACACTCATTTCATAAGTAGTGTATACCTCAAGTTCGCTTTCAGGCAAATAGAACGAGATCCAAATTTCAGGCCCTACACATCATTCACAGTAACGGGACGGGCTCTATACCAGTATGTAGTAATGCGGTTCGGGATGTGAAATACCGTTTAAAGGCTCTGTAGACTTATGGATTCCAAAGGAAGTGAACATTGGGCCTTATGCTGAACTGATACCGTTTACGATAACTACAAACCATTTCAGCCTTTAATGGCCGATGTCCTCAAGAGAACTAAATGGTAGACTAATAAGATAGGCTCTACAATTACAAATGTTCAATTTTCAGATTGAACACAAAAATGTTCTGAAAAAAATGTTCTGAAAATATGGTTGCCGACACCGTGTCGAGATCAGTGGAGGGGATATTACTTGCAAGGACGCGGTGGGATTTGAGTCAGAAGAATATCTGGGTTCATCTACAAACGAAATTCGCTAAAAGCAGATATGGAATTGGAAAACTTTGAGTGGAAATTGTGGGTCCCCGAGAATTTAGCCGATCCACGTTTTCGTATAGCCCCCATATAACGGTACCTTCCGATATTCGATATTTTAATGATTTTAGCGACATTATTTACAGGGTTTTTTTAAAATATTTTTTAAAATAGGAAGCTAAAATTTTGCACAGATCTCTCTTTTGTCTGCAGGCAGGTCAAGTTCGAAGATGGGCTATATCGGTCCACGATATCGTATAGCCCCCATATAACGGTACCCCCGATATTCGGTATTTTGATGATGTTAACCACATTTTTCAATGGAATTGTCTGAAAATCCACACAAGGAGTTCCTTGTGGGTACTTTATACCTCGGCAGAGAATTATCTATATAGGTCCACAATATCGTATAGCCCCCATCTAACGGTACCCCCGATATTCGGTATCTTGATGATTTTAGCCACATTTTTCAATGGAATTGTCTGAAATTCCACAAAAGGAGTCCCTTGTGGGCATTTCACCTCCTCAAAAAGAATTGTCTATATAGGTCCACGATATCGTATATCCCCCATATAACGGTACCGCCCGATATTCGGTATTTTAATGATTTTAGCGACATTATTTACAGGGTTTTTTTAAAATATTTTTTAAAATAGGAAGCTAAAATTTTGCACAGATCTCTCTTTTGTCTGCAGGCAGGTCAAGTTCGAAGATGGGCTATATCGGTCCACGATATCGTATAGCCCCCATATAACGGTACCCCCGATATTCGGTATTTTGATGATGTTAACCATATTTTTCAATGGAATTGTCTGAAAATCCACACAAGGAGTTCCTTGTGGGTACTTTATACCTCGGCAGAGAATTGTCCATACAGGTCCACGATATCGTATAGCCCCCATGTAACGGTACCCCCACGGTATTCGGTATTTTGATGATTTTAGCCACATTTTTCAATGGAATTGTCTGAAATTCCACAAAAGGAGTCCCTTGTGGGCATTTTACCTCCTCAAAAAGAATTGTCTATATAGGTCCACGATATCGTATATCCCCCATATAACGGTACACCCCGATATTCGGTATTTTGATGATTTTAGCCACATTTTTCAATGGAATTGTCTGAAATTCCACAAAAGGAGTCCCTTGTTGGCATTTTACCTCCTCAAAAAGAATTGTCTATATAGGTCCACGATATAACGTATATCCCCCATATAACGGTACCCACATTTTTCAACGGAATTGTCTGAAAATTCACACAAGGAGTTCCTTGTGGGTACTTTATACCTCGGCAGAGAATTATCTATGTAGGTCCACAATATCGTATAGCCCCCATATAACGGTACCCCCGATATTCGGTATTTTGATGATGTTAGCCACATTTTTCAACGGAATTGTCTGAAAATCCACACAAGTAGTTCCTTGTGGGTACTTTATACCTCGGCAGATAATTATCTATAGGTCCACAATATCGTATAGCCCCCATATAACGGTACCCCCCAATATTCGGTATTTTTATGATTTTACCCACATTTTTTAACAGAATTTTCTGAAAATCCACACAAGGAGTTCCTTGTGGGTACTTTATACCTCGGCAGATAATTATCTATATAGGTCCACAATGTCGTATAGCCCCCATGTAACGGTACCCCCGATATTCGGTATTTTGATGATTTTAGTCACATTTTTCAATGGAATTGTCTGAAACTCCACAAAAGGAGTCCCTTGTGGGCATTTTACCTCCCCAAAAAGAATTGTCTATATAGGTCCACGAAATCGTATATCCCCCATATAACTGTAACCCCCGATATTCGGTATTTTGATGATGTTAGCCACGCTTTTCAATGGAATTGTCTTAAAATTAACACAAGTAGTTCCTTGTGAGTACTTCACCCCCTGAGAGAGAATTGTCAATACAGGTCCACGATATCGTATATCCCCCATATAACGGTACCTCCCGATATTCGGTATTTTATGATTTGACCCACATTTTTCATCGGAATTGTCTGAAAATCCACACAAGGAGTTCCTTGTGGGTACTTTATACCTCGGCAGAGAATTATCTATATAGATCCACGATATCGTATAGCCTTCATATAACGGTACCTCCGATATTCGGTATTTTGATGTTTTTAGCCATATTTTTCAACGGAATGGGGTTCTTTGTACACAAGGGGTTCTTTGTGAGCACTTTACCCCCGACAGAGAATTCTCTATATAGGTTAACGATATCGTATAGCTCCCATATAACGGTACCCCGCGATATTCGGTATTTTGATGATTTTAGCCACATTTTCCAATCGTATTGTCTGAAAATCCACACACGGAGTTCTTTGTGAACACTTTACCCCTGAAACGGAATTATCTGTATAGGTCCACAATATCGTATATCCCCCGTATAACGGTACTCCCCGATATTCGGTATTTTATGATTTGACCCACATTTTTCATCGGAATTGTCTGAAAATCCACAGAAGGAGTTCCTTGTGGGTACTTTATACCTCGGCAGATAATTATCTATATAGGTCCACAATATCGTGTAGCCCCCATATAACGGTACCTCCCGATATTCGGTATTTTTATGATTTTACCCACATTTTTCAACAGAATTGTCTGAAAATCTATACAAGGAGTTCCTTGTGAGTACTTTACACGCAGACATAGATTTGTCTTTATAGGTCCACAATATCGTATATCCCCCCATATATCGGCACCTTCCTATATTAGATATTTTAAAGATTTTAAAAGAATTTTTATTGGATTTTATTTTTTTTTTTAATTTTCAATATCCTTCAAAATGGTGGAGGGTATTAAAAATTCGGCCTGGCCGAAATTGGCTTCTTTTTTAATTGTTTTGTTTTTTTAAGTTTAACTGCATTATCCAAACGTTCTTACTGATATTTGTAGTTTCAAGTGGAGCTCGGTTGAGTTAAGAGACTTCCATATAAACATGTTTTCTTTACCCAATGGTGGACTGTATCAAAAGTTCAGCCCGGCTGAACTTAATGTTTATTTTACTTGTTCTGTACTTTATTTCAAACTTTATTATACCCTCCAGCTTGATAAGGTGGGAATATTAACTTTGTCATTCCATTTGTAACGTCCCTTATTATTCGCCGTCTCTAACTAGACCATAATCATGATAAGGATAAAATTCTAAGTAGGTTTAATGATATCCGTCTGTCTGTTTGTTGAAATCACGATACAGCCCACATTTTTCAACATTTGGCGGAGCAATTTGTATTGTATCTAGGATGGTTGGTATTGAAACTGAGATATGTCGGTCACGGCAGGTACGGTTAAGGTTCACTAATTGGTATAGCCACCATATAACGGTAAGTTCCGTTCAAAACTGCAACGGACAAAGTGGTCTTTTAAATCTTACGAAGACTATGGATTGGGAAGAACTCACTTGGAGGGACACAGGATAGATTTAGTCAAGAGAGCTCAACCTGTCAAAGAGCTATGTTAACCGGTCTCTCCGCGATACAAACCCTCATTTACGCTGAGGTCGACGAAATTTTACGGCTCGGAATTATTGCATAAGTACATGGAGCAAAAGATGTACACTCGTTAGGAAGGCAGGCGAAAGTGTGTTTTGATGCCCGGAATTTAAATGAACGTACCATAAAAGATGCCTATCCCATACAAAACATTCAGGGTATCTTAAGCAGACTTGAAGACACTCATTTCATAAGTAGTGTATACCTCAAGTTCGCTTTCAGGCAAATAGAACGAGATCCAAATTTCAGGCCCTACACATCATTCACAGTAACGGGACGGGCTCTATACCAGTATGTAGTAATGCGGTTCGGGATGTGAAATACCGTTTAAAGGCTCTGTAGACTTATGGATTCCAAAGGAAGTGAACATTGGGCCTTATGCTGAACTGATACCGTTTACGATAACTACAAACCATTTCAGCCTTTAATGGCCGATGTCCTCAAGAGAACTAAATGGTAGACTAATAAGATAGGCTCTACAATTACAAATGTTCAATTTTCAGATTGAACACAAAAATGTTCTGAAAAAAATGTTCTGAAAATATAGTTGCCGACACCGTGTCGAGATCAGTGGAGGGAATATTACTTGCAAGGGCGCGGTGGGATTTGAGTCAGAAGAATATCTGGGTTCATCTACAAACGAAATTCGCTAAAAGCAGATATGGAATTGGAAAAATTTGAGTGGAAATTGTGGGTCCCCGAGAATTTAGCTACCAGTTTCATTCAGGGAGCCCATGAACCCAAAGATAAATCATATGGTTGGATAAAAAAAAACTTAGGCCACCTACGGTTAAATACAGATATAAAAAACTGAGAGATTTACAAAGCATGCAAAAGCTTAATTTAACATTTAATGCTACAAATCGAAAATGAGGTCTATACAGACCTTTATTTACCTTAGAACGTGTGCAATGTTTTGTGTTTCATCTGTGATATTTTATGATTGACCCAAGACAAAGTTTGAATCTAAAGTCTTTGTTTTTAATGCCCGGCTAACTCATATTGATGCAATATTTACTTGTAATATGTAATATTTTGGGAGTGTAAGAAATTTAAAAAGGAAAGTTGAATAGTTAAATGTGAGTCAATTACTGGTTAAGTTAAGTCTCCCCTGTGCTTATAGATAATATAAGTTCTTGTTAGCTTATATTTTAACACCATATCATATATTTGTACAATAAGAATAGGCTTAGTTGCTCGTAAAGCACTTCGATACAGCCTTTGGGGCGACAAAATAGATGAACAACGATAATTTCTAAACTTTTTAAAATTTTTTTAGCGTATTTCGCTCTTGCCTTTCGGGCGTTCATTTTATTAATCCACTGTCGTGCCATTAAAAGTAATTTATAGTTATAATAAAAAATATTGACAGAATTATTTCCATTATGATGTGACGGCCAGGAATTGCAAAATTATATATACTACAGTTGGATGCAAACGTTTCCAAACCAACTACACCCCACACTGGTGACAATTTTTAGGTTTTGGGTTCATAAATGTTTTTGAACGTCTTCCAAAACGACATTTGTTCCTAACCCCATGTAAAATTTCGTGATGATCAGGTCACAATTTCGACATGTAGTGTGATTGCAATTACCACAGTTTAATCGTGGGGAGGTTCAGTTGAGTAGTAAAGAAATAGTGGACCTATATATACCATGTTCTGCAAAAAAAGTAGAACCCGTTTAAACGTTAAATGCCGAATCTTTAACAATTGTGTTAGAAAATGTACTGTAGTACTGTTATATTAAAATACGTGGACGTAGTGCTTTGCCACAAGAAGTAGAACCTATTATAAAATTCATGAATCGAATTATAAAGAATTCCGTTTCGAAATGTGCTTTAAATTCCTAAATTACGGGGAGCTACGGTTATATAGGGGCTATAAGAATCTATATGGACAATGTGTTGCTACATTTCAAACTCTGAGTACAGAATTTTGAACAACTCTGTTAGAGTTGTCAAAATACCGAACATCGGAAAGTACAGTTTAGTGAGGACTTTAAGAAAACCCGAACCTAAATGAACAATGTTCTGCCACAGGAAGTAAACCCGCTGCAAACTCTTAGTATCGAATTTTAATCAATCCTATAAGTTATAAGCACTTTGCCTCAAGAAGTCGAACCAATAATAAAATCTATGAACCGAAGTATAAACTGTTATGTGGGGGCTATAAGAAAACGTGGACTGCCTAGATATTTGCAAAGTTATACTTTTTTTATCTTAATTTTTAAGATAGCGTGATTACAACATACAGAGAGTCAGGCGGACATCACTACTTCGACAAAAATTTTACGCTCGTGAATATGTACTACAGATATATACCTTCTAGGCTTTAAAATGACCATTTCGGCCGTGCCGAACTTTAAATACCCTCTACCAAGGGAAAAAATTTTAAATAAAAGTATCTAGATTCACTTTAAACTGATACAAGTGAGATCGTTTGGAGAATGCAATTAAATACCTTCAAAGCAATAATATGGGTGGAGCCATAATTACAAGGATTTTTATATTTGGCTAGTCTATATATTTAAAACAAATCAGTGGAAAATGTGGCTAGGATCATCAAACTATCTTATATCAGTGGGTCCTATTATACATAAACTGTAGACCAATATGGACAATGTTCTGACACCTACCTGGACCTATACCGAGAATGTTCTGCCACTGGAACAATTTCGTAAAAATATGTGACTAAAACCAACAAAATACAGAATTTCGGAGGTACCGTTATATGATGGTGCACGAAAACGTGGTCCGATTCTGTACAAACCATCGTAGACACAATACAAACAATTGAGCCAAATGTCTATGCTCTACGTCAATTAATGTGGACTGTATCGTTATTTCAACAGACAGATAGGCGGACATCGTGAAATCGACTTAGAATTTTATGGTCACCATAAATATATATAGTTTTATGAGTCTAGGATTAATATTCAGGTGTGTTAAAAACAGAATGGCAAATTTAATATACCCTCTTATCCATTATGGAAAGTGAGAAAGCAGCTAAGGTGGAGCGGAGCTTTTGATACCCTCCATCATTACGGAAAAAAATCAAATTTAGATGTCGACTTAAAATGGGAAATAAGAAAAACATAACTCAAATGGATCGATTGTTAGAAGATTTTTGTTTATTAAGACTTCCGTAAAATGTGCCAAGAAACCAATCAAAATACCAGAATACTGTATGAACAAACAAACCCGTTAGCAAACTTCACTAAATCCAACAAATATCGAATATCAAGGGGATATCATTAAAAAGGGATGAACTAATAGGGAATATTCGTTATACAGCCAATTTTCGGCTAGAAGAAGAAGTAAAAGGTCCAACGCATTGCTATCTGGAGATTTTGGTGATCATTGAAATCAATCGAGGAACCTTCTTTTGTAACCATTTTTGTGTGACGCGTGCTGAGTGCGATGGTGCTGAGTCCTGTTGCAATGTTGCAAAATGTTTGCGTGCCCAAGGCTTTAATACACCCTCTAGAATATTTTCTCGATAATATTCGGCATTTATTCTGATGCCACGGTCGATTAACACGAGACTATCGGCTATTATGGCGGCCCTCACCATCATCATGGCCGGCGCTAGAGTTCTGGTGGCCAACCGAAGGTGCACATTTTCAGCTGACCTCTTTGGCAAGTAAACGCGATCATTTTGTCTGTTCACAAACTGATGGACAACGAATGTTTTCTCACCACCACTTTAGGCAAAGCGAAGCACTTCTTTAGCTCTTTGAAGTCTATTTTCTTTCTGTTGCGGTGTAGGTTCATGCACTTTTTGGAATTTCAATGGTTTTACCCCGAGCTCATTTTTCTATATTTGCCGAATGGTATATTGCGATATGTTCGAGACACTTTTAGGCCACTGCAACGCGTGTTTCGATCAAGTCGTTTCTTAACTTTTCGAACCATTTCTGCTAATGGAATCCTTCAGACATACACTGTTCGGGACTACCGAAATTTTAATTATTGTATTCTGGTGAAAAAATTTTTTATATAAATTGGAGCGATATTTATGGTCTTATTTCTGTTGATGACCAAGTAGAGTTTTTTCAAGAAAATAACCTTGTCCTATATAATGACACTGTTCCGATTAGAAGCAAGATGAATGAATCGAACACCAAGCCCTGGTTTAAACCCACCATTAAATCATATTTAGCCGAAAGGGATAGAGCTTACTCAAGGTGGAAGCAATATAAAACTCCAGATCTTCACGAAGAATATCGGTCTGCACGAAGAATGGTAAACAATGAAATTAACACAGCCAAAACAGAATATTATTAGACACGTATTCTGCTGTAAATTCAAAAAGTAAATGGAAAGTCATTCAAGCCATTGGTGTAGGAAAATCTCAGACTCTTCAGACATGTCATGTTGATGTGGGCGAGCTAAACAAAACGTTCACAAACTTTCCAACGGTTCAAGCTAACTCCCCCTTCTACGGCTCATACGTCGACAACTTGGATGGTCTGTCTGGTGAGGGAAAATTTGAGTTCCGCTGTGTTTCCAATGACGATACAGCTTCAGACCGATAAAATCCAATGCAATTGGTGATGATAATATTGATCCAAAATTCATACGGATACTGCTTCCTTTGCTGCTACCCATCTTCACATACATTTTCAATACAAGTTTGAGTACTAGCATTTATCCAATGGTTTGGAAGCATGCAAAAATAATTTCTTTGCCCAAAACAAATACTGAATATCGACCAGTATCAATTTTATCTTTTATTTTAAAAAAGTTTTTGAGAAGTTACTTTATAAACAAATGTCAGAGTACATACAACAAGAATGCCCACTAACAACAGCCTAGTCTAGATTTCGAGCAGATCATAGCTGTATTAATTCCTTGATTGAAGTTTTGGAGTGAATAAGGAACGAAAAAAAGCAGTATATGGAATACCTTCCACCATTTGGAAAGAATTAGGAAATTTTCAGAATATCGGAAGGTGCTCATATATTGGGGTATATACGATATTGTGGACCCATATAGACAAATCTATGTCTGGGGGTAAAGTACTCACAAAGAACTCCTTGTGTAGAATTTCAGACAATTCCCATAAAAAATGTGGCTAAAATCATCAAATGTCATGGACCTATGTACACAATTCTCTTTCAGGGGGTTAATTACTCACAAGGAACTCCTTGTGTGGAATTTCAGATAATTCCGTTGAAAATGTGGATAAAATCATCAAAATACCGAAATTGGGGGATACCATTATATGGGGGCTATACGATATCGTGAACCTACATATACAATTCTGATCCAGCGGAGAAAGTGCTCACAAAGAACTCATTGTGTAGAATATCACACAATTCCCTTAAAAAATGTGGCTAAAATCATCAAAATACCGAATACCGGGGGTACCATTATATGGAGGCTATACGACATCGTGGACCGATATAGCCCATCTTTGAACTTGACCCGCCTTCAGACAAAGACAGATCTTTGCAAAATTTTAGCTTCCTATTTTAATTCGTTTTGACTGTAGCGTGATTACAACAGATGGACCGACGGACCAGTCTAAATCGTCTTAGAATTTTACGCTAATCAAGAATATATATACTTTGTCGGGTCTAAAAGTATTATTTCGATGAGTTACAAACGGAATGACGAACTTAATATACCCTCCATACTATGGATGGTGGAGGGTATAAAAACCGTTAAAAATGCTACTCAACTCATAAATATATCGAATACGGCGTGTTACCATTGTATTGGGCCTACAAAGACATGGACCTGCAAATGCATCTTCCTTTCACAAACATTAGTATCCGTTCGAAGCTTCAAATACCAACATTTGAAACAATTCCAATGAATAATGCCGCTTAAATCACAAATAATATGGGCAGGTTCCGTTATATGGGGGCTATAGGAAGACGTAGACCTGTTTGAGCAATTTCCTATCATAGGATGTAGTACCCAAATTGCAAATTTGAAACATTTCCTGTGAAAAGTGTAACACAAATCATCAGAATACCGAATATGTAGAGGTACTGTTATATGGGAACTATATAAGAACATAGAACTACGTTGACCGGATTTATCTTACATAACGGGAACATATGGTGCCAATTTAGATCACATTTGGGTATTCCAGGAAAAAGATTATGAAACACTGTGGAACGGACATTTTCTTTTCAAAAATTTGTATACCTTCCACTTATTAAATTTGCCATTCCGTTTCCAAATTCTCGAAATACTCATGTTAAATACTACAATATTTTATTGATCAGCGGAAAACGATCGATTTTCGATGCACGTCCGTCTGTCAATCTGACAAGTATAATCACGCACACAAAATTTTGCACATATTTAATCAATTAATATTTTATTGAAAAATTGCATAAAATTTGGTACATAGTGTTCGAAATGGGTTCTACCTCATGTTGCAGATTGTTAACGATATATGTTACGCATTCCTGTATAATGATATTTGTCACATTTTTCAGGAAAACCCTTTAAAAAATAGGTATGTAGGGTCTGTAATGTGTTCTGTCTTCTGTAGCGGAAGACTGCTGGAATATACACATTTTTTAATAACACTCATAAAGCGGTACCTCCGAATATTTTTAATTTTGGTGACCTTGTAACACCTCTAAATATCTGTCCTGAACTCTTTAAAGTATATATTCATAATCAGCACAAAATTGTAATGATCTAATGATGTCCGCCTGCCTGTCTGTTAAAATTAGGATACAGTCCACATTTCCAGCTTTGAAATTTGGCTCACATTTTTAATACCCACCATCTTAGACATAATAAAGGATTGTTGGTATTGGAAATAACGGCACTACCTGATATTCGGTATTTTGACGATTTAAGACAAATTTTCTATCGGATTTGTTTCAAATTCGGTATTTGTAGTTCATAACGGGCTATACGACAAGTTTCAAAACATTCTCCGTCTTCTTGTCTGTCTATCTGTGAAAATCGCTCTAGCTTTCAAATGAGATACTTAGTAATTTTATAAATTTGATATGCAGAATTTAAATATATGTTAAGAATACGATTTGTGTGACCTTTTGATCGGCTTTAGCAACATTATTATTACTTGAATTAATACTACGCATTACGTTATGTAAACGATCGCGCTCTCTTTTTAGATGCATTTCAAGTTGAAGGACTACTTTCATTTGTATACGCACCTCGTCAACTGCATTACCTTGTCTATTAATTGTGCGATATTATATTTGCAAAAGATTGGCGGATTGGATTATATTTGCAAAAGTTTGAAGATTTTACTTTGGGATTTTCTGGGTAATTTAATTTTCCATAACTAACAGTACGTTTATATATATGAGGGTTAACCCACTGGATTTGGATTTAAATTGTCATATCCATTACTTTTACATCAAATAAATCCTCTCAAAGTAGGTTAACCCTACAAAAAGTTCTAACGTAAACATGGCATAACTATGTTAGCTGTACTGTATGTATGAAACATTATACAGCAATAATTATAATATAGAGTATTACTTAAGTCCGCACTATTGGGACTCGGGGAACAAGTGTAGGCTAGGCTCTCCCAATGGAGCCATAACGTCCAATTCGTATGTGTGGCCGGCAGAAGATTAGATGTAAAATAAATGGAAAGAAAAGAAAACACGATATTTTAGTAAAAGTTTGGCCAATAATTGTCGATGGCAAAATATATTACCTTGGTGTTGATACAACTATATGAACGACAGCTTACAAATTGAGCACGGGTGATAGCGTGTACGTGAAGCGTTCACCGTAAAGGGTAGGCTTACCAAATTTATCATATATTCGTTGAAATCTGACCCCAAACCACTAGAGACCCTTTAAACATTCGCCATTATGGACCTTCAAGCCCATTAGGTTGCTTGTAAACATTTGAAGGCATTCGAGGCACTGGGCCATTAGGGACCCCGCGAAGCTAGCTAAATGTGTTACGGTTGATGATTTATATTATAGATCCACCCAAACATATTACTCTGATCGAGCGGTGTACTCTTTCGCAATGGCTCCACATTCAATTATTCTGTCCAAATCTATTTCAATGTATTTTCATAAAATAAATTGCCAACCACAATATCTAAGACCAGGAAACCAAAAGTGTCCTCAATATCACATTTCACGACTCAAGCTTTATCCATTTATTCAACGGCATATTTAGTACCAATTAGAGCTTTTAAAACGATCATAGTACATATTCCCTTCTTTAAACACTATAAACCAACAGTAGCCTTCATATCGAAGTCCAGCTCCAAACTGTTTATACGATTATACTACGCATGTCCAAAACACCTCATTAATCCCACCCTACACACCAACAGTCATTTTTATACCAAATTTCCAAATTTTCAACACACAACGTCACATTATTTTTGGCATTTTGTACTTTCCTTACGTTCATAGTCAGGTTTCCAAGAGCACCTTCTTCTCTCAACTTCAGACACCAACAGTGACAACCACATCAAATTTCGGGATTTCAGCTTTATTCCTTAAACTAATACCAATTTATTAGTATTTAGTACTTTTTAAGCAATTCATCTCTATCCCTACACCCAATACTCATTATTATAGCACATGCAATGGTATCTTTGGATATTCGGTATTTTGGCGATTTATGGCACCTTTCTAAAATATTTGGTGAAATTTGGTATTTGTACTACATGATGGGTTCTACAATCGGTGTCAAAACTTTGGTTCGGTACTCGATATATAGACCGATATTCGGTATTTTGATAATCGTAATCACATTTAACCACAAAATTATTTCAATTTTGGTATTTAAAACTCGGAATAGATTACAAACTATGCAGTATAAAATTGTCCGTATATGCTCCCGATTTGGTGTGGTCCCCATATAAGGGCATCAGTCTCTATATTGCTTTTGAAAACTCTAACTTCATTCTCCTTTCGACTTGTAACTTTCGCAACTTTGTTTAGTTTTTACTTTTCAATCTCTTAATTCAGATTTTCCTGTTTTATTTCCCAACAAAATTTTCCGAAATTCCCTCTTCAATTAATTTCAACATTGAACTCATTTTTCCATAAATATATCATCAATTGTTTTATACTACCATACTAAATTTAATATATATATATACATATCATGCAATATACTCAAAGAACTAGAATTTAGGAATTAAATGATGAATTTGGAAATTTTCAAAAAATAAAATTCTTAAAGAATTCTGTTAAAATTTAAAAAATAACAAATATAGCCGTCTATTGGGGTCTATACGACGTAGACCTACATAGGCATGGTTTGTCATAAGCCATTTCCATATTAAAACTCGAAACTTGAAATAAACAGCGAATATTGTAGCTAAAGTCGTCAAAATATCGCATATAAGGAGGTACCGTTATATCGGAGCTATGCAAAAACCTGCAAATGCATAGACAATTATTTGTCACAGGCTGTAGCATCCATTACGATCTTCAAATACCACATCTCAAACAATTTCTATGGGTATTGTACCTAAAATCGTCAAAATACCGAATATAGGGAGGTACTGATATATGGGGCCTATACGAAGGCCTGGACCTGCATAGACAATTTTCTGTCACAGATTGTAGTTCTCATAACGAACTCCAAATACGTAATTTGAAACAACTATGGCGAATAATGTCGCTAAATTCATTAAAATACCGAATATCGGGAGGTACAGTTATATGGAGGCTATATGAAGACGTGGACTTGCACATACAATTGTCTGTCTTAGGGTGTAGTATCCATTTCGAACTTAAAATACTAAATTTGAAACAATTCCGGTGAATAATGTCGCTAAAATCATTCAAATACCGAATATCGGGAGGTACCGTTATATGGGGGCTATATGAAAACGTGGACCTACATTCGACCCCATTGTAGTTTAAAGTGGAACACGTTTGAATCCAGATACTTTGTATGTTTTCTTTACCTAATGGTGGAGAGTATTAGAAGTTCGGCCCAGCCGAACTTTATGTGACCTTACTTGTTATAATTATAAACACATAATATTGTAATAAATGTTGAAACCATTGAACTAATACGTTAAGATCATGCTATTGGATATACATATACTCTGGTTTGAGAAAATTTACCATTAATGGACGTTAACCGTATTGCTACCGTCAATTATGTTTTTGATTATATGATTATATTCATAATGATTGTGCGTTAGAAACCAACCGAATTTCCTTACAGTTTCAAGATTTTTATAAAAAATGAGTTCAAATATTCAAGTTTATATCTTTAAGTCTGATATGTGCCCAAGTCAATTATTCAGTCATAGGCTTTTAGTTGTGTATCCCCGAATTTCTGTTCCACTCATAGTATCACATTTGTCGATTTCTTTTAATTAATTAAGATCGACTTGATTTCATAACATTCATTTCTGTGTGCCAATAAACCCGTATTCTTTTTTAAAATGAAGTAAATAGGTACATAATCACTTGTAACTTTCGCAACTTTGTTTAGTTTTTACTTTTCAATCTCTTAATTCAGATTTTCCTGTTTTATTTCCCAACAAAATTTTCCGAAATTCCCTCTTCAATTAATTTCAACATTGAACTCATTTTTCTATAAATATATCATCAATTGTTTTATACTACCATACTAAATTTAATATATATACATATCATGTAATATACTCAAAGAATTAGAATTTAGGAATTAAATGATGAATACCCTCTAACTTTTGGAACGAATTTGGAAATTTTCAAAAAATAAAATTCTTAAAGAATTCTGTTAAAATTTACAAAATAACAAATATAGCCGTCTATTGGGGTCTATACGACGTAGACCTACATAGGCATGGTTTGTCATAAGCCATTACCATATTCAAACTCGAAACTTGAAATAAACAGCGAATATTTTAGCCAAAATCGTCAAAATATCGCTTATAAGGAGGTACCGTTAATCGGAGCTGTGCAAAAACCTGCAAATGCATAGACAATTATTTGTCACAGGCTGTAGCATCCATTACGATCTTCAAATACCATATCTCAAACAATTTCTATGGGTATTGTATCTAAAATCGTCAAAATACCGAATATAGGGAGGTACTGATATATGGGGCCTATACGAAGGCCTGGACCTGCATAGACAATTTTCTGTCACAGATTGTAGTTCTCATAACGAACTCCAAATACGTAATTTGAAACAACTATGGTGAATAATGACGCTAAATTCATTAAAATACCGAATATCGGGAGGTACAGTTACAGGAGGCTATATGAAGACGTGGACTTGCACAGACAATTTTCTGTCCTAGGGTGTAGTATCCATTTCGAACTTAAAATACTAAATTTAAAACAAATCCGGTGAATAATGTCGCTAAAATCATTCAAATACCGAATATCGGGAGGTACCGTTATATGGGGGCTATATGAAAACGTGGACCTGCACAGACAATTTTCTGTCTAAGGGTGTAGTACTTAATTCGAACTTCAAATACCAAATTTGAAAAAATTCCGGTGAATAATGTCGCTAAAATCATTAAAATACCGAATATCGGGAGGTACAGTTATATGGAGGCTATATGAAAACGTGGACTTGCACAGACAATTTTCTGTCCTAGGGTGTAGTATCCATTTCGAACTTAAAATACTAAATTTGAAACAATTCCGGTGAATAATGTCGCTAAAATCATTCAAATACCGAATATCGGGAGGTACCGTTATATGGGGGCTATATGAAAACGTGGACCTACATGGCCCATTTACGAACTTAACCCGCATACTGGAAAACTAAACATGTGTGTAAAATTTTAGCCATCTATCTCAATTCATTCGAAAGATAGCGTGATTACAACAGATGGACAGACAGACAGACGGACATGGCTAAATCGTCGAACGTCACATATCAATGAAAAGCGCACTTCTCTCCTTTTCTTTGATGTTGATTTCGTAGGCATACATTTTCAGAAATAATTCCTATTACCACGACATATAGCGTTATTTTATATCAATACTTTGAGAATAAAATAACCCAGCTGTATGGATGAGACACACGGAATGTTCTTCTAACGAAAGTAATTTTCTAGAAAATATTAGTATCAAATCTATAATAATTTTTCGAAAGGAACAACGTAAGCAATCTCCAACCCATGTATTAGAAATTTTAAATACCTAACAACTGAATATTATAGTACGAGTCTTAATATTTGGAATGAGTCTTAATATTTGGAATGAGTTTGTTTTCGTAGACATGGAATGTATCTTTATGGGCTCGTTTATTCTTGTCAAAAGACAACTAGTATTACGATTCTGTAACTAGTTAACGACGCAATTAACGACAATTACCGATAACACAATTTTTTTTTAATTGAATAAAAATATGGTAAATAAGGAAAGTTCATTTATCCTTTCCTGTAGTTTATGAAACCCACAATTTTAGAAAAGAGTCCATGTTAAAATGGCTTGAAGAATTTTATCCTACTGAATAACACTTTAAGATCGAGCTGTTGTTTAAGACTTTAAATATCAATCATGAACTTGTTAAAAAAAAATTTGCACCACCTTTTTCATTTTATACAATTTCCTTCATATTATGCTAACATATTAATTTCTAACTATTTTAATACCCGCCCCCATAGAAAGTATATTAAGTTCGTCGTCCGTCTATTGTAGTCACGCATTAAAATAGGAAGCTAAAATTTTACACAGATCAGTCTTTTATGTGCATACAAGTCAAGTTCGTAGATGGGATATATCAGTCCACGATATCAAATGGCCCCATATAACGGTACCCCCCGATATTCGGTATTTTGATTATTTTAGGAACATTTTGCAATCGAATTGTCTGAAATGCTACAATTCTTTGTGGGTACTTTACTCCCTGGAAGAGAATTGTCCACGATATTGTATATCTTCCATATAACGGTACCACCCAATATTCGCTACTTTAATGATTGTAGCTAAACTTTTGGAATTGTGTGAAAATTCTGACAAGGAGTAAATTCTGAGAAGTTTGCCACCTGGAAAGGTATTGCCTGTATAGGTTCACGATATCGTATATCCCACATATAACGGGACCTCCCGACATTCGGTATTTTGATGATTGTAGTCATATATTTATACCCTCCATTTGCCATATCTCTAAATATTCTTCAGAATTTCGCAGAACAATTTATATTGTATGTAAGATGGTTGGTTTGGCCCCCATATAGCCGTACTTCCTGATAATTGGTATTTTCATGATTTTTGCTACATTTTCTCACGGATTTGTCTAAAACTAACCATGTGTTTGTCAAATGGGTTCCAGCTCTGGCCCCAAAACATTGAAAATTTAGATCCACGTTGTCCTATAGCGCACATATAACAATACCCACCGATACTTGGTATTTTGATAATCCTAGTGGCAATTACCCACCAAATTGTTTAAATTTTGGTATTTACTTTATATTTTTTGCAAGGCATTATCAGTATTATTCAAACGGTCTTACTGGTATTTGTAGTTTAAAGTGAAACATGTTTGAATCCAAATACTTTTATGTTAAAATGTTTCTGTGCCCAAAGGTGGAGTATATTAAAATATCGGCCCTGCCGAACTTAATGTTTTTAAATCCTTCACAGTAAAAAGGAGGGTAAATTAAATTTTTCATTCCGTTTGTTACATCCCTAACATCATCAGCATAAAACTCTAAGTCCATTTAACTATGGTCGTGTGTCTGTTTGTCCGTCTGTCTGTTGAAATCACGATACAGCCTACATTATTTGACGTTGAGTTTCAAAATTTGGCAAAACAATTTATATTGTGTATAGGATGGTTGACATTGAAAATGAGATATATCGGTTCACGTTTTGGTATAGGCTCCATATAACGGTACCTCCCAATATTTGACACATTTTTCCACGAATTTCCCTAAAAATTGGGATTTCCGTGGTGTCCTATCAAGTGTTATGCGTGATAGACGCTCGATTAAAGCAAATTAAGAACTGTGAAAATAATTTTTTTGGAGGAGTAAACGTAGTATTTTTCTGTTATCTTTTACAACTGCCTCCTACAAAACAATCATCAACACCTGTTTTCAAACAGCCAGGTACAATTCTCTTACGTTGTCAGATGGCCAGACTTTTATTGATATTTTGAGTGCTTTGAGAGTCGGTGAGCTAACATCCCAACATTTTGTTGTACAGATATAATGGTGCTCGCATTTATAAAATAAAAGCGCACGTGGATTAAATAAAAATAAAAATACTGTTTCTAGCTAAGTACAATTACGGGACGGCTGAAAGAAGAATGTTGCCTATAATACACGCAGAGAAAAAATATTCGTCGCTTTTGTTGAAACAATAATGTCTGTTTTTGTTCCAGCAATTAATTTGTTTTATACAAGCATTGCAATTGCAAATTCAACAAGTGTTTACATTCTTGTACGGCATCCCGAAGGTATTTTGGTTTTGCAAAATCGATGGGCTTTTTCCCATAACTGTGGATTTAACTGCTGTTGACGAGATAGAAGAGGACCTGACTAAAACTTTAGTTAATAACTTAAAAATTTCATATAATTTAAATAGGGGGCCGAACTTTGAATACACTCCATAATTTGGAACGAATTTGGAAATTTTCAAAAAATAATATCATTAAAACATTCTGTTAAAATTTTAAAAATACCAAATATAGCCGTTATATTGAGGTGTATACGATGTGGGCCTACATAGACATTGTATGTCATAAGCCTTTACCATATTCAAATTCGAAACTTCAAATAAACGGTGAATAATGTTGCTAAAATCATCAAAATATCATATATAGGGATGTACCCTTATATCGGAGCTGTGCGAAGACCTGGACCTGCATAGACAATTTTCCATCACAGGCTGTAGCATCCATTTTGAACTTCAAATACCACACCTCAAACAATTTCGGTGAGTATTGTACCTAAAATATTCAAAATACCGAATATAGGGATGTACTGATATATGGGGCCTATACGAAGACC
Organism: Musca domestica; assembly: GCF_030504385.1. Classification (NCBI taxonomy): domain Eukaryota; kingdom Metazoa; phylum Arthropoda; class Insecta; order Diptera; family Muscidae; genus Musca; species Musca domestica. The sequence continues at coordinate 7,217,212 of NW_026712300.1, forward strand.
TGAACCAGCATAGACAATTTTCTGTCTTAGGGTGTAGTATCCAATTCGAACTTCAAATACCAAATTTGAAACAATTCCAGTGAATAATGTCGCTAAAATCATCAAAATACCAAATATGGGGGTACCGTTATATGGGGGCTATACGAAGACGTGGAACTGCACAGACAATTTTCTGTCTAAGGGTGTAGTACTTAATTCGAACTTCAAATACCAAATTTGAAAAAATTCCGGTGAATAATGTCGCTAAAATCAATAATATACCGAATATCGGGAGGTACAGTTATATGGAGGCTATATGAAAACGTGGACTTGCACAGACAATTTTCTGTCCTAGGGTGTAGTATCCATTTCGAACTTAATATACTAAATTTGAAACAATTCCGGTGAATAATGTCGCTAAAATCATTCAAATACCGAATATCGGGAGGTACCGTTATATGGGGGCTATATGAAAACGTGGACCTGCACAGACAATTTTCTGTCTAAGGGTGTAGTACTTAATTCGAACTTCAAATACCAAATTTGAAAAAATTCCGGTGAATAATGTCGCTAAAATCAATAATATACCGAATATCGGGAGGTACAGTTATATGGAGGCTATATGAAAACGTGGACTTGCACAGACAATTTTCTGTCCTAGGGTGTAGTATCCATTTCGAACTTAATATACTAAATTTGAAACAATTCCGGTGAATAATGTCGCTAAAATCATTCAAATACCGAATATCGGGAGGTACAGTTATATGGAGGCTATATGAAAACGTGGACTTGCACAGACAATTTTCTGTCTTAGGGTGTAGTATCCAATTCGAACTTCAAATACAAAATTTGAAACAATTCCAGTGAATAATGTCGCTAAAATCATCAAAATACCAAATATGGGGGTACCGTTATATAGGGGCTATACGAAGACGTGGACCTGCACAGACAATTTTCTGTCTAAGGGTGTAGTACTTAATTCGAACTTCAATTAAGGGGGGGCTATATGAAAACGTGAACCTACATGGCCCATTTACGAACTTAACCTGCATACTGGAAAACTAAACATGTGTGCAAAATTTTAGCCATCTATCTCAATTCATTCGAAACAGACGGACCGACAGACAGACGGACATGGCTAAATCGTCTTAGAATTTTACGCTGATCAAGAATATATATACTTTGTTGGGTGTGACATGAGTATTTCGAGGAGTTACAAACGGAATGACAAAGTTAATATACCCTCCATAGTATGGTGGAGGGTATAAAAACACAATCTTTGCTCCAAACATAAAAAACAAAAACAACTTCCCAAATTTCTAAGTATTGTAAAAATCGTTAACAATACCGATAGTAAGACCCATCATAATTTAGAATGCTTACAAAAAATATTGTCAATAAAAAAATAGTTTTTTTGGAGTTTGAAATATGTACTGTTATTGCTTTTTTAGGAGATACACATTTTTATACCCTCCACCATACTATGGAGGATATATTAACTTTGTCATTCCGTTTGTAACTCCTCGACAACAAGAAATATGTATATTATGGATCAGCGTAAAATTCTAAGTCGATTTAGTGATGTCCGTCTGTAGACTGTATGTCCGTCTGTCTTCTGTAATCACGCTATCTTTCGAACGAATTGAGATAGAAGGCTAAAATTTTGCACACATGTTTATTTTTCCAGTAGGCAGGCTTAGTTTCATAAATGGGCCATATAGGTCCACGTTTTTATATAGACCCATATAACGGTACCTCCCGATATTCGGTATTTTTACGATTTTAGCAACATTATTCACCGGAATTGTTTCAAATTTGGTATTTGAAGTTCGAAAAGGATACTAAAGCCTAAGACAGAGAATTATCTGTGCAGTTCCACGTCTGCGTATAGCCCCCATATAACGTATATTCCCCATATTTGGTATTTTGACGAGTTTGATACAAAACCCACCGAAGTTGTTTGAGATGTAGTACTTGCAGTTCGTAATGGATGCTACAGCCTATGGCAGACAATTGTCTATTCTGGTCCAGGCCTTCGCACAGCTCCGATATAACGGTACCTCCCTATGAGCGATATTTTAATGATTTTAGGTACATTATTCAACGTTTATTTCAAGTTACGAATTTGAATATGGTAATGACTTATGACTAACAATGCCGACGAATTGACGTGGACCTACTCGTCGTATAGACACCAATATAACGGCTATATTCGTAGTTTTTAAAATTTTAGCAGAATTTTTTTTTTCCAAATTCGTTCCAAATGGTGGAGGGTATTCAAAGTTCGGCCCTGCCGAACTTACTTCTTTTTAACTTGTTTTACTTTTTTATTTCCCTCACGTTAATTCGGCCAGTATTTACTCTATTTGAAATTGCATTCTTTGTCGTGCCATCTTTATTTTGTGTTTAACAGCCGGTGAAATTTTTTGTGTCTTCTCCGAAATCAGTTTTTGTTCGGTATTTAAAGAAGGTGGTTCACAACAAAAAATATACATGAGTAACTTCAAGCTTTTAAAAACAACATTCCAAAACAAAAATGAATTTGTTGCAGTATTATTTGTCTACAAGTGAAGGTAATATACATATGTGACAAGTTTAAAGCAAAAAGTCTATCAAATCATAAAAGTGTGACATTATTAAATAAAGTGAATTCTTTAAATATTTTACAACTGTCGGTGTTTTGTATGTGAAAAATTTAACAACAAAGACAGCATAGTAGGCTTTGTGCATTTTTTCTTTTGTTTTGCTCGCGTGTTTTTTTTTCTTTTTTGTTAAGCGCTATGTAAAAAAGTGGTTGTTGTTGAATAAAGAATCGTTTCAATCGTTACTCCATTTTCTTGTAGTGTTATTAAGTCTGTTAGAAACGGAAAACCACCAGCTTACTGCGTCAAAAAACCCTGCGTGTAGTTGAGCTTTTAAATTCAACCCAATATGTTTTGCAATACCGGCAAAGTGTAAAACTGTGTGTGAGATGGTTTGAAGAGCTAAAACGAAAAAAATTGTTCAAAACAGACGTTACACAAGAGAAAACGAGAGAAAAGCTCCAAGAGAAAAAGATTTAATATGTCTTTATTGTGGACAAATAATTGTAGATCTGTTTTACTTCACAGCATAAAGAGTGTGTTACTATTACCAAATATGTTTTGCAATGGTATAATGGTACAGCGTAAGCAAAGGAAAGTTTTTCCGTTGACACTTGCATGTTAGTTTGAAATGTTTTCTGTTTTTAACAAACTTGATGACACCAGAAGGAAATTATGTAGCCAAATTGCCTTTATTAAACAAATCGTCAATCTAAAGTAAAAATACCATCAAGTTCTGTTAAAGTGGATAGTAACAATTAATATAAATAAGTTGACGGCCTTGCTAATATTGCGTTTCAAATTGTTGTTAAATTAATTTTAATTAATTCCGGCAACTGAAGTGGATATATATAATAAGAATTTTGTAATAATTCCAAGTATATTCACCACTTTGGTGCAACAATACATATCTTCAACCGATTTTGTTTAAGACATAAAATTAAGTAGTAAGTATTTCATTAATTTATGTCTTTAAACAATATTTCTCACACATTTTCATTTTTAGATGATAATTCAGCATCAAATTCGACCGCAGATTTCGAATCGCAATTATCCGTGTCAAATAGGTCACAAAAAGCCGTTTTTCAAAATACATCGCCCGATATTTACCAAACGCTTAATGATGACGACATATGTTTAAGCCAGAATAGTTGAATTAACAGACACTTTATCCTAGTATTCCTACAACAGAGGTATATTGAAAATCCTAGGAATCTTGAAAAGGCTTTGATTTTCTCTTGGTATATAAAATTAAACAATTGGCTGAAATACAGAATTTAATGAAATATAATATCCCGGAAAACAAAGACGGAACAAATATTGCAAAAATTATTATACTATTTCTTGAGAGAAAAACCAAATAGACGGTAAAATATCATTAATTTACTGTTGATTTACATTCCCTGATCTTTGTTTCTATTTCACAGTATTTACAAAGGGGATTTTTTTAAATTTTCACAATCTATTATAGATGTGTTCCCATCAGAAGTAACTGAAATTTACTACGTTCCCTTTACTAAAGGACACTTGGCTAAAGGTAAATTATTTGACTCCTATAATAATAAAATAACCAAATTAAGCACAAAAGGACTTGTAAATAGGCGTACAAATTTGAAAAATAAAAGATCCAAATTAAGCACACAAGGACTTACAAATAGGCGTACAAATTTGAAAAAAAAAAAAATAAGTATACCCAATTTTACATATACAGGTTGTTCAGTATTTGTTTTTGAACCAAGAAAATGAACAGTAAATGTTGTTTACGTAGAAAAATATTATTTTTTTTAACTTTACAAATGTATCAACTAATTTTTGAAATCCATGTTTTTATTACAATTATCTGGATTCTTTTTATAAATTAATCTAAATATTGTTCGTTTTCTTTGTTCGAAAACAATTACTCGGCAAACTGTATATTTCAGTGTAATCTAATATATACGTTTATCTATACATTGAATCAGGATCCCGTTCCTCTAATTCAAACAAGTAAAAAAGCTGTAAGTTCGGCCAGGCCGAACTTTGAATACCCTCCACCATTTGGTACGAATTTAAAAATTTTCAAAAAAAAAAAAATAAATAAAAAAATAAAAGGATTTTAAAATTCTGTTAAAATCATGTAGCCGTATATTAGAGTCTATATGGCGACGTGGACCTGCATAGGCAACTTTTGTCACAAGGCAACTTATATCACAATATTCAAATGCGAAACTTGAAAAAAATCTGTTTACAATGTAGATAAAATCGTCTAAATCCTCGAATATAGGGAGGTACCAAGGTTGTTATAAAACGTGGATCTGCACAGAAATTTTTTTTTCATAGGCTGTTATATCGAACTTCACGAACTTCAAATGCGAAATTTGAAACAATTCATAAATAATGTCGCCAAAATTATCATAATACCGAATATCGGGGTGTACCGTTATATGGGGGCTATACGAAGACGTGGACCTGCACAGACAATTTTCTGTCACAGGCTGTAGTATTCATTACGAACTTCAAATGCGAAATTTGAAACAATTCCGGTAAATAGGTTCGCTAAAATCATGAAAATACCGAAGATCGGGGGTACCGTTATATGGGGGCTATACGAAGGCGTGGTTCTGCACAGACAATTTTCTGTGATAGGCTGTAGTATTCATTACGAACTTCAAATAACAAATTTGAAACCATTCCGGTAAATAATGTCGCTAAAATGATCAAAATACCGAATATCGGGGGGTACCGTTACATGGGGGCTATACGAAGACGTGGACCTACATTGCCCATTTTCTGTTTTATGCTGTAGTATCTATTAAAAACTTTAAATACCGAATTTGAAACAATTCCGGTAAATAATGTAGCTATCATCAAAATACCGAATATCGGGAGGTACAGTTATATGGGAGCTATCCGAAGACGTGGACCTATATGGCCCATTTTCAATACCAAAAGTCCTGCAGACATAGTACACATTTGAGTAAAATTTTATCAACCTACTTCGTTTCGTTCGGAAGCTAGAGTGATTTCCACAGACGGACAGACGGACGGACATTGATAAATCGACATAGAATTTTATGCTGATCAAGAATATATATACTTTGTGGGGTCTAAAATGTATATTTCGAGGTGTTACAAACGGAATGACAAACTTAATATACCCTCCATACTATGGTGGAGGGTATAAAAACTGATGTAACGCCTGAAGAATTAGAGTTTCTGCGAACGGTAGGCTTAGATTGGAGTATGAGAAAAGACTTTTGGATAAAATCGGTACGGTTGACTACATAAAGAAGTAATACATTTATCTGAACGAAAACTTTTATGACTTTGTATGTGTGTTTTAATTTATGTTAAATTAATTTCGATTGACTTTGTTGTAATTTCCAAAATAGCTACATATTGATTTCAAAATACTGTATCCATCATCAAAAGAGTTTTACGAGAGGAAATTTTAATACGAAAAAGTAATTCAGAAAGTCGAACAACTTAAGGATAACACGGCCGGGCCGAACTTTGAACACCCTCCACCATGTGGCAAAAATTTAACAATTTTCAAAAAAATAAAATCCGTTAAAAATTCTGTTAAAATCTTAAAAATACCGAATGTAGCCGTAAATTAGGGTCCATACGACGACGTAGACCTGCATAGGCAACTTTTGTCACAAGCTATTACAAAATACCGAATATAAGGAGGCACCATGGGGGTTACAAAACGTGGACCTGCACAGACAGTTTTCTGTCATAGGCTGTAGTATCCATTACGAACTTCAAATACAAAATTTTAAATAATTCCGATAAATAATGTCGCTAAAATAATCAAAATACCGAATATCAGGGGTTCCGTAATATGGGGGTTATAAAACGTGGACCTGCGCAGACAATTTTCTGTCATGGGCTGTAGTATTAAATTATGAAATTCAAATACCAAATTTGAAATAATTCCGGTAAATAATGGCGCTAAAATCATCAAAACACCGAATATCGGGGGTTCCGTTATATTGGGGCTATACAGAGACGTGAACCTGCACAAACAATTTTCTGTCATAGGCTGTAGTATCCATTATGAAATCCAAATACCAAATTCGAAATAGTTCCGGTAAATAATGTCGATTTAATCATTAAAATACTTCAAGCTTTTTAAAACAACATTCCAAAACAAAAATGAATTTGTTGCAGTATTATATGTCTACAAATGAAGGGAATATACATATGTGAAAAGTTTAAAGCAAAAAGTCTATCAAATCATAAAAGTGTGACATTATTACATAAAGTGAATTCTTTAAATATTTTACAACTGTCGGTGTTTTGTATGTGAAAAATTTAACAACAAAGACAGCATAGTAGGCTTTGTGCATTTTTTCTTTTGTTTTGCTCGCGTGTTTTTTTTTTTCTTTTTTGTTAAGCGCTATGTAAAAAAGTGGTTGTTGGTGGTTGAATAAAGAACAAAATAAACAAAAAACCTCTTCGCTTCAATCGTTACTCTCTCCTCCATTTTCTTGTAGTGTTATTAAGTCTGTTAGAAACGGAAAACCACCAGCTTACTGCGTCAAAAACCCTGCGTGTAGTTTAGCTTTTAAATTCAACCCAATATGTTTTGCAATACCGGCAAAGTGTAAATTTGTGTGTGAGATGGTTGAAGAGCTAAAACGAAAAAAAGTTGGTCAAAATAGACGTTACAAAAGAGAAAACGAGAGAAAAGCTCCAAGAGAAACAGATTTAATTTGTCTTTATTGTGGACAAATAATTGTAGATCTGTTTTACTTCACAGCATAAAGGGTGCGTTACTATTACCAAATATGTTTTGCAATGGTATAATGGCATATCGTAACCAAAAGAAAGTTTTTCCGTTGACACTTGCATGTTATTCTTAAGTTTCCTGTTTTTAACAAACTTGATGACACCAGAAGGAAGTTATATAGCCAAATTGTCTTTATTAAACAAATCGTCAATCTAAAGTAAAAATAGCATCAAATTTAGTTTGTTGTACCGTTATATGGGGGCTATACGAAGCCGTAGTATCTATTACGAACTTTAAATACCAATTTTGAAACAATTCCGGTTAATAATGTCGCTAAAATCATCAAAATACCGCATATCGGAAGGTACCGTTATATGGGGGCTATACGAAGATGTGGACCTACATGGCCCATTTTCAATACCACAAGTTCTGCAGACATAATACACATTTGTGTAAAATTTTATCAACCTACTTTATTTTGTTCGGAGGCTAGAGTGATTTCCTAGACGGACGGACATCGTTAAATCGACATACAATTGTATGCTGATCAGGAATATATATACTTTGTGGGGTCTAAAATGTATATTTCGAGGTGTTACAAACGGAATAACTAACTTAATATACCCTCCACAAAATCATCTAAAATCATCAAAATACCGAATATCGGGAGGTACCGTTATCTGGGATCTATACGAAGACGTGGACGTGCACAAAAAATTTTCTGTCTTAGGCTGCAGTATCCATTTCGAACTTCAAATACTAAATGTGAAAGAATTCCGGTGAATAATGTCGCTTAAATGATCAAAATACCGAATATCGGCAAATATCGTTGTATGGGGGGCTATACCAAGACGTGGACCTGCAAAGATGATTTTCTGTCATAGCCTGTAGTATCCGCTACGAACATCAACCACCAAATTTGAAAGAATTCCGGTGAATAATGTCGCTTAAATCATCAAAATACCGAATATCGGGAGGTATCGTTATATGAGAGCTATGCGAAGACGTGGACCTGCGTAGACAATTTTCTGTTATAGGCTGTAGTATCCGCTACGAACATCAACCACCAAATTTGAAATACTTCCCGTGAATAATGTCGCTTTAATCATAAAAATACCGAATACCGGGAGGTATCGTGTTATGGGGGGCTATACGAAGACGTGGACCTGCATAGACAATTTTCTGTCAGAGGCTGTAATATCCGCTACGAATATCAAACACCAAATTTGAAAGAATTCTGGTTTTTTATTGCGCTAAAGTCATCAAAATACCGAATATCGGGAGGTACCGTTATATGGGGGCTATACGAAGAGGTGGACCTGAACAGACTATTTTCTGTCGTAGGCTGTACTATCCGCTACGAACATCAAACACCAAATTTGAAACAATTCCATTGAATAATACGCTAAAATCAGCAAAATACTTAATATTGGGAAGTCCCGTTATATGGATGCTATACGAAGACGTGGACCTGCACAGACTATTTTCTGTCATAGACTGTAGAATCCACTACGAATTTCAAATACCAAATTTAAAACAATTCCGGTGAATAATCGTCAAAATTTCGAATATTGGGAGGTACTGTTATATGGTGGCTACACCAAAACGTGGACCGACATGGCCCATTGTCAATACCAAAAGTCCTGAGAAATAATATACGCTTAGGTAAAATGTTATCAATCTACTTTAATTCGCTCGAAAGCTTGAGCGATTTCCACAGACGGACAGACGGAAAATTAAATCAATTCCAAATTCGGTGTAATATAACTACGGGAGCATATGTGAACAAGTAAAGAAAATATTAGGTTCGGCCGGTAAGTCCGCTTGGAAAATGCTGTTAAACTTAAAAAAAACCTAAAGTGGGTGATGCCGTTACCAAGGCGAGAACCTCTATGTACTATCTTATACTTCAAGGATTGTTATCTACCAAATATTCCGAAATAACAAATTTCGTGGGAAAATGTAACTAGGATCATGAAAATGTCGAAAATTGGTGGGTATCGTTACTTGTGCCATGTAACGTAGACCTAAATACTTAATGTTCTGTACAAATACCAATTTTTAGGCAAATCCATGAAGAAATGTGGTAAAAATGATCAAAATTCTGAATATTGGGAGGTACCGTTGTATGGTGGTTATATAAAAACGTGGATCTATACATACAATGATTCGTCACCGAAGCTAGAATCCATTATGACACACAAATACCAATATTTAAACAAATCCGTAATTAAGTTCGATACGTTCCACCACAACTTTCCTTGCTCCTTCAATCACGGATGCTCATTGGCGCACTGACATCTCCTCTACAACTCCCTTGACGGAGACCGTAGACCAACATTTGCTATCGTGGATGAAGAAATCACTGGATTGCTCTCATCATCACCAACATATATGACTAAGAAACAGGTACGTAAATTCAGATTTCTATTTGAAGTGAGCTACTCGAGTTTCTTAGTGCATAGTAATTTGTTTAGTTTTGGTCGAATCGCAATTCCTTTACGCGCGTGTAATTTCTACAAAAAATACAGTCCACATATTATTCGTTGTACTGATCATCCAACGTCGCGGTGATCATACATTTGCCTTTCGTTGAAAACAAGTCAGTTGGCCGACTTATACTAACACTTCTTGTGTTAATCAAGTTCATTCCCCTACAACAAGTATGTTGTTGTGAAAATAATTAGCTTTCTTTGTAATGATCATCCGTCGTCTCGTTGATCATACAAAAATATTTGGTGCACTTGCTCCGCTTCTTTTAATAGTCTCGTTTTCTAACCTTCATTTCAAATGAATACTTTGTGAAAAAAGAAAGTCTCATTTGGCAAAAAATGTTTCCCCTCGTTGTTGCCCTACTCCCTCACCTTAGCTGAAGAAGAATTTGCATCACCACATTTGTTATTACAGCACACATACATATTTTACCACATTCAGTCGTTTGGTTTATTTGTTTTTGCACACCTCAAACCAAACTGTGCTGTAATTCTAACTCCAACATTTCTTTTCCCCTCTAAAGTCTGAGCCCTGTAATGAGAATTTGTTGTTCTAATCTTGCAAAAACAAAATACTTGTAATAACAGTGCATCCATCTGTCAGTTGGTTACTTTGTCGTCATCACCAACCCGCATTTATTGTTGTTCCAATTCTTCTTCGTTTGTTTCTAATTGCCATTGCCAAAAATTGCAACAACAAAACCCCACGCGCTCTTTTTAAGCGTGGGTTTTATATTCAGTAAAAATAACAACAAATTGTTTTGATCTCCAACTCTCACTGTTGGATCGTTTGTGGCGCGTGGGTGCGTAGCTGCTTACGCATAGTCATTTCTCTGCCGACGTCGTTTGTGTTTTATTCCTCTTTGTGCGATATCCGTTGTTGGTTCGGCACAGCATAATTTGTGAATTTTTGTAATTTATTTTAGAAATCATTTTTCGATAATTTTCTGAAATATTTTTGACTAGTAGTAGGGTTGTTGGAATTTTTGGACAAATTCACCCTACATTAGACATTCTTCGTAGATATATTCAGAACAAACATTAGTTGAAAATATTCTTTTGTGGCTATTTTCCTAAATTTTTTGGGCAATTTATTTATAGTTAATTCTCTGTAGGGTTTGGGTATTTTTTTTAAGAATACACCCTACTTTCGGCATAATCTTGTAAAAATTGCCAAACTTTGCATTATATATTCTGTACAGCTACTCAATTTGTAGCACATTTACACTATCTTTGTATAAATATCGTACTATTTGAGCAATTTTAGTAATATTTGTCACATATTAAAAGATTTTCTTATTTTCTCTCCTAATAAACAATACTTATAACATTTTGAAGAATTTGGAGATTTTAAGTTTTGGAAATTTCTCATTTCCCTTCCTTTTGCATACCGTTTGCATTTTTTTGTTATACATTTAGTAAAAAAATGTCGATTACTCACACGTTTTACTAGAGCCGCTGACATTGTTTTGAAGAGTGTAGACTATTTTGAACAAATTGATGGCACACATTTCACAGTTTACAGCCTCGAAATTCGTTTATCAGAAATTCGAGAATTGTGGGATAAGGTCTTGCACACTTAATATAATAATATAGGTATAAGCAGCCATATCAAAAACTTGTTTGATATTCCTCCACTAAAAATTGAAACTTGTTCGGGTTTTAAAAGTGAAATTAATAGTTGTCTCGCTGCAATGACGTCGCCACGTATCAGTGAGATCCAATTATTATATATATTTGTGTGCAGCGTTTGCCTTTAACCACCATGACTTTGTGGGAGCAAAGTATCAAAAATAAGTCGTTGTTGCCTTCCTGGCCAGATTTGCAATGTATTCAACATATGCGTAGAAATCTGCCCACAAACATTGTTTCTCCTAATTTCTTGCCTAAATCGTTGCCATCAAAGAGAGTTTCGCCTCATCGCTACTCAAGTAGGTCGTTAGCATCCAAGCACGCTGGTACATCTTTTTCCACCATTAACAAGTCAATGGTACATGAGTCCAAATATGTTTCTCTTTCTCCTTGGTGTATTAATTTACGTCAAAACATTTATTGCCCAATTTTTACTAACCAAAGTCATATTCTACGACTTTTCCCACAGTTTCAAAAACTTTTGTTTGAGGACAAATTCTTAATTGTGAAAAAGAAATAACGTTGTATCAACTGTCTCTCATGTGGCCATGTAGTTAAAAATTGTCATAGCACAAATAGTTGCAAATCTTGCAAGCAGAGGCATCACAGCCTTCTCCACCAAAGCTCAAAACCATCTCTGGTTTCCACCAATTGTAAAATCGAAAATCTTCCGCAAGTCTGCCCAAAATCTCGTTTTGAATTCTAAGAACGTACCTCCGGCCTTTACCAAAATCAAAAGTCGAGGTTCAAAGTACCCACCGGCTTTTACGAAGGACAAAAGTCGAGGTTCAAAGTCCTCTAAAACGAACCCACCCTCTGCTGAAAATAATTCTAACAGCCAGTCTCCCAACACCGTTCATGAGAATGTGCTCTTGGGAACTGCAGTAGTAAGTATTGTTCATAATGGTAAATGGTACACTACTCGAGCAATTGTAGACCCTTCTTCTAAAGCATCTTGGTATTTTAACTCGCTCTGAGACTACATGCTCTAAAGGTGCTGCTCCAAGAGAAGTTTGTTCTCTTCAGTTGTCTTCCCCTAAAACTGCATCTAGAATTGTCAAAACTAAAGCGTTGGTCTTACCTAAAATCAAGGGGAAGTTGTTCCCGTCACCATCTTTTTGTAATTTAAAGACTCGAATTCCTAATCTTGATTTATTCTTTCGATAATAGCCCTATAGATTTGCTTATTGACGCTTACTTGTACTCCAAAATTCTAGAAGCTGAACCTCCAAATTTTGTTTTGGATTTTTTGCTAGGCCGGAATGTAGAAGTTCGATACGTTCCACCACAACTTCCCTTGCTCGATCAATCACGGTGGCTGATTGGCGCACTGGCATCACCTCTACAACTCCCTTGGCGGAGACCGTAGTGAGCGGATCGCCGCTGGATATTGGTTGTTGTCGGTTTGCTCTCATTGGAAGTAGTTTTAATAAAAAGAGACAAGGGATCCTCTGCAATCACATAGAACCTCTGCGTTCACTTGTCTGTATTTGTATATGTAGTAGTAGGTAGACATGGGATCCTCAGTGATCACTCAGAACTACTGCGTCTGCGTCTCACTTGTCTTTTAGAAACGAACGCGAAAGCACACGGCCTCTGTCGCCACCCCACTTACTAAAGGTAATTTGTCGCATTGAAAATAAACATAAATAAAGAAATAATACTAATTTATCTTTGTTTTATTTCGTGTCATATTTCTTTCTTTGCACACCACACGCGCGAATCACCCGCACCACATCTCTCACCTACACATCATCTCACATAAAAACTCTTGGGAGTTATCGTTGTTGTTGCTACCGCTGTCGAAGCCATTCTCCCCACAGCCCTGAGTGATCGCTGAGGATCCCATGTTTATCTACTACTACATATACAAATACAGACAAGTGAAAACAGAGGTTCTATGTTATCGCAGAGGATCCCTTGTTTCTTTTTATTAAAACTACTTTCAATGAGAGCAAACCGACAACAACCAATGCCCTGCGGCGATCCGCTCACTATTGATCGAGCAAGGGAAGTTGTGGTGGAACGTATCGAACTGATACACCTACTGTTTGCGTAGCAATAAAAAATAAAAAGAACAAGTAAAAAAGCTGTAAGTTCGGCCGGGACGAACTTTTAATACCCTCCACCATTTGGTACAAATTTGGCAATTTCCAAAAAATAAAATCCGTAAAAATTCTGTTAATATCTTAAGAATTCCGAATGCTTACACGACGACGTGAGTTTGCATAGGCAACTTTTGTCATAAGTTATTACAATATTTAAATGCGAAACTTGAAGAAAAATCTGTTTATAATGTAGCTAAAATCATTAAAATACCGTATATGGTGGGTACCGTTATATGGGGGCTATACGAAGACGTGGACCTGCACAGACAATTTTCTGGCATGGGCTGAAGTATCCATTACGAACTTCACATGCGAAATTTGAAACAATCCCGGTAAATAATGTCGCTAAAATCATCAAAATACTGAATATCGGGAGTTACGGTTATATGGGGGCTATAAGAAGACGTGGACCTACATGGCCCAATTTCAATACCAAAAGTTCTGCAGACATAATACACATTTGTGTAAAATTTGATCAACCTACTTCATTTCGTTCGGAAGCTAGAGTGATTTCCAAGACGGACGGACATTGATAAATCGACATACAATTGTATGCTGATCAGGAATATATATACTTTGTGGGGTCTAAAATGTATATTTCGTGGTGTTACAAACGGAATAACTAACTTAATATACCCTCCACACTATGGTGAGGAGTATAAAAAAATCGATGAATAATGTGGCTAAAATCATCAAAATACCGAATATCGGGAGGTACCGTTACATGGGATCTATACGAAGACGTGGACGTGCACAGAAATTTTCTGTCTTAGGCTGCAGTATCCATTTCGAACTTCAAATGCTAAATGTGAAAGAATTCCGGTGAATAATGTCGCTTAAATGATCAAAATACCGAATATCGGCAAATATCGTTGTATGGGGGGCTATACCAAGACGTGGACCTGCAAAGACAATTTTCTGTCATAGGCTGTAGTATCCGCTACGAACATCAACCACCAAATTTGAAAGAATTCCGGTGAATAATGTCGCTTAAATCATCAAAATACCGAATATCGGGAGGTATCGTTATATGAGAGCTATGCGAAAACGTGGACCTGCGTAGACAATTTTTCTTTCATAGGCTGTAGTATCCATTACGAACTTCAAATACCAAATTTGAAATACTTCCCTTGAATAATGTCGCTTAAATCATTAAAATACCGAATATCGGGAGGTACCATTATATGGGGGCTATACGAAGAGGTGGACCTGCGCAGACTATTTTCTGTCATAGGCTGAACTATCCGCTACGAACATCAAACACCAAATTTGAAACAATTCTATTGAATAATACGCTAAAATCAGCAAAATACCGAATATGGGGAGGTCCCGTTAAATGGATTCTATACGAAGACGTGGACCTGCACAGACTATTTTCTGTCATAGGCTGTAGAATCCACTACGAATTTCAAATACCAAATTCGAAACAATTCCGGTGAATAATGTCGTTAAAATCGTCAAAATTTCGAATATTGGGAGGTACTGTTATATGGTGGCTACACCAAAACGTGGACCGGCATGGCCCATTGTCAGTACCAAAAGTCCTGAGAAATAATATACACTTAGGTAAAATGTTATCAATCTACTTTAATTCGCTCGAAAGCTTGAGCGATTTCCACAGACGGACAGACGGAAAATTAAATAAATTCCAAATTCGGTGTAATATAACTACGGGAGCATATATGAACAAGTAAAGAAAACATTAGGTTCGGCCGGTAAGTCCGCTTGGAAAATGCTGTTAAAATTTAAAAAAAATAACCTAAAGTGGGTGATGCCGTTACCAAGGCGAGAACCTCTATGTACTATCTTATACTTCAAGGATTGTTATCTACCAAATATTCCGAAATAACAAATTTCGTGGGAAAATGTAACTAGGATCATGAAAATGTCGAAAATTGGTGGGTATCGTTACTTGTGCCATGTAACGTAGACCTAAATACTTAATGTTCTGTACAAATACCAATTTTTAGGCAAATCCATGAAGAAATGTGGTAAAAATGATCAAAATTCTGAATATTGGGAGGTACCGTTGTATGGTGGTTATATAAAAACGTGGATCTATACATACAATGATTCGTCACCGAAGCTAGAATCCATTATGGCACACAAATACCAATATTTAAACAAATCCGTAATTAAGTTCGATACGTTCCACCACAACTTTCCTTGCTCGTTCAATCACGGATGCTCATTGGCGCACTGACATCTCCTCTATAACTCCCTTGACGGAGACCGTAGACCAACATTTGCTATCGTGGATGAAGAAATCACTGGATTGCTCTCATCATCACCTACATATATGACTAAGAAACAGGTACGTAAATTCAGATTTCTATTTGAAGTGAGCTACTCGAGTTTCTTAGTGCATAGTAATTTGTTTAGTTTTGGTCGCATCGCAATTCCTTTACGCGTGTGTAATTTCTACAAAAAATACAGTCCACATATTATTCGTTGCACTGATCATCCTACGTCGCGGTTATCATACATTTGCCTTTCGTTTAAAAACAAGTCAGTTGGCCAACTTATATTAACACTTCTTGTGTTAATCAAGTGCATTCCCCTACAACAAGTATGTTGTTGTGAAAATAATTAGCTTTCTTTGTACTGATCATCCGTCGTCGCGTTGATCATACAAAAATATTTGGTGCACTTGCTACGCTTCTTTTAATAGTCTCGTTTTCTAACCTTCATTTCAAATGAGTACTTTGTGAAAAAAGGAAGTCTCATTTGGCAAAAAATGTTTCCCCTCGTTGTTGCCCTACTCCCTCACCTTAGCTGAAGAAGAATTTGCATCACCACATTTGTTATTACAGCACACATACATATTTTACCACATTCAGTCGTTTGGTTTATTTGTTTTTGCACACCTCAAACCAAACTGTGCTGTAATTCTAACTCCAACATTTCTTTTCCCCTCTAAAGTCTGAGCCCTGTAATGAGAATTTGTTGTTCTAATCTTGTAAAAACAAAATACTTGTAATAACAGTGCATCCATCTGTCAGTTGGTTACTTTGTCGTCATCACCAACCCGCATTTATTGTTGTTGCAATTCTTCTTCGTTTGTTTCTAACCGTCGATTTTGGCAATTTACATTGCCAAAAATTGCAACAACAAAACCCCATTATTCCACGCGCTCTTTTTAAGCGTGGGTTTGATATTCAGTAAAAATAACAACAAATTGTTTTGATCTCCAACTCTCACCGTTGGATCGTTTGTGGCGTGTGGGTGCGTAGCTGCTTACGCATAGTCATTTCTCTTCCGACGTCGCTTGTGTCTTATTCCTCTTTGTGCGATATCCGTTGTTGGTTCGGCACAGCATAATTTGTGAATTTTTGTAATTTATTTTAGAAATCATTTTTCGATAATTTTCTGAAATATTTTTGACTAGTAGTAGGGTTTTTGAATTTTTGGACAAATTCACCCTACATTAGACATTCTTCGTAGATATTTTCAGAACAAACATTAGTTGAAAATATACCTTTGGGGCTATTTTCCTAAATTTTTTGGGCAATTTATTTATAGTTAATTCTCTGTAGGGTTTGGGTATTTTTTTTTAAGAATACACCCTACTTTCGGCATAATCTTGTAAAAATTGCCAAACTGTGCATTATATATTCTGTACAGCTACTCAATTTGTAGCACATTTACACTATCTTTGTATAAATATCGTATTATCGGTGGTAAATTCTTGGAAATTTGTCATACATTTTGGAAAAAAACACCCTATAATTTGTTGATATTGGAGTAATTTTAGTAATATTTGTCACATATTAAAAGATTTTCTTATTTTCTCTTCTAATAAACAATATTTATAACATTTTGAAGAATTTAGAGATTTTAAGTTTTGGAAATTTCTCATTTCCCTTCCTTTTGCATACCGTTTGTATTTTTTTGTTATACATTTAGTAAAAAATGTCGATTACTCACACGTTTTACTAGAGCCGCTGACATTGTTTTGAAGAGTGTAGACTATTTTGAACAAATTGCTGGCACACATTTCACAGTTTACAGCCTCGAAATTCGTTTATCAGAAATTCGAGAATTGTGGGATAAGGTCTTGCACACTTAATATAATAATATGGGTATAAGCAGCCATATCAAAAACTTGTTTGATATTCCTCCACTAAAAATTGAAACTTGTTCGGGTTTTAAAAGTGAAATTAATAGTTGTCTCGCTGCAATGACGTCGCCACGTATCAGTGAGATCCAATTATTGTACATATTTGTGTGCAGCGTTTGCCTTTAACCACTTTGACTTTGTGGGAGCAAAGTATCAAAAATAAGTCGATGTTGCCTTCCTGGCCAGATTTGCATAAATAAAGCATGAATTATATTAAGAAATAATACTAATTTATCTTTGTTTTATTTCGTGTCATATTTCTTTCTTTGCACACCACACACGCGAATCACCCGCACCACATCTCTCACCTACTCACATAAAAACTCTTGGGAGTTATCTTTGTTGTTGCTACCGCTGTCGAAGCCATTCTCCCCACAGCCCTGAGTGATCGCTGAGGATCCCATGTTTATCTACTACTACATATACAAATACAGACAAGTGAAAACAGAGGTTCTATGTTATCGCAGAGGATCCCTTGTTTCTTTTTATTAAAACTACTTTCAATGAGAGCAAACCGACAACAACCAATGCCCTGCGGCGATCCGCTCACTATTGATCGAGCAAGGGAAGTTGTGGTGGAACGTATCGAACTGATACACCTACTGTTTGCGTAGCAATAAAAAATAAAAAGAACAAGTAAAAAAGCTGTAAGTTCGGCCGGGACGAACTTTTAATACCCTCCACCATTTGGTACAAATTTGGCAATTTCCAAAAAATAAAATCCGTAAAAATTCTGTTAATATCTTAAGAATTCCGAATGCTTACACGACGACGTGAGTTTGCATAGGCAACTTTTGTCATAAGTTATTACAATATTTAAATGCGAAACTTGAAGAAAAATCTGTTTATAATGTAGCTAAAATCATTAAAATACCGTATATGGTGGGTACCGTTATATGGGGGCTATACGAAGACGTGGACCTGCACAGACAATTTTCTGGCATGGGCTGAAGTATCCATTACGAACTTCACATGCGAAATTTGAAACAATCCCGGTAAATAATGTCGCTAAAATCATCAAAATACTGAATATCGGGAGTTACGGTTATATGGGGGCTATAAGAAGACGTGGACCTACATGGCCCAATTTCAATACCAAAAGTTCTGCAGACATAATACACATTTGTGTAAAATTTGATCAACCTACTTCATTTCGTTCGGAAGCTAGAGTGATTTCCAAGACGGACGGACATTGATAAATCGACATACAATTGTATGCTGATCAGGAATATATATACTTTGTGGGGTCTAAAATGTATATTTCGTGGTGTTACAAACGGAATAACTAACTTAATATACCCTCCACACTATGGTGAGGAGTATAAAAAAATCGATGAATAATGTGGCTAAAATCATCAAAATACCGAATATCGGGAGGTACCGTTACATGGGATCTATACGAAGACGTGGACGTGCACAGAAATTTTCTGTCTTAGGCTGCAGTATCCATTTCGAACTTCAAATGCTAAATGTGAAAGAATTCCGGTGAATAATGTCGCTTAAATGATCAAAATACCGAATATCGGCAAATATCGTTGTATGGGGGGCTATACCAAGACGTGGACCTGCAAAGACAATTTTCTGTCATAGGCTGTAGTATCCGCTACGAACATCAACCACCAAATTTGAAAGAATTCCGGTGAATAATGTCGCTTAAATCATCAAAATACCGAATATCGGGAGGTATCGTTATATGAGAGCTATGCGAAAACGTGGACCTGCGTAGACAATTTTTCTTTCATAGGCTGTAGTATCCATTACGAACTTCAAATACCAAATTTGAAATACTTCCCTTGAATAATGTCGCTTAAATCATTAAAATACCGAATATCGGGAGGTACCATTATATGGGGGCTATACGAAGAGGTGGACCTGCACAGACTATTTTCTGTCATAGGCTGAACTATCCGCTACGAACATCAAACACCAAATTTGAAACAATTCTATTGAATAATACGCTAAAATCAGCAAAATACCGAATATGGGGAGGTCCCGTTAAATGGATTCTATACGAAGACGTGGACCTGCACAGACTATTTTCTGTCATAGGCTGTAGAATCCACTACGAATTTCAAATACCAAATTCGAAACAATTCCGGTGAATAATGTCGTTAAAATCGTCAAAATTTCGAATATTGGGAGGTACTGTTATATGGTGGCTACACCAAAACGTGGACCGGCATGGCCCATTGTCAGTACCAAAAGTCCTGAGAAATAATATACACTTAGGTAAAATGTTATCAATCTACTTTAATTCGCTCGAAAGCTTGAGCGATTTCCACAGACGGACAGACGGAAAATTAAATAAATTCCAAATTCGGTGTAATATAACTACGGGAGCATATATGAACAAGTAAAGAAAACATTAGGTTCGGCCGGTAAGTCCGCTTGGAAAATGCTGTTAAAATTTAAAAAAAATAACCTAAAGTGGGTGATGCCGTTACCAAGGCGAGAACCTCTATGTACTATCTTATACTTCAAGGATTGTTATCTACCAAATATTCCGAAATAACAAATTTCGTGGGAAAATGTAAATGTAACATGTAACGTAGACCTAAATACTTAATGTTCTGTACAAATACCAATTTTTAGGCAAATCCATGAAGAAATGTGGTAAAAATGATCAAAATTCTGAATATTGGGAGGTACCGTTGTATGGTGGTTATATAAAAACGTGGATCTATACATACAATGATTCGTCACCGAAGCTAGAATCCATTATGGCACACAAATACCAATATTTAAACAAATCCGTAATTAAGTTCGATACGTTCCACCACAACTTTCCTTGCTCGTTCAATCACGGATGCTCATTGGCGCACTGACATCTCCTCTATAACTCCCTTGACGGAGACCGTAGACCAACATTTGCTATCGTGGATGAAGAAATCACTGGATTGCTCTCATCATCACCTACATATATGACTAAGAAACAGGTACGTAAATTCAGATTTCTATTTGAAGTGAGCTACTCGAGTTTCTTAGTGCATAGTAATTTGTTTAGTTTTGGTCGCATCGCAATTCCTTTACGCGTGTGTAATTTCTACAAAAAATACAGTCCACATATTATTCGTTGCACTGATCATCCTACGTCGCGGTTATCATACATTTGCCTTTCGTTTAAAAACAAGTCAGTTGGCCAACTTATATTAACACTTCTTGTGTTAATCAAGTGCATTCCCCTACAACAAGTATGTTGTTGTGAAAATAATTAGCTTTCTTTGTACTGATCATCCGTCGTCGCGTTGATCATACAAAAATATTTGGTGCACTTGCTACGCTTCTTTTAATAGTCTCGTTTTCTAACCTTCATTTCAAATGAGTACTTTGTGAAAAAAGGAAGTCTCATTTGGCAAAAAATGTTTCCCCTCGTTGTTGCCCTACTCCCTCACCTTAGCTGAAGAAGAATTTGCATCACCACATTTGTTATTACAGCACACATACATATTTTACCACATTCAGTCGTTTGGTTTATTTGTTTTTGCACACCTCAAACCAAACTGTGCTGTAATTCTAACTCCAACATTTCTTTTCCCCTCTAAAGTCTGAGCCCTGTAATGAGAATTTGTTGTTCTAATCTTGTAAAAACAAAATACTTGTAATAACAGTGCATCCATCTGTCAGTTGGTTACTTTGTCGTCATCACCAACCCGCATTTATTGTTGTTGCAATTCTTCTTCGTTTGTTTCTAACCGTCGATTTTGGCAATTTACATTGCCAAAAATTGCAACAACAAAACCCCATTATTCCACGCGCTCTTTTTAAGCGTGGGTTTGATATTCAGTAAAAATAACAACAAATTGTTTTGATCTCCAACTCTCACCGTTGGATCGTTTGTGGCGTGTGGGTGCGTAGCTGCTTACGCATAGTCATTTCTCTTCCGACGTCGCTTGTGTCTTATTCCTCTTTGTGCGATATCCGTTGTTGGTTCGGCACAGCATAATTTGTGAATTTTTGTAATTTATTTTAGAAATCATTTTTCGATAATTTTCTGAAATATTTTTGACTAGTAGTAGGGTTTTTGAATTTTTGGACAAATTCACCCTACATTAGACATTCTTCGTAGATATTTTCAGAACAAATATTAGTTGAAAATATACCTTTGGGGCTATTTTCCTAAATTTTTTGGGCAATTTATTTATAGTTAATTCTCTGTAGGGTTTGGGTATTTTTTTTTTAAGAATACACCCTACTTTCGGCATAATCTTGTAAAAATTGCCAAACTGTGCATTATATATTCTGTACAGCTACTCAATTTGTAGCACATTTACACTATCTTTGTATAAATATCGTATTATCGGTGGTAAATTCTTGGAAATTTGTCATACATTTTGGAAAAAAACACCCTATAATTTGTTGATATTGGAGTAATTTTAGTAATATTTGTCACATATTAAAAGATTTTCTTATTTTCTCTTCTAATAAACAATATTTATAACATTTTGAAGAATTTAGAGATTTTAAGTTTTGGAAATTTCTCATTTCCCTTCCTTTTGCATACCGTTTGTATTTTTTTGTTATACATTTAGTAAAAAATGTCGATTACTCACACGTTTTACTAGAGCCGCTGACATTGTTTTGAAGAGTGTAGACTATTTTGAACAAATTGCTGGCACACATTTCACAGTTTACAGCCTCGAAATTCGTTTATCAGAAATTCGAGAATTGTGGGATAAGGTCTTGCACACTTAATATAATATGGGTATAAGCAGCCATATCAAAAACTTGTTTGATATTCCTCCACTAAAAATTGAAACTTGTTCGGGTTTTAAAAGTGAAATTAATAGTTGTCTCGCTGCAATGACGTCGCCACGTATCAGTGAGATCCAATTATTGTACATATTTGTGTGCAGCGTTTGCCTTTAACCACTTTGACTTTGTGGGAGCAAAGTATCAAAAATAAGTCGATGTTGCCTTCCTGGCCAGATTTGCATAAATAAAGCATGAATTATATTAAGAAATAATACTAATTTATCTTTGTTTTATTTCGTGTCATATTTCTTTCTTTGCACACCACACACGCGAATCACCCGCACCACATCTCTCACCTACTCACATAAAAACTCTTGGGAGTTATCTTTGTTGTTGCTACCGCTGTCGAAGCCATTCTCCCCACAGCCCTGAGTGATCGCTGAGGATCCCATGTTTATCTACTACTACATATACAAATACAGACAAGTGAAAACAGAGGTTCTATGTTATCGCAGAGGATACCTTGTTTCTTTTTATTAAAACTACTTTCAATGAGAGCAAACCGACAACAACCAATGCCCAGCGGCGATCCGCTCACTATTGATCGAGCAAGGGAAGTTGTGGTGGAACGTATCGACCTGATACACCTACTGTTTGCGTAGCAATAAAAAATAAAAAGAACAAGTAAAAAAGCTGTAAGTTCGGCCGGGCCGCACTTTTAATACCCTCCACCATTTGGTACAAATTTGGCAATTTCCAAAAAATAAAATCCGTTAAAAATTCTGTTGATATCTTAAGAATGCCGAATGCTTATACGACGACGTGGGCCTGCATAGGCAACTTTTGTCATAAGTTATTACAATATTTAAATGCGAAACTTGAAGAAAAATCTGTTTACAATGTAGCTAAAATCATTAAAATACCGTATATGGTGGGTACCGTTATATGGGGGCTATACGAAGACGTGGACCTGCACAGACAATTTTCTGGCATGGGCTGAAGTATCCATTACGAACTTCACATGCGAAATTTTAAACAATCCCGGGGGGGTACCGTTATATGGGGGCTACACGAAGACGTGGACCTGCACAGATAATTTTCTGTCTTAGGCTGTAGTATTCATTACGAACTTCCAATGCTAAATTTGAAACAATTCCGGCGAATAATGTCGCTAAAATCATCAAAATACTGAATATCGGGAGGTACGGTTATATGGGGGCTATATGATAACTTGGACCTACATGGCCCATTTACGATAGCGTGATTACAACAGACGGACAGACACACAGACAGACGGACATGGCTAAATCGTCTTAGAATTTTACGCTGATCAAGAATATATCGAGCCCTTCCCGCGAAAATGTTGTAAGCGACAAAAACAACATTTTACAGCAGACGGTTTTTATTGTATAACTTTTTATATATCCAAAATTTTTGAATGAAATCATACATAGTCTCTGTACGGAGTCGTATTTATAACATAAAATAATAAAAAATGTTGTTTTTGCAATATAACGCTAGTTTTTGTCGGTTACATCTTTTTCGCTGTCATAAAACCGAACGATTACTCCTTATAGTGTCGGTTACATTAATTGATCTCAGCATAAAAATACAAGTTTTTAGGTAATTCATGTGGTTTATTTTATTTTTCTTGAACATTTATAAAATTAATAGGCAAATTTTACATCAAACTTCAGATGAATAAAAATAAAATATTTTTATATTTCATGAAATAGTTGATTCGACGATTGAAGGTTAATCTTCTTCATCTGTTTCTGGGAGTGTATCCATAGTTGAATTGTTGTTATTTAAATTTATATATTCACCATGGAATTTTGGCGGAATAATGTTCTTATTGCAAAGATCTGTTAAATCGTTGTATTTCATTCTTGAAATCGGAAGTGGGTGTTCATATAGTGATTGGGGGCAAGAGCTTGGTGACAAATTCCTTCTTGTATTTCGTCTATTCGTATCAATATTTTTTGTCTCTGAGTTTTCAAAATATCCATACTTTAGGGTAATGATAGGATTATCGTTTTGAAATATTGCACATCTCAAACGTTGTATAGATAATTTACAGGAATTTGGGAATATATTTTCTGAATACTGTTTCCAATTCTTAAAATCAGTATGACTCATCGCAATACATTTGTAACCATTGGGATTTGTTCTTGAATTAGATATTAAGGTATACCATTCACTCGGGGCCCAAACTGTTCTGTTACGAACGAATGATTCAATAGTGCTATGTATTGAATCCACGGGCATCATTGTATGCCCGGGCAATAAATAAGTTATTTTAATATTTGTTACAAAGGTTGAAAATAAAAAATAAAAAATAGTGGCAAGCATACTTCGATTGCGGTTCTGGCCAGCACAACTGTCACAATAGAGGCTTATTGTTGTGTGTGTCTTCCTTTCATCAATAATTTTTAAATACTGAAATATTATAGTACATATTTCATTACATCCCCGTTTTCCATCAGTTTTTCCCCATAAAAAACAATAACCATTTCTAGTGCCGTTTTCGTAAATACTTTCGTTATAGTATGCGTATTTCCGTGAATAGAATAATGTTATATTTTTTCCATGAGGTGTGTTTAAAACTTTTTGCAGATCAAAGCTGGCCCAAAGTAATGACTTGTCTTTTTGTTCTTTTAAAAATATTTCTTTGGAATGATTTTTGTCTCTAATGTGATTTTGATATGAATCCGTTTGGTTTAAAAGCAATTGCTGTTCGCGATCAAGGTTATTGTATTTTTCACATAACACACACTTATCTTTCTTTGGTAAATGAAATCCAATATGAAAACAGTTTTTAAAAATGTGACGAAAAACTCTTAAGGAGAGTATATCAGATTCTTTGTCCTTATTTTTCAAATGTTGTTTATAAACATCGTATAAACCTTTTATGTTACGAAATTCTTGAGGGAGGTACATTTTTTTGCTTTTATTTCTGCAGTAATGCGAAGGAACGGCGGGAAGTTGTTCAATAAAATTCTTCAAAATGTTCACCTTTGATGGATCTGATTTATTATGGGGTGCAGTAGATTTTTTCTTATCTGTCCGTATATTTGTTACATTTGACTGATTTCGAGCTGACACTAGCTTCAAGAAGCTAACCAATTTGTTTGCCTTGACTTGGAATCCATTCCCCAGTAAAATTCATTTATGTGTTGTCTATCTAACTCTGAAAGTTTTTGGCCGCATTCATTCCCACATATTTTATTTATGCAAGGGTTAGGTTGAACGGAAGTGCCTCTTTTTGATAAGTTTCCAACAATTCGTTTTAATCTATTCACTTTATAACCTCTTTTGCCTATGATCATTTCATCTTCTATTGGGTTGTCACTTTCACTATCACTATAAGGTACAAGAGCCACTGAAATTTTAAAATATTTTGTTTTTTATAGAAAATTCGAGTACTATTTTCAAAATCCAACTTACTTTAGAAGAAGGTATTTATTTAAAACCGTTCAGAGCGAAATTCCTTGTAAATAACCGAATTATTTCATAATAACTTAATATGTTATTTTAATGTAAGCGACACTTCGCTGTCACCATAAAACGTAAACAAAATAAAAAGTGTACTTACATTAAAATTGTTTTTTCTCTGATATCATAACGGTTCCTAATAGAGTTCTAATATTTTGCGATTTGACGTAATGGAGTATTCTTTATCGATTGCTATCAAAAAAGAAAAATCGAAAAAATGTCGCTTACAACATTTTCGCGGGAAGGGCTCGATATATACTTTGTTGGGTCTGACATGAGTATTTCGAGGAGTTACAAACGGAATGACAAAATTAATATAACATCCATAGTATGGTGGAGGGTATAAAAATAAAATCCGTTAAAAATTCTTTAAAATCTTAAAAATACCGAATTCCTATACGACGACGTGGACCTGCATAGGCAACTTTTGTCATAAGTTATTACAATATTTAAATGCGAAACATGAAGAAAAATCTGTTTATAATGTAGCTAAAATCATCTAAACACCGAATATAGGGGGTACGGTTATATGGGGGCTATACGAAGACGTGGACCTGCACAGACAATTTTCTGGCATGGGCTGAAGTATCCATTAAGAACTTCACATGCGAAATTTGAAACAATCCCGGTAAATAATGTCGCTAAAATCATCAAAATACCGAATATCGGGGGGTACGTGTTATGGGGGCTATACCTACATGGCCTATTTTCTGTTTAATGCTGCTGCATCTATTACGAACTTCAAATGCCAACTTTGAAACGATTCCGGTAAATAATGTCGCTAAAATCATCAAAATACCCAATATCGGGGGGTATGGTATATGGGGGCTATACGAAGACGTGGACCTACATGGCCCATTTTCTGTTTTATGCTGCAGTATCTATTACGAACTTCAAATACCAAATTTGGAACGATGCCGTTAAATAATGTTG
Organism: Musca domestica; assembly: GCF_030504385.1. Classification (NCBI taxonomy): domain Eukaryota; kingdom Metazoa; phylum Arthropoda; class Insecta; order Diptera; family Muscidae; genus Musca; species Musca domestica. The sequence goes on from NW_026712300.1 coordinate 7,243,962, forward strand.
CTAAAATCATCAAAATAGCGAATATCGGGGGGTACCATTATATAGGGGCCATACGAAGACGTGGACATACATAGATTATTTTCTGTCTTAGGCTGTAGTACTTCAAATGTCAAATTTGAAACAATTCCGGTGAATAGTGTCGCACAAATCATCAAAATACCGAATATCGGGAGGTACCGTTATATGGGGGCTATATGATTTCTTGGACATACATGGCCCATTTACGAACTTAACCTGCCTACTGGCAAAATATACATGTACATAGCCTTCTATCTCAATTTGTTCGAAAGATAGCGTGATTACAACAGACAGACGGACATGGCTAAATCGTCTTAGAATTTTACGCTGATCAAGAATATATATACTTTGTTGGGTCTGACATGAGTATTTCGAGGAGTTGACAAAAATGACAAAATTAATATACCCTCCATAGTATGGTGGAGGGTATAAAAAGAGGGAAATAAAAACACAAAAGGATTTATTTTATTTTGTCAATTTCGAGTTGGGTTTTATTTAGTAATATTGGTAATATTATCGTAGATAATAGTTTACATTAATTTTGCTGATGCAGTGGCCGTAATCCAAAAAAAAATTTTTGGTTCTAAGCGTTGCAATGTAACGAGGGAAGCTTTTATGTTGCAAAGTGGCGCTCAGTGCTTAATTCGTTAGTTATAATCTTGACATTAGCAATTTGTACTAAAACCACAAAGTTGTATTTAAACGTAGTACAAGAATCATAAATTATATACATACAATAAATATTAACGAGAAATATAAGGACAATAATGATTCTTAATTAAACGTTGCCGCCAGCCTTAAAACATCTTGCTATGTTGCAATAAAGTAATGAAGTTTTCAAATTTCAATATTAAGGTATGCTCGGTGAGCCAAGGCAATTTAATATTGCATATAAGAAAAAAATTGGATTGGAGCTCGGTAATCAGCAGGTCGCGGGCCACCGTATGGCTGCATTTAGAAAGAGGCCAAACAGGACATCTTTCGGAAGTTGTACCGAATTTGTGAAGCCTGTTTCGTGCTTTCATAGGTATTACACTGGGTCATGATTCTTTGATTTCCTCAGAAAGAGGGGCAGGTCCAGTGCTCCCGGCCTGGTTTGTCCCCTTTATATTTTAGGAAGAGAGGGCTGATGGAATCTTCTGCATGGGTGTGTCAGCTGCCGATTTATCATCAATAGGAACTTGTGTATGTGAAATTATTTCCAGGTGGGATTGTATACCTCCTATGATAGATTTTGCCGGACATTCTTCTCTCTCCTCATCAGGCATGGGGACGAGATCCTCATGATCGGGAAGAGCAGCGGCCATCATACAATTATTTTCCATTCTGTAGAAAGATAGATACGCCACGAAGTGAGAAGAACTAAAAATTTGAATTGGCCAAATTGAGAAGTAGAAGTAGAAGTAGAAAGATAGATACGCCACGAAGTGAGAAGAACTAAAAATTTGAATTGGCCAAATTGACCGACTAGTCTACTGGTCGTCTGACAATTTCGTTTTTACGTAGGCGATGCGGGAGCGACCGTCGATGCCGGGTGAAACGCGAGTAACACGAACTAATTTCCACGTTGTGGGAGGTAGTTGTTCGTTACGAATTTCTATATCGTCTTTTTGAATATCGCGCTCTAGATACTGTCATTTTTATTGATTATGGGTACTTTAAGGAGGTCTAGGATCGAAGACCCTTATTAAAGAATGACCTGGTGTTAATGATATACGATTTTTTGAAAATCATTCAATGGGTAGCATCAAGATGTATTGCTTTCGTAAATAAGCAAACGGATACACACACGTAGGAGTTATACTAGTAGGGACCGTACCTGTAATAACCCAGCCGAAAACTGTACTTTGGGCAAATAGGGAGCCTAAAATATGGGAATGTATACCCGGGAGAATTGGATATAAATCTGCCCCTATTAATATTTCACCTGGACGACAGTCGAACAAATTTTTATCTGCCAAACGTAGATTTGGCATATTAGAAGAAAGTTCCCTGCTGATGGGCATCGAAGGAAGATTGCCTGATATAGTTGGTACAACTAGTGCTGTCATTTCCATAAAGAGTGTACTGTCTACGGGAGATCCAAAACACAAAGAACATGGTTTTTGAGACATGATTGAAGCCGCTTGGTTTACTCCGCATATAGTAGCTTGAGTAGAAATTGTGTCTATACCCAGTCGCTGCTGTAAGCTTCCTGACACGAATGAGGCTTCGGAAGCAGGGTCTATAAGAGCACGAACTGTATGCGTGACACCATGATGAATAATGTTGACCATAGCTGTGCCCAGTATGACCGATTTATTTTTCGAGTAATGGAATGCCTGCCTACTTAAAGCATTTGAAGAAGAAGTCGAAGGCATACCTAGATTAGAAGTAGATTGTTGGGGGGAGCTGGGAATACAAATCGATTGAAGAGCAGTCTGTGATGGAGTCGTAGAACTATTATTTGGTATCATGGTGAAGTAGAATATGATGACGTCTATGACAATTCGAGCATTTATGGGAACTTGTACAATTCCTAACATCATGACCTCGGGATAGGCAATTAATGCAAAGAATGTGCGCTTTACAACTGAATACAGGTTTGCTGAAGAGCGTTTTCTAAATTCTGGGCATATTCGTAAATGATGGATTTGCCTAGGACAGAATATACAGAATTTATCAGAAGATTGTGGAGACCTAGGTGGAGCAACATTCGTAAAATGTGTCCTAGCTTTATTTTGCTCTGATTTTGTAATGGCGAGCGTCTGGATTCTTTCAAAGAAATCGAAGTCTTTCCAGGAAGTCAACGCTGATTTATCTTTAATACCTTGTTCCCACAGCGTAACTGTATTTTTGGGAAGCCTTTGTAAACAAAGAAATACTAAAATTGGGTCCCAATTGTCAGTAGCAGCATCATAAATTGACATAGAAGAGACACAACCATTATTACCTCTGCGCTAGTTTTGATATCGAGCACTGGAAGATCAAAAAGAGCCTTAAGTTGGTTGTTAACCAAAATACGAACATTATCATATGTATCTTTTAACGATTTCCAGGCTAAGTTAAAACTTTTGTGAGTAAAAGGGAATCTTTTTACAATTTCTCGGGCGTCACCACAAGTTTTCTTGAGAAGATGACACAATTTCTCTATATCACTAAGGCGAGCGCTATTAATATATACCGCAGAAAAGAAATCTCTAAATGTTGGCCAAGTCAGAATGTCACCATTGAAGACATCGATATCACATGGAGGAAGGTTGATGCTATGTAGGAAACTATCATTCATCGAACCAGTGGAAACATCTGGAAGATTTACTGATTGATGCGAAACATCTGAGACAGAAATAATTTCCTCAAATTGTGATAAATTTGCACGAGGAGTGCTGGATGGATTTGCTACTCTAGGAGAAGTTTGAGCTTTCGGCGAAGTCTGAAGCTGATCAACTTTCCTATTTATAGCCGATAACACCTTTACATAAGCTTTAAATGCGACATCGTACTTACTCTCAACCGATGTTAATTCTTCTGCAGAAGAACAATCAGACGACTGAATGTCGTTCAAACACTTTTCAAAAAGATTTTTCACTTTACCCCAGAGTTCCTTTGCTTCAACTCCCTGAATTTCTAAGGAATAAACGTCTAAATCTTCATCCAGAATGGAAGTGAAGTTGGCTTCGAATTTTACAAGAGCATCAGTGGCTCTTATGAAGTAATAGAGAGGAGTCAAAGGCATGTTGATTGTATAATTTATGTAAAAAAGCTAAAAAAAATCGAAAAACAAGTTAATTATCGGAGATGAAAACTCAAATGTCAAAAATAAGCAATAGATTTCAAATTTAAAACAACCAAAAGTTAATAAAATAAGAAAAAACCAAATGAAAATGCGAAAAAAATAAAAATCAAAATTTTGTACCAAATTGCAAATGAAATAAAGATAAAAATCTTATAAAAGAACGAAATTCTTTTAAAAAACCAAGAAAGTTATCTATTCGTGTTATTTATGGTAAATATAGCACCGATTTTTTGTCAAAACATAGCGAAAACTACTCAAAACTTGATTAAATAATGAAAAAAAACATGAAACCAAATTTCCAAAGTTTATTAAAAATACCAGAAATTTCTCTCAGTGTATACGTAATATACAATGTCTTAATTATAACAGCAAAGTGTCCAAAAATATTAAAACTTTTCTTGAAAGAAGAAATGTTTCCTCGAAAAAATAAATAAAAATATTCACAAAAAAATAATTTTTTAAATTACAGGATGTAGTGTGCACGGACTGTAGGGTACACACGACCAAAATTTTTTTAAAATATTTAAAAAAATTATCAAATATATAAAAATCCCGTTATATTGGGGTCTATACGACGTGGACATACATATGCATTGTTTGTCATAAGCCATTACCATATTCAAATTCGAAACTGGACCCGCACCGACAATTTTCTGTCACAGACTGTAGTTCCCATAACGAACTTCAAATACCAAATTTTAAACAATTTCGGTTAATAATGTCGCTAAAATCATCAAAATACCGAACATAGCGAGGTGCCGTTATATGGGGGCTATACGAAGACGTGGACCTGCACAGACAATTTTCAGTCTTAGGGTGTAGTATCCATTTGGAACTTCAAATACCAAATTTGAAACAATTCCGGTGAATAACGTCGCTAAAATCATCAAAATGCCGAATATAGGGAGGTACCGTTATGTTGGGGCTATACGAAGACGTGGACCTGCAAAGACAATTTTCTGTCTTAGGGTGTAGTATCCATTTGGAACTTCAAATACCAGATTTGAAACAATTCCCGTGAATAATGTCGCTAAAATCATCAAAATACCGAATATTGGGAGGTACCGTTATATGGGGGCTATACGAAGACATAGACTTGCACAGACAATTTTCTATCTTAGGGTGTAGTATCCATTTGGAACTTCAAATACCAAATTTGAAACAATTCCGGTAAATAACGTCACTAAAATTATCAAAATACCGAATATAGGGGGGTTACCGTTATATGGGAGCTATATGAAAACGTGGTCCTACATGGCCCATTTACGAACTTAACCTGCCTACTGCCTAAACATGTGTGCAAAATTTTAGCCATCTATCTCAATTCATTCGAAAGATAGCGTGATTACAACAGACAGACAGACGGACAGACAGACAGACAGACGGACATCGCTAAATCGACTTAGAATTTTACGCCGATCAAGAATATATATACTTTGTTGGGTCTGACATGAGTATTTCGAGGAGTTACAAACGGAATGACAAAGTTAATATACCCTCCATATGGTGGAGGGTATAAAAATCTAAATTTAAGATATATAATAAAATATCTTTAGTAAAATATATAAAAATATGTATTCACTATTAACGTGGACCAACTGGGTGCAGCACGATTTTTAATGATTTTTTATTCGCGAATGTATTTAAATTAAATTGTATCAACAGTTGTACCAAAATAATTCCGACCAAAATTTTAGTTATACCAAGTTTTATCGAACGTGATGGCAACCCTATTCGTGTGTAACTGGTGTTGAGTGGGAACAGTGAGAGACCATCCAACATTAACAACAAAAACGGTCACTGCGGTTAATGCTGTTGCGTGGTTGCTGTGTATTTGTTGCTGTTTTAATTCCGTTTTCTGCTTTAGCCTTTTATTTCTTTTGATGTAAATCACTATTTAGGCTTTTTTTGTTATTGAAAAACTATAAACAACCACTGAATTTGTTCTAGGCACTCTTGTGATGAGTGATGTGAAGTTTTGATGAAGATGATGTAGAGCTTCTGTGGAGCCAAAATATGAGATGTTTAGTTTTTTGTCGTAAAAAAAACTTATCCGGCTCGTTTGGACCAAATGTTTGCGTAGCAATAAAAAATAAAAAGAACAAGTAAAAAAGCTGTAAGTTCGGCCAGGCCGATCTTTGAATACCCTCCACCATTTGGTACGAATTTAACAATTTTCAAACAAAAAAAAAAAAAATAAAAGGATTTTAAAATTCTGTTAAAATCATGTAGCCGTATATTAGAGTCTATATGGCGACGTGGACCTGCATAGGCAACTTTTGTCACAAGGCAACTTATATCACAATATTCAAATGCGAAACTTGAAAAAAAATCTGTTTACAATGTAGATAAAATCGTCAAAATCCTCGAATATAGGGAGGTACCAAGGTGGTTATAAAACATGGATCTGCACAGAAAATTTTTTTTCATAGGCTGTTAAAATTCTGTTAAAATCATGTAGCCGTATATTAGAGTCTATATGGCGACGTGGACCTGCATAGGCAACTTTTGTCACAAGGCAACTTATATCACAATATTCAACTTCAAATGCGAAATTTGAAACAATTCCGATAAATAATGTCGCCAAAATCATCAAATACCGAATACCGTTATATGGGGGCTATACGAAGACGTGGACCTGCACAGACAATTTTCTGTCATAGGCTGTAGTATTCATTACGAACTTCAAATGCGAAATTTGAAACAATTCCGGTAAATAGGTTCGCTAAAATCATCAAAATACTGAATATTGGGGGGTACCGTTATATGGGGGCTATACGAAGACGTAGACCTACATGGCTTATTTTCTGTCGTAGGATGTAGTATCTATTATGAACTTCAAATACCAAAATTGAAGCAATTCCGGTAAATAATGTGGCTAAAATGATCAAAATACCGAATATCGGGGGGTACCGTTACATGGGGGCTATACGAAGACGTGGACCTACATTGCCCATTTTCTGTTTTATGCTGTAGTATCTATTAAAAACTTTAAATACCAAATTTGAAACAATTCCGCTAAATAATGTAGCTAAAATCATCAAAATACCGAATTTTGGGAGGTACAGTTATATGGGAGCTATCCGAAGACGTGGACCTATATGGCCCATTTTCAATACCAAAAGTCCTGCAGACATAGTACACATTTGAGTAAAATTTTATCAACCTACTTCATTTCGTTCGGAAGCTAGAGTGATTTCCACAGACGGACAGACGGACGGACATTGATAAATCGACATAGAATTTTATGCTGATCAAGAATACTTTGTGGGGTCTAAAATGTATATTTCGAGGTGTTACAAACGGAATGACAAACTTAATATACCCTCCATACTATGGTGGAGGGTATAAAAATAAAAAAATAAAAGGATTTTAAAATTCTGTTAAAATCATGTAGCCGTATATTAGAGTGTATATGGAGACGTGGACCTGCATAGGCAACTTTTGTCACAAGGCAACTTATATCACAATATTCAAATGCGAAACTTGAAAAAAATCTGTTTACAATGTAGATAAAATCGTCAAAATCCTCGAATATAGGTGGTTATAAAACGTGGATCTGCACAGAAAATTTTTTTTCATAGGCTGTTATATCGAACTTCACGAACTTCAAATGCGAAATTTGAAACAATTCCGATAAATAATGTCGCCAAAATCATCAAAATACCGAATATCGGGGTGTACCGTTATATGGGGGCTATACGAAGACGTGGACCTGCACAGACAATTTTCTGTCATAGGCTGTAGTATTCATTACGAACTTCAAATGCGAAATTTGAAACAATTCCGATAAATAGGTTCGCTAAAATCATGAAAATACCGAAGATCGGGGGTACCGTTATATGGGGACTATACGAAGGCGTGGTTCTGCACAAACAATTTTCTGTGATAGGCTGTAGTATTCATTACGAACTTCAAATACCAAATTTGAAACCATTCCGGTAAATAATGTCGCTAAAATCACCAAAATACTGAATATTGGGGGGTACCGTTATATGGGCGCTATACGAAGACGTAGACCTACATGGCTTATTTTCTGTCGTAGGATGTAGTATCCATTATGAACTTCAAATACCAAAATTGAAGCAATTCCGGTAAATAATGTGGCTAAAATGATCAAAATACCGAATATCGGGGGGTACCGTTACATGGGGGCTATACGAAGACGTGGACCTACATTGCCCATTTTCTGTTTTATGCTGTAGTATCTATTAAAAACTTTAAATACCAAATTTGAAACAATTCCGGTAAATAATGTAGCTAAAATCATCAAAATACCGAATATCGGTAGGTACAGTTATATGGGAGCTATCCGAAGACGTGGACCTATATGGCCCATTTTCAATACCAAAAGTCCTGCAGACATAGTACACGTTTGAGTAAAATTTTATCAACCTACTTCATTTCGTTCGGAAGCTAGAGTGATTTCCACAGACGGACGGACATTGATAAATCGACATAGAATTTTATGCTGATCAAGAATATATATACTTTGTGGGGTCTAAAATGTATATTTCGAGGTGTTACAAACGGAATGACAAACTTAATATACCCTCCATACTATGGTGGAGGGTATAAAAAGAGGGAATAAAAACACAAAAGGATTTAGTTTATTTTGTCAATATTGACTTGGGTTTTATTTAGTAATATTGGTAATATTTTCGTAGATATTAGTTTACTTTAATTTTGCTGGTGAAGTGGACGTAATCCAAAAACGAATTCCTTGATTCTAATCGTTACAATGTAACGAGAAAAGCGTAGGTATTGCAAAGGATCGCTCAATGCTTAATTCGTTAGTTATAATCTTGACATTAGCAATTTGTACTAAAACCACAAACGTAAACGTAGTACAAGAATTATAAAGTATATACATGCAATAAATATTAACGAGAAATATAAGAACAATAATGATTCTTAATTAAACGCCTACCATAAATATCATTTTTAGACAAATCTGGGGAAAACAAGTAAAAAAGCTGTCCGGGCCGAACTTTTAATGCCCACCACCATTTGGCACAAATTTGGCAATTTCCCAAAAAAAAAAAAAAGAAAAATAATGCGTTAAAAATTCTGTTAAAATCTCAAAAATACCGAATGCCTGTACGACGATGTGGACCTGCACAGGCAACTTTTGTCATAAGTTATTACAATACTTAAACGCGAAACTTGAAGAAAAATCTGTTTATAATGTAGCTAAAATTATCAAAATACCGAATATAGAGGGACTGTTATTAGGGGGGCTATACGAATACGTGGACATGCACAGACAATTTTCTGGCATGGGTTGAAGTATCTATTACGAACTTCACATGCGAAATTTGAAACAATTCCGGTAAATAATGTCGCTAAAATCATCAAAATACCGAATATCGGGGGGTACGGGATATGGGGGCTATACGAATACGTGGACCTGCACCGATAATTTCCTGTCTTACGCTGTAGTATCCATTACGAACTTCAAATGCCAAATTCGATACAATTCCGGTGAATAATGTCGCTAAAATCATCAAAATACCGAATAACGAATATGATAACTTGAACCTACATGTCCCGAACTTAACCTGCCTACTGGCAAAATATACATGTGTGCAAAATTTAAGCCTTCTATCTCAATTTGTTCGAAAGATAGTGTGATTACAAGAGACAGACAGACGGTCAGACAGACGGACATGGCTAAATCCTCTTATTTTACGCTGATCAAGAATATATATACTTTGTTGGGTCTGACATGAGTATTTCGAGGAGTTAGAAACGGAATGACAAAATTAATATACCCTCCATATACCGGGCCAAACTTTTAATACCCTCCACCTCAGGGTAAAAGAAACATTAGAAGAAATTTGGCAGAAACCATTAAAATGCCGAATATCGGGAGGTACTGTTATATGGGGGCTACACCAAAACGTGGACCTATAATTACCATGTTTCGCCACACGAACTAGGACCCATTATGACCAACAAATACCAATTTTCAGACAAATCCGTGAAAAAATGCAGCAAAAATCATCAAATTACCTAATATCGGGAGGTACCGTTATATGGGGGCTATACCAAATCATGGACCCATACATGCAATGTTTCGCTACCGGAGCTGGAAACCATTATGACCCACAAATACCAATTTGTAGACAAATCCGTGAAAAATGTGGCATAAATCATCAAAATACCGAATATCGGGAGGTACCGTTATATGGGGACTATACCAGAACGTGGACCGATATATCTCATTTTCAATACCAACCATCCTAGACACAATACCAATTGCTCTACGTCAAATAATGTGGGCTGTATCGTGATTTCAACAGACAGATAGACGGACAGACAGACAGACAGACGGACATCGTTAAATCGACTTATTTTATGCTGATTATGAATATATATACTTTGTGGGGTCTAAGACGAATATTTAAGGATGTTACAAACGGAATGACAAAGTTAATATACCCTCCTTCCAAGGTGGAGGGTATAAAAATAATGTGGCAAAAATCATTGTTATCTATTCTAACAATTATTTAAGCATTTATCCCTCGCCTGTGTGAATTGATTGAAACAATTTTTATACCCTCCACCATAGTATGGAGGGTATATTAAGTTTGTCATTCCGTTTGTAACACCTCAGCATAAAATTCTATGTCGATTTATCAATGTCCGTCCGTCTATCCGTCTGTCCGTCTGTGGAAATCACTCTAGCTTCCGAACGAAATGAAGTAGGTTGATAAACTTTTACTCAAATGTGTACTATGTCTGCAGGACTTTTGATATTGAAAATGGGCCATATAGGTCCACGTCTTCGGATAGCTCCCATATAACTGTACCTCCCGATATTCGGTATTTTGATGATTTTAGCTACATTATTTACCGGAATTGTTTCAAATTTGGTATTTAAAGTTTTTAATAGATACTACAGCATAAAACAGAAAATGGGCAATGTAGGTCCACGTCTTCGTATAGCCCCCATGTAACGGTACCCCCCGATATTCGGTATTTTGATCATTTTAGCCACATTATTTACCGGAATTGCTTCAATTTTGGTATTTGAAGTTCATAATGGATACTACATCCTACGACAGAAAATAAGCCATGAAGGTCTACGTCTTCATATAGCCCCCATATAACGGTACCCCCCAATATTCAGTATTTTGATGATTTTAGCGACATTATTTACCGGAATGGTTTCAAATTTGGTATTTGAAGTTCGTAATGAATACTACAGCCTATCACAGAAAATTGTCTGTGCAGAACCACGCCTTCGTATAGCTCCCATATAACGGTACCCCCGATCTTCGGTATTTTCATGATTTTAGCGAACCTATTTACCGGAATTGTTTCAAATTTCGCATTTGAAGTTCGTAATGAATACTACAGCCTATGACAGAAAATTGTCTGTGCAGGTCCACGTCTTCGTATAGCCCCCATATAACGGTACACCCCGATATTCGGTATTTTGATGATTTTGGCGACATTATTTATCGGAATTGTTTCAAATTTCGCATTTGAAGTTCGAGAAGTTCGATATAACAGCCTATGAAAAAAAAATTTTCTGTGCAGATCCACGTTTTATAACCACCTTGGTACCTCCCTATATTCGAGGATTTTGACGATTTTATCTACATTGTAAACAGATTTTTTTCAAGTTTCGCATTTGAATATTGTGATATAAGTTGCCTTGTGACAAAAGTTGCCTATGCAGGTCCACGTCGCCATATAGATTCTAATATACGGTTACATGATTTTAACAGAATTTTAAAATCCTTTTTTATACCCTCCACCATAGTATGGAGGGTATATTAAGTTTGTCATTCCGTTTGTAACACCTCGAAATATACATTTTAGACCCCACAAAGTATTCTTGATCAGCATAAAATTCTATGTCGATTTATCAATGTCCGTCCGTCTGTCCGTCTGTCCGTCTGTGGAAATCACTCTAGCTTCCGAACGAAATGAAGTAGGTTGATAAAATTTTACTCAAATGTGTACTATATCTGCAGGACTTTTGGTATTGAAAATGGGCCATATAGGTCCACGTCTTCGGATAGCTCCCATATAACTGTACCTCCCGATATTCGGTATTTTGAAGATTTTAGCTACATTATTTACCGGAATTGTTTCAAATTTGGTATTTAAAGTTTTTAATAGATACTACAGCATAAAACAGAAAATGGGCAATGTAGGTCCACGTCTTCGTGTAGCCCCCATGTAACGGTACCCCCCGATATTCGGTATTTTGATCATTTTAGCCACATTATTTACCGGAATTGCTTCAATTTTGGTATTTGAAGTTCATAATGGATACTACATCCTACGACAGAAAATAAGCCATGTAGGTCTACGTCTTCGTATAGCCCCCATATAACGGTACCCCCCAATATTCAGTATTTTGATGATTTTAGCGAACCTATTTACCGGAATTGTTTCAAATTTCGCATTTGAAGTTCGTAATGTATACTACAGCCTATCACAGAAAATTGTCTGTGCAGAACCACGCCTTCGTATAGCCCCCATATAACGGTACCCCCGATCTTCGGTATTTTCATGATTTTAGCGAACCTATTTACCGGAATTGTTTCAAATTTCGCATTTGAAGTTCGTGAAGTTCGATATAACAGCCTATGAAAAAAAATTTTCTGTGCAGGTCCATGTTTTATAACCACCTTGGTACCTCCCTATATTCGAGGATTTTGACGATTTTATCTACATTGTAAACAGATTTTTTTCAAGTTTCGCATTTGAATATTGTGATATAAGTTGCCTTGTGACAAAAGTTGCCTATGCAGGTCCACGTCGCCATATAGACTCTAATATACGGCTACATGATTTTAACAGAATTTTAACAGCCTATGAAAAAAAATTTTCTGTGCAGATCCATGTTTTATAACCACCTTGGTACCTCCCTATATTCGAGGATTTTGACGATTTTATCTACATTGTAAACAGATTTTTTTCAAGTTTCGCATTTGAATATTGTGATATAAGTTGCCTTGTGACAAAAGTTGCCTATGCAGGTCCACGTCCCCATATAGACTCTAATATACGGCTACATGATTTTAACAGAATTTTAAAATCCTTTTATTTTTTATTTATTTATTTATTTATTTTTTTTTGAAAATTGTTAAATTCGTACCAAATGGTGGAGGGTATTCAAAGTTCGGCCTGGCCGAACTTACAGCTTTTTTACTTGTTTAATAACTGTTTGCGCCAATGCGGGGAAAGATGCAAAGCTCAAACCAATAAATAAATAAAACCACAATAGGGGTTTTATTTTTAAAGAATAATGTCAAAGGCCGTGTTTATTAATAATAATAATAATAATAATAAATAATAATGGACAGATTACCTGATTTGCACAATAGTGGGGGAGCGCGACTTCGTATCGAGAGATAGAAGAGACGAGTGTAAAACATGAAGGCAGGTGGAGGCTTTGGCGCCATTCGCCACTCCTTGAAATCTGTTTACATTTACGTTGACAGATCTAAACGAGGTTAATCATTTACAAATTAATTGTGCGTTAACCCATTGTTAACGTTACAAAACAATAATTACCAATCTAAATTAAACATGCCGCCCACCTTGCAACATATTGAGATGTTGTAACTAAAATACAATAATAAATACATTTTTCAACTTTTTTTTCAATTCAATTTCAATTTAATTCAATTTTTTCCCTTTATTTCTCAATTCATATCATTTTTTTTTCAAAAAACATTGTGTAACCCTATATGTTACATATGCCCGACAATACCCACCCAAATATGGTGTAGTGGGCTATCGGCAACCCTGGCGTCGCGTTCCCCGATGAGTTACGACCCTGGCATAAACTTCCGGCCCGTGTACCAAGGCCACCCGACCAGGCCTATTAAAATCGGGATCTGCCAAAGGAAGACCTAAAAATGAGTCACGAATGCGCTCTTGGATTACCGCTGTAGGCGTAAGCGCATGGTCCAAATTGGTTACCACAGCCACAATAGAAATGGACTGACTCCGGTCATAGATCGAACTAACGGTCAGCCGACATATTTGGCTACCTTCGATTCTAGAAGTAGGGAGTCGAAGATTATGCACCAAAGAGGAACATATCTGATTCTGCCTACTACACGGGTGTAAAACCGCCCTCACAATAGTGGGTCGATCGGACGACATAATTTGACTATCAAAGTCGGGGATAAGCAGATACCTGTTTGGAGGGACAACAAGCCGACCAATCCAATCTGCGAGGGGGGAGCATTATCAGACGGACGACTATACGGACTGTTACGTGACCGATACCTATACTCGGTCCGCGGACGACGCTGACGATTTTTAGTGGGTTTAACCACGGTCTTCGTATCTTCATGAAGGAGGGTGTGGTGTTCTTTATTGCATACGGCACAACCGGAGCTGCAGATGAATCCGTTGATATGGATTCGGACTCGGTTTGCATCGGTTCAGCGAGCGCCACAAATGAATCCGCATTATCGGATTAGGAAACACGTTCTGATATTTTTACAGCCTCGATCGGCTCAACAAGGGCTGCTTCCACTGCAGCTGACGACATTCCAGCTTGGGGATCGGTGGGCCGAGGTTCATTGTAGTCAATGCCGTCATCAAAATTCAAAAGTTCTTCTTCCCAATAAATTTTCACATACATACTATATAATGAGAAGAGAACAATATTATTCGTTTGCGGGAGTGTGGTCGGTCAAAACGACCAACTTTGTAATGGGCCGTCTTACAACGTCGTTTTCCGTTCGAACGTCCGCGACTCTAACATGACCGACGGTGCCCGGAAAAACATTTTCTATACGCCCTAATTTCCATGACAATGGAGGAAGCTGATCATGACGAACAACGACTAAATCGTCAATCGCCATTTCTCTTTGGGGAAATTTCCACTTATATATCATATGCAACTGCTTGAGATATTCATATTTCCATCTTAAACTAAACTGGTGGGCAAGGGCCTGAACTTTCCTAAATCGATTAATTAGACTTAATGGTTGCTCTGTGATGAGAGGTTCAGGCGGGACTAACATGGGAGCACCAATCAAGAAGTGACCTGGCGTCAATGCAACGATTTCTCCTGGATTATCCGACATTGGACACAACGGCCGAGAATTAAGATAAGCTTCGATCCTAGCCAATACCGTTGCTAATTCTTCAAACGTGAATTTTAAATTTCGAGATTGATTCCGAAAATGTAACTTGAAGCTCTTGACTCCAGCTTCCCATAACCCTCCCATGTGAGGGGCACCGGCAGGCATAAAATGTCATGATAGGCCCTGGTCTGCTAAAGACGAGGAGACGGAGTCAGCGCTTTTTTGGAGGAAATCTTTAAAATTTCTTTTAAGATCACGCAATGCTCCAACAAAATTTGTTCCATTATCCGAAAAAATGGAATGGGTTCAACCACGTCGAGCAATAAATCTATGTAACGCAACCAAAAAATTATCAGTCGACAAATCGGACATTGCTTCCAAATGAATTGCCTTTGTAGATAAACATACAAAGACACATACATAGCCCTTTGTTATTTTACAAGATCGACCTAGATACGATTTTACATCAAACGGACCTGCGAAATCCACGCCAGGGGGAAGGGCAGCCATAAATTGACTGCAAGCACGTTTCTTCAACAGAAGGCGACGAACAACCAGCCAAACCAAACTTTTCATACGCAGAATTCAATATTCCAATCTCAAAGTTCGCATCATTGACTCGATATCACCATGAACAGATTTTTGGTGGGTATATTCTACCAACCGTAGAGCAAAGGCACTCCTATAGGGGACAATTATAGGATTACGTTCCGAAGGTGCAAGTGTGGGCGAATTTACCAGTCTACCATTCATTCGCACCATTGTCATCTATGAAAGTATTGAGAGGAACCAACAAACTCTTACTGTCTAACGTCTTCTTGTCTAACAGATTCTTATAATCGCTGACGAAATATATTTTTTGAGACGTAATTGCACAATAATTACGTGCGTCAATAATCTCTGCCGAGGAAATGCGTCTAGTGGGATAGTAGTAATGGTTTCTATAAAGGGGATGCGTTTGACGAATAAATCGAAACGCGTATAGAATGAAGTGAAGAGCTCTACGCAAACAAGAAAAATCTTCCAAAATCTCTTTAAATGTCGACGGAAAGAAAGCAAAGTGACGCGTTTCCATTTCAGTACCTAGCCATTTCAGTACCTAGCCAACTTGGGCCGTTCCTCCACAGGGGGAAAACGGACAATTCTATCGGAGACAATCCTTGACTTCCTAAATCAGCGGGGTTATCTTCTGATTTAACATGGTACCAATTGTAATTGCCCACATTTACTTGGATTCGACACACCCTATTGGCTACAAAGGTTGTACAAGTAGAGGGGGTTCTCTTCAACCTGGCAAGAACTATAGTCGAATCTGTCCAACAATAAATTTGATTAGATTCTAGATCTATTTCCCGCACAATAGTTTTCAATAGGTCTGATGCTAAAACTGCTCCACAAAGTTCCAAACGAGGAAGCGAAATTGATTTCAAAGGGGCGAAATTAACGAAGATTTTTCCATCGACACGTGTATATACTACCCCCGCGTATACCTTTTCCGAGGCATCGGAAAAGACATGAAGCTCAGCAGAAAATCCTGGAACATATTGAACCCATCTAGGTATCCTAATCGAGTTAACATGCGGATATGTTTCGACAAAACTTCTCCATTCAGCCTCAGTAGCTGCCAGAAGTTGATCATCCCAACCAATGTTTTCCAGCCAAATCTTCTGCATGATCATTTTCGCCTTAACAATCACAGGGGCCAACCAACCGACAGGGTCAAACAATTTCGCGATTGCCGAAACAACTTCCCTTTTAGTGAAGTGTTTATTCACAATTGGACTCACTTCGAATAAGAAACAACTAAACGCGCATTCCACCTTATACCCAGGGGTTTAGAACTACTAGCTTCTACGAACGATAAAAGCTGAGCATCTACCAAATGCTCAGGGGGGAAGCGATCCAAATCGCTCTATTATTCGCTGTCCATTTTCGCAGCTCGAACTTTGCCGACGATAGTGCCCTAATCAACTGGTCCCTAGCTGCCAATGCAGTCTCGGTGTCGTGAGCTCCTGCCAAAACGTCATCAACGTACATACATTTTCGCAATATATGCGCCGCGATGGGAAACTCTGACTCAGTATCATCGGCCGGTTGAAGAAGCGTTCTAATCGCTAAATATGGTGCACAACTTACACCGTCTGTAGTTCGTAGTCTAGGACCTGTTTTGTTGTTGAATTTCGATACAAAATTCTCTGAAGAGGCGAATGCTTTGAATCTACACGAACTTGCCTATACATTTGAGTAATGTCTGAGTTAAACACGAATTTGAAGGTACGCCAACGGAGGATCAAAAGAACTAAATCTTGTTGTAACGTTGGACCTACGTGCAATATGTCGTTAAGACTCTGCCCATTCGAAGTTTTATTTGAGGCATTAACACTACTCTAAGTTTCGTGGTCTGTTTTGCTAGGTTTAATACGGGGTGATGTGGTAGATAACACGAAAGGACATCCACTGAAGTATTTGCGGGTACCGGCCTCATGTGGTCAAGTTCCAAATATTCCGATAATACCTGGTCGTAAACTAGTTTTAATTTAGGATTTTTCAATAGAGAACTCTCATTCCGATAATATTGTTTGAGGACGTTCGCTCGAGATTCTCCCAAATACTCGATTGCGCCAATCTCAGATTTAAGTGGCAGCGTAACGATATACCTACCCTCTGAGTCCCTACGAGTAGTCCGGGCGTAATTCTCCTCACAAAAACGGTCCGATGGAGATAATATTTTGCGTTTAGGAGGCTCTTCGATTTCCCAAAATCGCAAAAGGGTCTGTTGGATTTTGTCTTCCTCTGCTACCTCAACAGTAGTGGCAAATGTTCGAACATGTGTGGCTGGGATAGGACCCGTAACAAGCCAACCAAATACAGTATTTTGAGCAAGCAATGCTCCAGACAAAATGGGACGACAACCACCTAACAGCAGATCGACGGGACGAGATTTAAAAAGATTAACATCTACCAAGCGAAGATCGGGAATTTGTAACCTTAAGTCGGAATTAACCACAAACGAGGGAAGATTTCCAGAAATGGCACGCAAAACTAAAACGTTGATTTCCAATTTCAGAGAAGGATCGAAAGGACTGCTAATTTGTAAACGAAAGCTTTATTAGCCGTGGCCGAGAGTGAACAACTAACTCCTGAAATTACAGCATCCGTAGAACGCGCAGGGAGCTTCAAACTTGAACTCTGCTATTATGTGACCGCTTAGACTGATCTGTAGCACGCATATCATGGAGGCACATGAGCATATGCGCTCAGTGAGAAAGGCATCCAAGTCCTTCCAGGACGAAAGAGAAGATTTATCCTTATCACTCTGCTCCCAAAGAGTCTGAGTAATTTTTGGCAATTTTCCGTATTGACATCATACACGGACATCGAAGACAGGCATCCATTGATACCACGTTGGATCGACTTTAATCCCGAACTAGTCTCACTATAGAGGACCGGAATATCAAACAAACATTTCAATTGGTTATGAACCAGAAGCCGAGGGTTATCATAAGTTTCAACTAGCGCCTTCCACGCGAGCTCGAAACTACGATTAATTAAGGGGAACTTCGATACAATCTCGCGAGCTTCGCCAGAAGTCTTTCTAACCAGATGACAAAGTTTTTCAACGTCGGTAAGACGACCATTAACAATACATATAGCCGTAAGCAAATCCCTAAATGTTGGCCATGAGTGGAAATCACCTTCAAATATGTCCGTATCGCACGGCTGTAGGGCAAGGTTATGGACACAATCCAAATGAGAAACTTCCACTGTAGTCCTAAAACTGGAACTATTATTTCTCACAATAGAGGAAAGCGGAGTTTGTATCTGCGAATGATTTTCGCGGGAAACATGAGTCGAAGTACTCAAATTGTTTCCCGTGGCTTGCGAGTTTTGTCTGGGCGACTTAGCTGAAGTCTCGCCCGGCGTTTCTATCAACGAAGCAACCGAACCACAAAGACTACCATTAATAGAGGAAGTAGGATATTTTTGAATTGCCCTAGCTTTCTATTCATTGCGGACTGGCAGTCGACATAGATTTGAAATGACCAATTGTATTTCTGGTCAACCGCATCGATAACTTCTTTCGTCGACTCCACTGACGACATCATATAGTCACAGCACTTTTCAAATTTGTCCTGTGCTTGCGTCCAAAGTTTTTCTAATGCACTAAGATGAGACTGTAGCGCATGAATATCGAGCTGGTCATCACGCATTGTATTGAAACGAGCATTAAACTGGATCACCGCATCCGAAGTTCTAGTGAACATATCAATTGAGGTGAATGACATTGTGAATAAATTTCCCGAAATCTGTACTACAAAAAGCAAGAAGGGAACGACTAAAGCACTATTTGTTTAGATAATTTATACAAAATCCACGAATTACTGATTCTTCTTCGCACAATATACGAAGAAACCACAAAAGTTTATACAAAAACTCCAAAAGTTTCACAGAGTCAACCGAGTTTTTCAAAAGTTTAAAAAAAAATACCGAAAAGCTTCGGAAAATCTAACAAAACCGCACTATGGGACCAAAGAAATCGAAAATTTTCGAGAAATAAATGCCTTGAACCTCTCAGACAATAGTGAAATATCAAAAAACCGGTCTAAAATCACCAAAATTGTAATCTCCGAAGAGATATTCAGCAACCAAATGCAAAGATACGATGAAAAATATGTGAAAATGTTCAAAAAAAATTTCAAATATATATTCAAAAGATTTGTTAAATTGTGTAAGTTTCCAAAAAAAAAAACGTATTTTCGCGCACAAACAATTCAAAATATTCAAATTTTTATTATTTTCTACCGAAAATATTGAGATTTTATTATTTTTATTTCCACCGTTTACCTACTATTTAGGCAATCGAACTACCAAATTTAGCGTATTCTCAAAAAATAAATTTTAAAAAAATAAAAATTTTAATCAAAATCTCCAAAAGTAATTAAAATTTTGAAATTCCGCACGAAAAATATCAATTTTAACACTTTTTATTTAAAAAGTCGTATTGACCGATCCTAGGTTGTACGTGTTATTAATTTTTCCAAAAACGTCGATTTCTAACACCCAATTATCGTTCAATAATAATCAAAAATAAAATTTGAAAATTCTTAATATTTTATGTTGGTTGCGTTTATCGAGATTCACCTGTAAAATATGTTAAGTTGCGTTTATCGAGGGTCACCTGTAACACAACAGAAAATACCAATCGTATGTACGTATATGTGTGTCAAGCGCCTGACCGACTAAGCAACGATATTAAACGTATGATTTTTATGGCTATACCAATTACAACAAAACCAATGCAATTGAAGTAAGTGTATTTTTTGGGGGTGATTTGTGCAAAATATTTTAAATATTAAAAATGCAATTTTGCAAAAAATTTCACAATTTTAAAATTTCAATTATACTAATCGATGGGGAATTTGATGCACATTAAAATGACACATCACAACAATATTTTATTTTCAACAGAAATTCCAAAAAATACACTTTTCTTCAATTATTTTGATTTTTCTTTATTTTCAATTTGCCGTCGGCAAAACAATATTTGCAAACTAGACGGAGGGGGCGGGGTAAGCGACGCGTTGTAAGACAGCCACAAAGAATATCAACGACGAGATTGTTGTTGTTTTTACACAATTTGTTTCGATATTTTTTTCTTTCTTCAAGAATATTATTTATTTACATTCACCGGCACTTTTTTCACTGTACATACCTGGTTGTTTTTGATGGAAACACGATGATGATGTTAGGGAGATGATGTGGTGGACTGTATAGATGGTGATGATGATGTTATGATATGCAATTAGAAGAAAAAAGAAGAAAACGATT
Organism: Musca domestica; assembly: GCF_030504385.1. NCBI lineage: Eukaryota > Metazoa > Arthropoda > Insecta > Diptera > Muscidae > Musca > Musca domestica. The sequence continues at coordinate 7,264,656 of NW_026712300.1, forward strand.
ACTTCGTATGCCAACAGCTCGTTCGTAATCCGGTACGAATGGACCAATAGCTCAAACTAATAAATAAATAAAAACACAATAGGGGAGTTTTAGTTTTAAAGAATAATGTCAAAGGCCGTGTTTATTAATAATTATAATAATAATAATAATAATAATAATAATAATAATAATAATAATAATAATAATAATAATAATAATAATAATAATAATAATAATAATAATAATAATAATAATAATAATAATAATAATAATAATAATAATAATAATAATAATAATAATAATAATAATAATAATAATAATAATAAAAATAATAATAATAATAACAATAATAATAATAATAATAATAATAATAATAATAATAATAATAATAATAATAATAATAATAATAATAATAATAATAAATAATAATGGACAGATTACCTGATTTGCACAATAGTGGGGGAGCGCGTCTTCGTATCGAGAGATAGAAGAGACGTGTGTAAAACCAACGATCAAAACATGAAGGAAGGTGGAGGCTTTGGCGTCATTCGCCACTCGTTGAAATATGTTTACATTTACGTTGACAGATCTAAACGAGGTTAATCATTTACAAATTAATTATGCGTTAACCCACTGTTAACTTTACAAAACAATAATTACCAACCTAAATTAAACAATAACTGTTGTATACTTCGGACAGTTATTTCCTTCAATTTGTTTAATTAGCTTCATGTCCAGGTGTACATCCTTATTATCTACATTTGTATACCCTCCACCATAGTATGGATAGTATATTAATTTTGTCATTCCGTTTATAACACCTCGGAATAAACATTTTAGACCCTACAAAGTGTATATATTCTTGATCAGCAAAAAATTCTATGTCGATTTAGCAATGTCCGTCCGTCTGTGGAAATCACTCTAGCTTCCGAACGAAATGAAGTAAGTTGATTAAAATTTACTTAAATATGTATTATGTCTGCAGGTATTAAAAATGGATCATGTAGGTCCACGTTTTTGTATAGATCCCTTATAACGGTACCTCCCGATATTCCATATTTTAGCCTTAGAATGGTGGAGGGTATAAAAACTCCCTTATTTAAGTCCGCATCATAAGTCCAACCAGCATTCCTCACAATATTACTCTCAATTCTTGTAAGAGAAACAACATTTTGTAATGCCACTCGATGCTCCTGAATAGCGTGTATGAACAATTTTGTAACCATTTAATTCATACCGCATTTCACAAAATAATTATACCAGAGAGTTAACGTGTAAACGAGTTCTCAGGTCTTCATCCGATGATATTAGATGTAACTCTCAGCCAGATCACGAATAGACCATTCCGATTTAGTTTTACCTAGCCAACTAGGGCCGTTCCACCACAGGGGGGAGGCCGACAATTCTATCGGAGACAATCCTTGACTTCCTAAATCAGCGGGGTTATCTTCTGATTTAACATCGTACCAATTGTAATTGCCAACATTTTCTTGGATTCGACACACCCTATTGGCTACAAAGGTTGTCCAAGTAGAGGGGGTTCTCTTCAACCAGGCAAGAACTATAGTCGAATCTGTCCAACAATAAATTTGATTAGATTCTAGATCTATTTCCCGCACAATAGTTTTCAATAGGTCTGATGCTAAAACTGCTCCACAAAGTTCCAAACGAGGAAGCGAAATTGATTTCAAAGGGGCGAAATTAACGAAGATTTTTCCATCGACACGTGTATATACTACCCCCGCGTATACCTTTTCCGAGGCATCGGAAAAGACATGAAGCTCAGCAGAAAATCCTGGAACATATTGAACCCATCTAGGTATCCTAATCGAGTTAACATGCGGATATGTTTCGACAAAACTTCTCCATTCAGCCTCAGTAGCTGCCAGAAGTTGATCATCCCAACCAATGTTTTCCAGCCAAATCTTCTGCATGATCATTTTCGCCTTAACAATCACAGGGGCCAACCAACCGACAAGGTCAAACAATTTCGCGATTGCCGAAACAACTTCCCTTTTAGTGAAGTGTTTATTCACAATCGGACTCACTTCGAATAAGAAACAATCTAAACACGCATTCCACCTTATACCCAGGGCTTTAGAACTAATTGCTTCTACGAACGATAAAAGCTGAGCATCTACCAAATGCTCAGGGGGGAAGCGATCCAAATCGCTCTATTATTCGCTGTCCATTTTCGCAGCTCGAACTTTGCCGACGATAGTGCCCTAATCAACTGGTCCCTAGCTGCCAATGCAGTCTCGATGTCGTGAGCTCCTGCCAAAACGTCATCAACGTACATACATTTTCGCAATATATGCGCCGCGATGGGAAACTCTGACTCAGTATCATCGGCCAGTTGAAGAAGCGTTCTAATCGCTAAATATGGTGCACAACTTACACAGAACGTCACTGTCTGTAGTTCGTAGTCTAGGACCTGTTTTGTTGTTGAATTTCGATACAAAATTCTCTGAAGAGGGGAATGCTTTGAATCTACACGAACTTGCCTATACATTTGAGTAATGTCTGAGTTGAACACGAATTTGAAGGTACGCCAACGGAGGATCAAAATAACTAAATCTTGTTGTAACGTTGGACCTACGTGCAATATGTCGTTAAGACTCTGCCCATTCGAAGTTTTATTTGAGGCATTAACACTACTCTAACTTTCGTGGTCTGTTTTGCTAGGTTTATTACGGGGTGATGTGGTAGATAACACGAAAGGACATCCACTGAAGTATTTGCGGGTACCGGCCTCATGTGGTCAAGTTCCAAATATTCCGATAATACCTGGTCGTAAACTAGTTTTAATTTAGGATTTTTCAATAGAGAACTCTCATTCCGATAATATTGTTTGAGGACGTTCGCTCGAGATTCTCCCAAATACTCGATTGCGCTAATCTCAGATTTAAGTGGCAGCGTAACGATATACCTACCCTCTGAGTCCCTACGAGTAGTCCGGGCGTAATTCTCCTCACAAAAACGGTCCGATGGAGATAATATTTTGCGTTTAGGAGGCTCTTCGATTTCCCAAAATCGCAAAAGGGTCTGTTGGATTTTGTCTTCCTCTGTTACCTCAACAGTAGTGGCAAATGTTCGAACATGTGTGGCTGGGATAGGACCCGTAACAAGCCAACCAAATACAGTATTTTGAGTAAGCAATGCTCCAGACAAAATGGGACGACAACCATCTAACAATATTTTTGGATAAAGATCAGCACCCAACAGCAGATCGACGGGACGAGGTTTAAAAAGATTAACATCTGCCAAGCGAAGATCGGGAATTTGTAACCTTAAGTCGGAATTAACCACAAACGAGGGAAGATTTCCAGAAATGGCACGCAAAACTAACACGTTGGTTTCCAATTTCAGAGAAGGATCGAATGGACTGCTAATTTGTAAACGACAAGCTTTATTAGCCGTGGCCGAGAGTGAACAACTAACTCCTGAAATTACAGCGTTCGTAGAACGCGCAGGGAGCTTCAAACGAGTCTCTCGGAAGCAGGATCTATTAACGCCCTCGCAGGAAATGAAACACCTAGATGAACAATATTCAACATTGCGGTACCTAAGAGTACAGCCTTGTTCTGCGCGGCGTGAAATACTTGTCGGGGCAATCAACCGGCGGATGTGCATGGCGTGCAATTTTCTGAATTAGGGGGGACAGTCGAAGGCGTAGCACTCGAATTTTGGGGGGCATTGCTAGTAACGGTGGAAGTTCGATTTGAATTACTAGAGGTAATATCATCCCGATGCAACAACGTATGGTGGGACTTGTTACACTTCGAACACCGACGTTTTCTATCACAATTCTTAACTTCATGATCGTTCCTTAGACAGTTGATACAAAGATGATGACGTTTCATTACTTTGTATCGATCAGAGGGTGTGAAACTCTTAAATCGGGAACAGTCATACAATTTATGACGCTGATTTTTACAAATTAAACAATTTAAACCTTTCGAAGCGCGGGGAGAACGCGGTGGCTCTGGAATTCTGATATTTGAATGATGCGCTTGAACTTTACTATTATGTGACCGCTTAGACTGATCTGTAGCACGCATATCATGGAGGCACATGAGCGTACGTATGCGCTCAGTGAGAAAGGCTTCCAAGTCCTTCCAGGACGAAAATATTGGCCATGAGTGGAAATCACCTTCAAATATGTCCGTATCGCACGGCGGTAGGGCAAGGTTATGGACCCAATCCAAATGAGAAACTTCCTCTGTAGTCCTAAAACTGGAACTATTATTTCTCACAATAGAGGAAAGCGGAGTTTGTATCTGCGAATGATTTTCGCGGGAAGCATGAGTCGAAGTACTCAAATTGTTTCCCGTGGCTTGCGAGTTTTGTCTGGGCGACTTAGCTGAAGTCTCGCCCAGCGTTTCTATCAACGAAACAACCGAACCACAAAGACTACCATTAATAGAGGAAGTAGGATATTTTTTGAATTGCCCTAGCTTTCTATTCATTGCGGACTGGAAGTCGACATAGATTTGAAATGACGAATTGTATTTCTGATCAACCGCATCGATAACTTCTTTTGTCGTCTCCACTGACGACATCATATAGTCACAGCACTTTTCAAATTTGTCCTGTGCTTGCGTCCAAAGTTTTTCTAATGCACTAAGATGAGACGGTAGCGCATGAATATCGAGCTGGTCATCACGCATTGTATTGAAACGAACATTAAACTGGATCACCGCATCCGAAGTTCTAGTGAACATATCAATTGAGTGAATGACATTGTGAATAAATTTCCCGAAATCTGTACTACAAAAAGCAAAAAGGGAACGACTAAAGCACGATTTGCTTAGATAATTTATACAAAATCCACGAATTACTGATTCTTCTTCGCACAATATACGAAGAAACCACAAAAGTTTATACAAAAACTCCAAAAGTTTCAAAAAGTCAACCGAGTTTTTCAAAAGTTCAAAGAACAAAATACCGAAAAGCTTCGGAAAATCTAACAAAACCGCACTATGGGACCAAAGAAATCGAAAACTTTCGAGAAATAAATGCCTTGAACCTCTCAGACAATAGTGAAATATCAAAAAACCGATCTAAGATCACCAAAATTGTAATCTCCGATGAGATATTCAGCAACCAAATGCAAAGATACGATGAAAAATATGTGAAAATGTTAAAAAAAATTTCAAATATATATTCAAAAGATTTGTTAAATTGTGTAAGTTTCCAAAAAAAAAAAAAAAACGTATTTTCGCGCACAAACAATTCAAAATATTCAAATTTTTATTATTTTCTACCGAAAATATTGAGATTTTATTATTTTTATTTCCACCGTTTACCTACTATTTAGGCAATCGAACTACCAAATTTAGCGTATTCTCAAAAAATAAATTTTAAAAAAATAAAAATTTTAATCAAAATCTCCAAAAGTAATTAAAATTTTGAAATTCCGCACGAAAAATATCAATTTTAACACTTTTTATTTAAAAAAGTCGTATTGACCGGTCGTAGGTTGTACGTGTTATTAATTTTTCCAAAAACGTCGATTTCTAACACCCAATTATCGTTCAATAATAATCAAAAATAAAATTTGAAAATTCTTAATATTTTATGTTGGTTGCGTTTATCGAGATTCACCTGTAAAATATGTTAAGTTGCGTTTATCGAGGGTCACCTGTAACACAACAGAAAATACCAATCGTATGTACGTATATGTGTGTCAAGCGCCTGACCGACTAAGCAACGATATTAACCGTATGATTTTTATGGCTATACCAATTACAACAAAACCAATGCAATTGAAGTAAGTGTATTTTTTTGGGGGTGATTTGTGCAAAATATTTTAAATATTAAAAATGCAATTTTGCAAAAACTTTAACAATTTTAAAATTTCAATTATACTAATCGATGGGGAATTTGATGCACATTAACATGACACCGCACAACAATATTTTATTTTCAACAGAAATTCAAAAAAAATACACTTTTCTTCAATTATTTTGATTTTTCTTTATTTTCAATTTGCCGTCGGCAAAACAATATTTGCAAACTAGACGGAGGGGGCGGGGTTAGCGACGCGTTGTAAGACAGCCACAAAGAATATCAACGACGAGATTGTTGTTGTTTTTACACAATTTGTTTCGATATTTTTTTCTTTCTTCAAGAATATTATTTATTTACATTCACCGGCACTTTTTTTACTGTACATACCTGGTTGTTTTTGATGGAAACACGATGATGATGTTAGGGAGATGATGTGGTGGACTGTATAGATGGTGATGATGATGTTATGATTTGCAATTAGAAGAAAAAAGAAGAAAACGATTACTTCGTATGCCAACAGCTCGTTCGTAATCCGGTACGAATGGACCAATAGCTCAAACTAATAAATAAATAAAAATAACAAGTAAAAAAGCTGTAAGTTCGGCCAGGCCGAACTTTGAATACCCTCCACCATTTGATACGAATTTAACAATTTTCAAAAAAAAAAAAAAAATAATTAAAAAAATAAAAGGATTTTAAAATTCTGTTAAAATCATGTAGCCGTATATTAGAGTCTATATGGCGACGTGGACCTGCATAGGCAACTTTTGTCACAAGGCAACTTATATCACAATATTCAAATGCGAAACTTGAAAAAAATCTGTTTACAATGTAGATAAAATCGTCAAAATCCTCGAATATAGGGAGGTACCAAGGTGGTTATAAAACGTGGATCTGCACAGAACATTTTTTTCATAGGCTGTTATATCGAACTTCACGAACTTCAAATGCGAAATTTGAAACAATTCCGATAAATAATGTCGCCAAAATCATCATAATACCGAATATCGGGGTGTACCGTTATATGGGGGCTATACGAAGACGTGGACCTGCACAGACAATTTTCAGTCATAGGCTGTAGTATTCATTACGAACTTCAAATGCGAAATTTGAAACAATTCCGGTAAATAGGTTCGCTAAAATCATGAAAATACCGAAGATCGGGGGTACCGTTTTATGGGGGCTATACGAAGGCGTGGTTCTGCACAGACAATTTTCTGTGATAGGCTGTAGTATTCATTACGAACTTCAAATACCAAATTTGAAACCATTCCGGTAAATAATGTCGCTAAAATCATCAAAATACTGAATATTGGGGGGTACCGTTATATGGGAGCTATACCAAAATTGAAGCAATTCCGGTAAATAATGTGGCTAAAATGATCAAAATACCGAATATCGGGGGGTACCGTTACATGGGGGCTATACGAAGACGTGGACCTACATTGCCCATTTTCTGTTTTATGCTGTAGTATCTATTAAAAACTTTAAATACCAAATTTGAAACAATTCCGGTAAATAATGTAGCTAAAATCATCAAAATACCGAATATCGGGAGGTACAGTTATATGGCCCATTTTCAATAAGTCCTGCAGACATAGTACACATTTGAGTAAAATTTTATCTACCTACTTCATTTCGTTCGGAAGCTAAAGTGATTTCCACAGACGGATGGACGGACAGACGGACGGACATTGATAAATCGACATAGAATTTTATGCTGATCAAGAATATATTTCGAGGTGTTACAAACGGAATGACAAACTTAATATACCCTCCATACTATGGTGGAGGGTATAAAAACACAATAGGGGAGTTTTAGTTTTAAAGAATAATGTCAAAGGCCGTGTTTATTAACAATAATAATAATAATAATAATAATAATAATAATAATAATAATATAATAATAATAATAATAATATAATATAATAATAATAATAATAATAATAATATATATAATAATAATAATATAATAATAATAATAATATAATAATAAGATAATAATAATAATAATA